>NC_137190.1:37279855-37594855 GCF_960531495.2 Zeus faber
TGATAAATGTCCATTGCTGGTCAGACAATGATGGGTGCATGTTTTTGGTGGGGGTCCTTACTGACGTGAGGTGGAGGAAACCCCATGTGAGCACGGGGAGAACATGCAAACTCCACACAGAAAGGCTCCTATTTGGGAGATCACGGTGCCAACAGCGGAGTAAGTCACATGAGTGCTGTGCAAAGCACAGAATGACTAGAACAAAATGGCATGACTAGAACAAAGAAATCGGCCTAATAATGTCACAAAAATGTCTCATTTTGTGCATCAACAAAATTGAAAATAGATCTACATTTGTCTCATCTCTTCTTAGTCACAGGGAAAAAGGATGACACATATTCGTCATTGACGAATATGTGTCATCAACATTTTCGTCAATAAAATGAATACAGATTCTAAAAAGCTACATGCTAAAAAGTAACGGTGACTAACGGTGGTACTTTTTCCGCATTGCTACAGTGCGTCCAAAGCATAAAGCTGGCTGCAAATAGAATTAAGCACGCCCCAGAACACATCTGTAAACCAAACTCTGCTGACTGAACTGGCAACCCTGGAGCACCAACACATTGAGTTTCAGAGGTAGTACAGAGCTGATAAAAAAAATAGTTTTGAATGTAGCTGCATTTAAAACAGCAATGATCTGTTCCCTTCCCTTTAAGCTAACACAGTTAGCATGCAACCCAGTCACTATTTTGGTACTAGATGCACAGGGATGACATCTTGAACCACTAGTAAAACATCATCCTGAGCTGGGTGCGCTACATAGTGCACGACTTAAGGGTTAGTTGAGGTATTTGTTGCAGTGTTTGCACCTACTGATTGGTCTGTTTGCACTTTGACACATCATCTGCTGTGTCTTTCCTCTAACGTTCAAAAAATCAGCTAGGAATTTATAATCTTTGCTTATGTCAATATTATCATTTATAGTTTTCAGTTGTATCGTATTGGAATACAATTAAGATAACATCATATTGCAAGGATATTATTTTTTTATTAATATTATATCGCCTATAGTAGCCATAGGCCACTGGTTTCCCTTGAATTGATTGGCCTTCAGTAAGATGATCTCCTACTTGGAGGTTCGGCCTCTTGTCCTGCCACTTGCAAGTGCTTTGAAGTGTGTGTAGATACTCTGAACCCGTTTCCATTCTTGGACCAGCGGTCTCGCATTCATCACAGCAGTAATCTCAGCCGTGAGGGTACTTAGGACTTCATGTGTGAGATGCGATCCACTTTAGTGGAGCATGCAGTCAAGGATGTGACGGGCGATGCCAGTCATGCGCTCCCATGTGCCCCCATTGTGGTGAACAGTGGGGTGGGTTGAATACCTAGGTACAGTTGGGCTCCTGAAGATACTTCTCCACAGTCTCCACTGAGTTGGAGCTCGGTCCATACATCTCGAGTTATCGGCAGGCACCGATGGAGTTGGTGCCTTGGTCTGAGCAGTTATGCTTTGCTGGGCCTCGGATGGCGAAGAACTTCTCAGAGCATTAATGAAACTGCTGGCACTCATTGTCTCTATCACTTTGATGTGCATGGCTCTTGTGCACATGTCACAGCCCATCTTTTGCTGTTGGTACATCCTCCTCTGGTGCAACGTGAGGTGACCTCCCATGGCCCGAAGACGTCCAAATCAAGATGAATGGTGGGGCTACTTGTAGATGCTGGCCTGGCAGTTCTGCCATTTTCTTGTTTTCAGTCTTCCCATGAAGCTTTTTGCTGGTGACACAGCAGAAGAGGAAGAGGAAGCTGCTGATGCATCTTTTAGCTCCAACCAACCAAAGTCCAGGTGCTCTTATGGCACCCTCTCTAAAGTTCCTCCCTTGGTGTTTCATGTCCGCATGGTGATGGCGCACAAGCAGGGTTGCGAGGTGATGATGGCCTGGGATGATGATGGGGTTTGTTTCTTCTGTTGCTAAGTTAGACTGAGCCATACAGTCTCCAGCTCTGAGAAGCCCATGGCTGTCAATGATAGGGTGTAGTTTCAGCAGACTGCTACGAGAGGTAAGACTTTGTTCTGACGCTACGCTCTTCAGCTCTTTTGCATAAATCTTATGTTGGACACGCTTGATCACAAAGATCCTGACCCTGTCAAGCTCCTCCGCTGAGATGACCCTATGACAAATGTGCCATACATGGCAGCTGCCCTCTTGTGCAGGCAGGGCAAAGGAACAGGCAATATGGATCAAGCGTGCGAGTGGTCCACTTTGAGACACACTCAAAGTGTTTGGGGTTCCTCAGGTCTTGAGAGACTATTGTGAGGTTCACAGCAATGTCAGGGTGCACATCGGAGTCTGAAGTGGTGTTGACAAGGTCGAACATCGATGCGATGGTTCAGAAGAAAAGCTGGTCCAGAGAGCCAGGTCATGCTGCTGGGACAAACCTAGACTCATGGTCAGCTAGGTTGTGGTCAGTGGGTACATGCCTTCATTGGTCTGAGGATGTGGACTGCTGGATCCGTTGAACTCTGTTGTTCATTTAGACGTAGAACCGCCTTCCTTGATTGTGAATGTAACCCCTGACTACCTTGCTGTCTGAGTGGTATGTGATCTGGTCTGGTTTAGGTGCCAGCTTGGCCCAAAGATTAAACCAACCTCAGTTTGTGCCTCTTCAATAGTGGCTATGCTATGATGGCCTTTGTAGAGGCGTCCGCAAAGTCACAAAGCTCCTTTAGTAGAGTGCTAGAGGGTGAGAAAGACATGTAGGAGTGGGGTATCTGGAGCTCCTCTAGGTCTTTTAGCGAGTCTCTCCACGAGGCCCATTCCACTTGACTTGGCTAAGAAGCCGAGGGGGTTGTACAGGCTGTTTACCATAGACAACACTCCTCTACGGGTGAAGGGTTTCTTGTTATCCATGACCTGGAATGTGAATGTGTCTGAAGCAATGTTCCAGGACACTCCAAGGCTGGGTTGTAAGGTGAGTTCATCAGTAAGGAGGTTGACATCCTTGATATCCTTGGCACAATCTTCCAGATGGAATGCTTCAATCACAGCAGGTCTGTTGGAAGCTATTTTTTGCAGCCGGTTGAGCAGAGTTTGGACTCTGCAAGCATCTTTTGGGCACGTCCAAGGACACTGATGGCCTTCAAGACTTCAGTGCATCTTCTACGTGGAACTCTCGTTCAACGCAACTCCTCACATTGCTACCAAAGTTCTCCTCTTCTTTCTTGGCTGCCCTCTGCAGGCTGTATATGGCGACAGCAGGGGATGGGCTGTTGCTGAAGATATGGACGCACATTCTGTAGTGCACAATAGTGCTATTGGGGTTGTTGTTGCGAAACCACAGGAAGTGGAGTAAGTCTCTGAAGCAGTGAAACATGCACTGAATGTCAGTGGTGACGATGGCAGGTTCCTTCCAAAATCTCACAAGCACCCCCAGCAGCTTTTGGACTCATTTTGGCGATACTCCTTGTCCATGATCTGCAGGAATTTCAGGTCATTAATCAAAGGAACGAGCTTGTGGTCGCTGGCTGTGTGAAGGAAGACTGACTGATCCAGGTTCTCTCCATCGAGCGGCGAGAAACACTGGGTAGCTGTAGGTGAATGTCTCTTTCACCCAGACTTTGTTGCTGCAGGGGCTGAGAAAGCTGGGGCATCCACTTTTCAGAATGGAGGTCTTGAAGGTTCGGACATGTGGTGGCTTATGTGCTCCACTGAGGCACACATCACACAATGTCTCTACCCAGCATCAGGAATATGCGTCTAGAGCCAGGGGTGAGATCTCATCTGCAATCCGTCTCAGGTGCTTGTTGTGGCGAGCGGCATTGGGAGTTTGAATCTCTGAATGGTTGTTTGGGACTTGATTGCATTCGAGGTGTGTGGGGAGAGTTTAAACTGACCTTCTCATCTGCTGACTCCACAATTTAAGCACGGGACTTTCTCCCAGACTGTCTCCTTGAGTCCTGGACACATCTTGAATGTGTACGGTGATGGACTACTGGTTACCTTGAAGATGCTGAAGAACTCTGATCTCGCCAAGGAATGGTTGCTCTGCTCTTCCAAGATGGCGTACATCTTTCTAGACTCCTCCCGATGTCCTTCGGGAAAAACGCTGACGAGGCAGATTTTCCAACATGCTCTAAGAGGAGATAAGTTGGACTTCCAGGGAGCTAGTCCCGGGTGCAGTGCTGAGGTGAGATGATTGCTTCCACCTTCCTTGCAGTCCACTTCTGTGTTGCAGTCCCTAGCAAGGTGGGTTGTGGAGGAGCAGTGCCGGAAACATATGCACTGGTCTTTAAGGAACTGTTTTGGCTCTTCAAGGGTCTTTCCCCTGAAGACTCAGTGGTTGGGCTTTGCAATGGATGGGGCGGTGCTTCCCAGGGTCGACGTCCTTCTTTTGATCTCCAGTGTTCTCTGTGGCAAACACTTGTGTCTTGTGTACTGATATGGCTGTCTTCCCGTGTCTGTCTGACCTCTCTTTCCTTTTGGGTGCTGCCTGGGAACGTGGTAGGTTGAAGGTGGGATCTGTTTTGGCTCTGGCTTCCCTGTGAATAAAGTTACACGGTGAATGGGGGGAAGGCCACATTGTTTTGCTGCTTGTAAAGTTGGAGCCATTTGGCGAGGGCAGCTGGAGTATGACAGAGCCGAGACAGAACAATGATTTGGGTGTGGCTGACCCATGCAAGAACCGTGATAGGTTCACACTTGGACCCTGGCTGTAATTATATCCCCCTCAATGACGTAATTTCGTGCCAGTGCCTGGGAACGCCCCAGGCTGCGTTTGGCGAAAAGCTTTTGCAAAGCTTTATTTTTCCACTGGGGGGAGCAGTGGTTCAAAACGAAAAGCATATACGGGATATTCCTCTGTTTATTTAATGAAAAATATACATGTTTTGGAACACAACATGTGTTCTGTACATCTAATACAATCAATATATACATTTCTGATTTTAAAGAACGAATGGTTTGAAAGAATGAATTAATCTGTGTTTTTTTATTTGTGAATGAAACTAATGAAAGCATTGTGCATAACCGTGTGTAACAGGTGTTATAATTTACCTAAAATAACTGTGAAATATTGCAACAAATTAAATCCCAATACTTAATGTATCGCAAAACACGCCATATAGTGTGTTTTCGCACCACAGGAACTTTTTCATCGTTCTAAGGACTTTTTGAAGAACCGTCCCTTTCATTGTATCAGCGCTGCAGGCACTTCTGTAGGAACCATCGTAGTTCTTAGAACTTTTTGTTTTGAGCAACTCATTCAGCTCCTGCTGAATGATACTGCAGCCAAGTTCCAGACAGTTTCCAGCCAACCACCATGCGCTTCCCAGCCGGTTGCCATTCCGCTGGAATCCCCCTCCTCCTCATGTGTCCTGACAGGGCGTGTTAATTTCGACTGTTAACGCGCCCATTTTTTCAAATGCAGTGTGTCACCATGAGATGGCACTAACTTAAAAAAAAACCACAATCACATTCCAGAAAGATATTTCAGATTTTCATCCCTAACCCTGACTCATTACCTAAGATATTGTCCTTTGAACCCTGACCAGAGGTCATCTTTCAAGGTTCAATTGTTTTTTGTCAAAGGAATGAGAACAGGTCTTAATGATTTATTTTAATCTAAATGTTGCACAGCTGTTTAATTTCAAAATGGGAGCTGTTTTTTTATTTACATTTTTGAAATTACAAAGTTCAATAGCTTTGAAATGAGAGCCCTCAAACTAGGTCTATGTTATTATAGTTTCAAATTTGTCTTGGAGCTAACTCAGCCTAACATAATACATAAAATAAGGGTATAGTAGTGATTCAAGATTCAAGATTCAAGATTTTTATTTGTCACATACATATACATACTTCCATACATATATGCAGTGAAATGTAATGCAACGCACCCGGTGATAGCACACAATATGTCCTAGGAAAAAATAAAAAATAAAATAAAATAAAAAGTAGAAAATTCCTTTCTAATAGACCGACTAACTGACTCCTAAAACGTAATACAGTAAGTGGAATACTTATAGAATAAGATAAAAATATATAGAATAAAATACAATAAAAATAAATTGAAAGAAAATGGAATAGCTAGAAGGAATATGCCTATGTATATACAGATATGTGCATTTAAAGTGGCATGTGAATTAAAGTGGCGTTTGAATGTGAATAGTGTGAGGTAGTGTTTGCGATAATACAGCACAGTACACAACAGTACGGCGCAGCAATACGGCATCACGAACAACCCTGAACAGTGACACAGTATGCGGTACAGTGTGCTACATACAGTACAGTAGGTAGTGGAGCCTAGTGCATGGCTCAGTTAAGACCCCTGGTGAGGTCAGCGTTGACAGTTCTAATGGCGTGCGGGAAAAAACTCAGTCTCAGTCTCTCTGTTCTCGCTGCGTGACTGCGGAGGCGCTTGCCTGACCGCAGCAGCTGAAACAGTCCGTTGTTGGGGTGATGAGGATCCTTCATGATCCTACGGGCTCTGCTACTACACCTCCTGGTGTATAACTCCTGCAGGGGGGGAGGGTAGTTCCAGTGGTACGTTCAGCTGAACGCACCACCCTCTGCAGGGCCCGCCTGTCCTGGGCAGTACAGTTCCCAAACCAGGCAGTGATGTTGCCTGACAGGATGCTCTCCACTGCTCCAGAGTAGAAGGACTTGAGGATCCTCACCGAGACCCGGAATTTCCTCAGCTGCCTGAGGTGGTAGAGACGCTGCCTCGCCTTTCTCACCAGAGTGTCTGTGTGAACAGTCCATGTTAAGTCCTCTGTGATGTGGACTCCCAGATATCTGAAGCTGCTCACCCTATCGACAGAAGTCCCATTAATCCACAAGGGCGCGTGTGTCCTCGATTGTGATCCACGCCTAAAGTCCACAATCAGCTCCTTGGTTTTGCTGACGTTCAGGTGGAGGCTGTTGTCCTGGCACCAGAGTGACAGGTCAGCCACCTCCTCGCGGTAGGCCTTCTCATCGCAGTCGGTGATCAGGCCCACGACCACGGTGTCGTCAGCAAACTTGATGATGGTGTTGGAGCTGGACCTGGCCACACAGTCATGTGTGTACAGGGAGTACAGTAGGGGGCTGAGGACGCAGCCCTGGGGGGATCCTGTGTTCAGGGTGAGGGAGCTTGACATGTACTTCCCCACCTTGACCACCTGGGGGCGGCCTGTGAGGAAGTCCAGGATCCAGGTGCACAGCGGACAATTCAATCCTAGCTCCATCAGCTTGACAGCCAGTCTGGTGGGGACTATGGTGTTGAAAGCTGAACTATAATCGATGAACAGCATTCTCACATAGGCCCCCTTCTGGCCATCCAGGTGCGTGAGCGTGGTGTGCAGTACCTGGGAGACCGCGTCATCCGTGGATCTGTTCTGCCGGTACGCAAACTGCAACGGGTCCAAGGTGCGGGGGAGGGAGGCGCAGATGTAATCCTTAATCAGCCTCTCGAAACACTTCATGACCACCGAGGTGAGGGCCACCGGACGGTAGTCATTCAGGCAGGTTGGAGAGGCGATCTTCGGGACAGGAACGACAGTGGACCTCTTGAAGCAGGATGGGACCACTGATTCAGCCAGGGAGATGTTTAATATTGTGGTGAACACCGGAGCTAGCTGGTTAGCACAGGTCTTCAGTACTCGCCCAGATATGCCATCTGGGCCCGCAGCTTTCCTGGTGTTCACCCGCATCAAAGCCCTCCTGACCTCGTGCACGGACACTGAGAGTGCGCGCTCATCCCCAACGGTGTAGCTCCAATTAGCCGGCGAGCTAGCGGTGCTGCTGCCAGACTCGAACCGCGCATAAAAGGAGTTCAGTTGGTTGGCCAGGGAGGCGTCCACACTCGTGGCTGGGGAGGAGCTGCTCTTGTAGTTTGTTATTGTTCGCAGCCCCTCCCACAAGCGTCTTGTGTCCCCCCGCTCCATCTGCAGCTCCACGGTGTCTCTGTACGTCCGTTTGGCGTCCTTCACCGCCCTCCGCAGATTGTACGACGCCGCTTTGTAATTGTCCATGTTGCCAGATACAAGTCCGTCGTTGTAAGCGGCTGTGCGCGCATTCAGAGCGCAGCGGATGGATTTATCAACCCATGGTTTCTGGTTTGGAAATATCCGAACTTTCACCGTGGGAACGATTTCATCCGCGAGCGTAGCCACGAAACTTACTACAGCCTCCGTAAACTCGCTGACGTCACTTGAACTTGTTTGGAACATGTCCCAGTCTACGTCAGTCAGAGCGTCCTGAAGCGCAGCCTCTGATTGGTCCGTCCACCGCTTCACTTCCCTCGTCATCACCAGATCCCGCGCGATCAGAGGCCTGTAAACAGGAAGCAGCGAGATCGCGGCGTGATCTGATTTCCCGAAAGCAGGGAGCGACACGGGCTTGTATCCGTTCTTGTAAGGAGTGTAACAATGGTCCAGAGTTCTGTCTCCCCTGGTGGCACACGTGATGTGTTGGTGGAAATTCGGCAGAACTTTTTTAAGGTTGGCCCTGTTAAAGTCCCCAGTCACCACCACAGCCGCGTCGGGATGTCTGTTCTGAAATCCGCACAACACATCGTGCAGAACCGACAGAGCTGCGTCGGTGTCCGCTTGCGGTGGGATATAAACGGCTGTAATGATGACCGTGCTGAATTCCCGGGGGAGATAAAATGGACGGCATAGTATGGTCAGCTGTTCCAGGTTCGGCGAGCAGGAGTGGGAGAGGAATTTGGTGTTGTTGGCGTTACACCAGCGGTTGTTTACCATTAGGCAGACGCCTCCACCTTTGGATTTCCCCGACTCTCCCGTTCTGTCGCCGCGGAACACGGAGAAGGCCGGGAGAGAGATTAAAATAGAACAGTATTTAAAAACTGAATTTAGAGTATTTAAACAGTAAATTTTTAAACAATATAAAAAAATCAAAAATGGAACCAAGTAGTGTAGTTTAAGTAATATAAAAGTTTTTACCTAAAAGAAAGACAAAATAAAATGCAGACAATTATGACAGTGAGTCAGCTTGATAGTGGACATCTTAAATAGTTGTAGGCCACAACAATGCAATGTCATACTGAATGGTAAGATAGACACAGTGTTTAAAGACAAACACTGCAACATTCTACTGAGAGGTAAGACAAAACAGGTATGCAATACTTGATCAATTAAAGTGACTTGATTTAAAGTTTTACTAGTCTAGTCTTACTTAAAATAATTGTGAAATATCACAACAAATTTCTGCATTTGAGCCTCTGTCGGAGAAACGGTCTCCCATCACCCCCCCCCCCCCCCCCAAATCAATCAATAAAAGTCGATCGAGTAAAATCAACACCAGGGATATAATAACAATTTGTAGAAAACGTTAAAGAGACTAAACAGTATATGGGTCCTTCTGAACACTCCAATTCTAGAGTTATGTTCACCTCTCACACAATGAGTTCAAGACAACAAAGTGTAGAAGATGGTTGCGCATGATTGTATTCATGAATTCATCGATTTTTTGTAAACCAGCGGAAATGTACATTATGCTTAACCGACATACTGTACACATGCTGTGTAACAGGCACCAGTAGTTCCTCCTTGGATTTTCCCCGAACCCTGGTTTTAATCTGAGGTAGGGTTTAAGCCTTTATTTGTTTGTTTTGACCACACCCCCGGCATTTATTAGAGGCCAGGTTTGTAACTATTTATATATGAGGAAATATGGTAACTCTAATTCATGAATTACCTTATCTTCTAAACCTTACACTGCTATGTACATTATCACCTCAATGCTAGCCCTGCTATTTGTTGTTATTTTTATGTCATTCATTGTCTCAAGTTCATTCAATCATCACAGAGAACACAGAGGAGCATTTTTCCGAAAGTTTGTGTTTATTTTATACAAGCACAGTATGGAACGTACGTACATACTTTTATATATACATTCATACACACATACATATATATATATATATATATATATATATATATATATATATATATATATATATATGAGTGGGAGTATATATCATCTGGGACCTCACTGGCACTAATATACTGGCACTGGAGCTCCCCGAGAACCTGGCACTGGTGACGCGGATGAGATGTAATCCAGCAGGGTTTCTGCGAGACTTCCGTGTTATGTTTTCAAGATTTAAGATTCAAGATTCAAAAGAGTTTATTCGTCACATACATATACATACTTCCATACTTACAGTATATGCAGTGAAATGTCAATGCAACACACCCGGTGATTACGCACAAAATGTTCTAGACTGAACATAATAGCTACCTAATTTGTCCTTGACTAACTTACTGAAACTAACTGTTTCCTAAAACGTAATGCAGTAAGTAAATTGAATAATATAGAATAAAATAAAATAAAATAAAATAACTCAAAAGTAATACAGGGTGGGGGTACAAAATAGAAATAAAGGGAATAGACTTATGTATATGGGATAGGCTATTATGTATATACAGATATGTGCATTAAAGTAGCATGTGAATAAAGTGAGGTAGTGTGTGTGGAGATATACAGTACAGTATACAGTAACAGTACGGCACAGAAATACAGTAACATCGAACAGAACTGCAATACAGCACAGTATGCAGTAACCCAGAACAGTGATACAGTATGCAGTACAGTATGCTACATACAGTACAGTAAGGCAGTGGGGCCTATCTGAGTTCAGCGTTGACAGAAGAAACTCTGTCTCAGTCTCTCTGTTCTCACTGTGTGGCTGCAGAGGCGCTTGCCCGACCGCAGCAGCTGGAATAGTTCGTTGTTGGGGTGATGAGGATCCCTCATGATCCTGCGGGCTCTGCAACTACGCCTCCTGGTGTATAAGTCCTGCAGGAAGGGGAGGGTAGTTCCAGTGTGAACTTCAGGCAGGCCTCTTCAGGTATGCTGCCTCGCTTTTCTCACCAGAGTGTCTGTATGTAAAGTCCATGTTAAGTCCTCCATGATGTGGACTCCCAGGTACTTGAAGCTTCTCACCCTGTCGACAGAAGTCCCATTATTCACCAACGGCGCATGTGCCCTCAATTGTAATCCTCTCCTAAAGTCCACAATCAGCTCCTTAGTTTTGCTGATGTTCAGGAGGAGGCTGTCCTGGCCCCAGAGTGACAGGTCAGTCACCTCCTCGCAGTAGGCCCTCTCATCGTCATCAGTGATCAGACGCACCATGATTGTGTCGTCAGCAAACTTGATGATGATGTGGGAGCTGGACCTGGCCACACAGTCCTGTGTTTACATTGAGTACAGTAGGGGGCTGAGGACGCATCCCTGGGGGGGATCCTGTGTTCAGAGTGAGGGAGCTCGACATGTGCCTCCCCACCCTAACACCTGGGGCCTGGCTGTGGGGAAGTCCAGGATCCAGGCAAACAGTGAAGTATTCAGTTCTAGCTCCTGCAGCATGACAACCAGTCTGGTGGGGACTATGGTATTGAAAGCTGGACTGTAATCGATGAACAGCAATCTCACATAGGCCCCCTTCCGGCCATACAGGTGCGTGAGCATGGTGTGCAGAACCTGGGAGACCGCGTCATCCATGGATCTGTTCTGCCGGTACGCAAACTGCAGCGGGTCCAAAGTGCGGGGGAGGGAGGCAAGATGTTATCCTTAATCAGCCTCTCGAAACACTTCATGACCATGAGGCGAGGGCCACCGGACGGTTGTCATTCAGGGAGGCAGGAGAGGCGATCTTCGGTACAGGGACGACGGTGGACCTCTTAAAGCAGGACGGGATCACCGATTCAGCCAGGGCGGCATTGATTATCGTTGGGAGCACGAGTCTTCAGTACTCGTCCAGATATGCCATCTGGGCCTGCAGCATTCCTGGTGTTTACCCACATCAGAGCCCTCCTAATGTCAAGCTCAGACACAGAGGGTGCGAGTTCATGCCCAGCGGTGTAATTCAAATTAGCTGGTGAGCTAGCGGTGCTGTTGCTAGACTCAAACTGCGCAAAAAAGGAGTTAAACTCATTGGTTGTGTGATGGCGTCACCAAGTGTCTGGTGTCCCGTTGCTCCATCTGTAGCTCCACTGTGTCTCTGTAGTCTGTTTGGCATCCTTCACCGCCCTCCGCAGATGTACGACACCGCTTTGTAATTGTCCATGTTTCCGGATACAAGAGCGCAGCGGATGGATTTATTGATCTACGGTTTCTGGTTCGGGAATATCCGAACTTTCACCGTGGGAACGATGCTGTCCGCTAACGTAGCTATGAAGCTCAAAGCTACACTACTTTCCTAAACTCACTGACGTCACTGGAACTTGATTGGAACATGTCCCAGTCTACGTCACTAAGAGTTTCCTGAAGCGCGGCCTCTAACTGGTCCGACCACCGCTTTTTATGTCCCTCGTCAGCACCGGTTCACGCACGATCCACGGCTTGTAAACGGGAACCAGTGAAATTGTGGTGTGATCTGATTTCCCGAAAGCAGGGAGCGAGACGGTCTTGTATCCGTTGTTGTAAGGTGTGTAACAATGGTCCAAAGTTCTATCTCCCCTGGTGGTGCACATGATGTGTTAATAGAAATTAGGCAGAACATTTTAAGGTTCGCCTTGTTAAAGTCCCCAGTCACCCCCACGGCCGCGTCGGGATGTTCATTCTGCGCACAAGACATCATATAGGTCCAATAGTGCTGTTTCGATGTCCGCTTGTGGTGGAATATAAACTGCTGTGATGATTACCGTGCTGAATTCCCAAGGGTGGTAGAATGGACGGCATGAGATGGTCATATGTTCCAGGTTTAGCTAGCTGGAGCAGGAGAGAGTCTTGATGTTGTTGGGTTACATCAGCAGCTGTTTATTATGAGGCAGACGCCTCCACCCTTGGATTTCCCCGACTCCCCCGACCTGTCGGTGCGGAACACGGAGAAGGACTGGACTGCACGTATGGCGTCGTCCGGCACCAGCGGGTTCAGCCATGTCTCCGTCAGGCAGAGGACGCAATGGTTTCTCGTATCACGTTGGAATTTTATCCTCGCTCAAAGCTAATCCATCTTGTTCTCCAGAGACTGCACATTGGCAAGAAGGATGCTTGGCAGAGGTGCACGGTAAGGTTGCGTCCTCATTCTGACCCGAATGCCGCCATGGTGCTTCCACCGCGGGCCCACCCGTGGAACAGCGCCTCCATTGTTGTTGTTGTTGTTGTTGTTGTTGTTGTTGTTGTTGTTGCTGTTGTTGTTGAGAGCGTTGGCGCGTAAAATCTCCGGGGGCCACTCTGGATCCGCGGATAGAAAGTCCAAAACCATTCATTTTTATGTCGATTGTGGTAACTTTCACTTATTTTGCCTTATCAATCCACTAAAATTTGTTTCTGAACCAATTTAATGCAAGAAATAATCCATCCAGTTGCTGAATCTTCACTTTAGATTTACAAGATACGATTTAAAGCTTTGTTCCCACTTTTGTAAAGCACGGACTCACTCACTTGGAGATTTTCTGTTTCATTCATTTCACTTCGTAAAATTTAATAAATACTTGTTTTTATAAAATAAAATACTATAATAAAATACTATTTTTATTTTATTATTTGTCCCATCAACGGCACATCCATCACTGAAGGTTCAGTCCCTGTCCTGGAGCAGGAGCTAAATGAGTTGCTCAAAACTGAGTTCTTAAAGATACAGTAGTGCCTGCAGCGCGGACACAATGAAAGGGACGGTTCTTCCAAAAAGTCCTTAGAACGGTGAAAAAGTTCCTGCGGCGTGAAAAGGCACTATATGGCGAGTTTTGCGATACATTAAGTATTGGGATTAAATTTGTTGCAATATTCCAGTTTTTTTTTTTGGTAAATTATAACACTTGTTACACACGATTAGGCACAGTGTTTTCATTAGTTTCATCAATATATTCAATACATCTACAAATAAAAAAACAGGGATTCATTAATTCTTTCAAACCATTCGTTCTTTAAAATCAAAAATGTATATATTGATTATATTAGATTTTCAGAACATATGTTCTGTTCCAAAACATGTATGTTTTTCATCAAATAAACACAGGAATGCACATTTTGGGTTTTTTTTGTATTTATAGAGCTTATTGTGCGTAATCACCGGGTGTCATGACATTTCACTGCATATATGTATGAACGTATGTATATGTATGTGACAAATAATCTCTTGAACTTGAACTTGAACTTGAACCCCGTATACGCGAGTTGCTTTACTTTTTGAACCGCCACTCCCCCTGGTGGACAGATAAAGCATTGCAATTGCTTTCAACATATTGCAGCCTCAGGGCCTTCCCAGGCGCTGGCGCAAATTGACGTCATCGAGGGGGATATAATTACAGACAGGGTCCAATCCTGTCACGGTTCTTGCATGGGCCAGCCACGCCCCAATCACTGATCTGCCAGCACTCTGTCATGCTCCACCTGCCCTCTTCAAGTGGCTCCTACTGTATACAAACACACACACACACACACACACACACACATACACACACACACATACACATATACAGTATATATATATATATATATATATATATATATATATATATATAAAGTAGTGTGCCATTCTCATCTGGTTCCACAATGTGCTTGTATAAAATAAATACAAAACTTTCAGAAAAATGTTCCTCTGTGTTCTCTGTGACAATTGAATGAGCTTGAGACAGTGAATGACATAAAAACAACAACAAATAGCAGGGCTAGCATTGAGGTGATAATGTACTTAATAGCAGTGTATGGTTTAGAAGATAAGGTAATTCATGTATAAGAGTTACCATATTTCCTCAAATATAAACAGTTACTCAAATAAAAACCTGATAAATGCCGGGGGTGTGGTCAAAACAAACAAATAAAGGCCTTGTGGCACGGTGGTGCAGTGCATTGCACTGGTCCTGGGTTCGATTCCTGCCTGGGGCGCTGTTGGCACTGTGCTCCGGGCACGTTATCTCCCAAATAGGAGCCTTTCTGTGTGGAGTTTGCATATTCTCCCTGTGCTCACATGGGGTTTCCTCCACCTAAAGTCAGAAGACATGCACACATCATTGTCTGACCAGCAATGGACAGTTGTCCCCGGGCGTGTCCATGAATTCTGCCCACTGCTCCTGGCTGCGCCCCCGGAGGAAGGACAAGCCAGGATGGATTAAATGCAGAGGCCTCATTTCACTGGTCAACATCCAAAGCATGTGTGTGCATGTGGTGTGCTGTGTGACAATTTAAGATTCTTCTTCTTCTAAACCCTACCTCAGATTAAGACCAGGGTTAGGGAAAAATGGATGGATGAACAACCGGTACCTATTCCACAGAATGTGTGCATTTTGCCGGTTCAGCATAACATATATTTTTACTGTAAACTGATAAATTCATGAATACAGTCATGCTATCTTCAACACTTTGTTGTCTTCAACTCATTGTGAGAACTCTAAGAATTGGAGCAGGGTTTTCTTTGTCCTACAGTGTGCTGTGTGCGCACCTTATAACCAATTATTACTTATTACTACTACTCTATGGAAATACTTTCTTGAAGTATATTATTAGTATCTATCGATCCCTGTTGCTTTTCATAACAACAAATAATGCACACACACAAGTGTAATTGACCATCTGTGGCTTATGACTATTGATTGTATGAGATAATTTTCATCTGTATTGCTGCATCACCCTTCATTGTTTATCACATGTTTTACCTATTGCTTCCTACTTTATGTATTTTTTTTTAATAATCATTTGTATCATTTGCCTTCCAGTCTACAACTTTTACGCAAGGATACAGTACTTGTCTCTAATTGCCGCAGTATACATTTTTTTTATCCCTTTGCTTACACTTACTGGCCGATCATTGTCTGCCACCCAACAGGTCTGTAAGCCCTAAAGCCTAACCCATACATATGCAAACGCAGACCCATTGACCAGACTCTCCACACTCCAATGGAAGAATCCACCCCTTTCTCATTGAAAGGTGAAAATTCAATCAAATCAAATATGAATTGAATCAAATATCCAGTTTACAATCATATGGCGATTTATTTAATAGTAGTAATAGTAATAATAGTAATAGTAATAATCCGTGAAGTAAACCATAGAGTTTAAACTGCATCAACAGCAAAACAATCTTGAATGTTCAGAAGGACTCTCTTTAACATTTGTACAAATTATTATTATATCCCTGGTGTTGATTTTACTCGATCAACTTTTATTGATTAATTTTTAACATTTTGTTGTGCCATTAATGATTTTTTGGAATCTGGAAAATCTATCTATTAGATGGGGGTGAGGGGTCCCCCGTCACCCAAAAATGTGTTCTGAGAGAGGCTCAAATTGAGAAATATTGAGATATTTCACAATAATTTTTAGAAAAATAACAATTGGATAGTTAAAAAGCCCTCATTTTGAAATCAGAAGGCCAACGACTAGAAACTATAAATCCACACACACTTGGCCACTTTACAAAGAGGCTAGTAAAACTTAAAAAATAGTCACTTTAATTTATTAAGTATTGCATACATTTTTTGTCTTACTTCTTTGCAGTAAATTGCAGTTTTTGTCTTACAACACTGTGTCTACCTTGCCATTCAGTATGACACTGCATTGTTGTGGCCCACGACTATTTGCCCACTATCAAGTTGACTCACTGTCATTATTTTCTGCATTTTATTTTGTCTTTCTTTTAGGTTAATACTTTTATATTACTTATACTATACTACTTCTACAGATTTCAATTTTTTGTTTTAAAATTAACTGTTTAAATACTCTTTAAGTTCTGTTTTTAAATACTGTTCGATTGTAATCACTACTGACCCTTATTTTACATATTATGTAAAGTTGAGTTGAGCTCTGAGACTAAGAATCTCATTACTGGTAATGATGCTTGAATTGTTATCAAGTATTTGACAATAAACTTGAAACTATAATTACATAGACCTAGTTTGAGTGCTCTCATTAAAAAGCTATTGAACTTTGTAATTTAAAATGGGTGAAAATCTGAATCTCTCTCTGGAATGTGATTGTGTTTTTTGTGAAGTTAGCGTCATCTCATGGTGACACACTGCAATTTAAAAAATGGGTGTGTTTACTTACTACTCGGAGGAACAAGAATGTACTCACCGGAAAGTCCTCTTCTCTGCACATTCTTCTGGCACAGTAGTGCATGCGTTATCTTCTTCTGCCATGGCGAGGTGAGTTGTGTGGGCTCACTGAGGTGAAGACGTCAGGGGAGGGTATCTTGGAGGCTTGTTTGACGCCTGTATAACTGTCCTTCAGTCTTCTTTCCAGCCGCTCCCTTCTTACAGCTTGATGTGATGCCTTTTGTGATGTCTTTTCACTGTTCTGGTCTTGATGAATCTGAGAGGCAACTCAACTAACCAGTATAGCTAAACTCTTCAGCAATGAATGACTCCAGGAAGAGTAGGAGGTTTATTCACTGACAAAATGGTGAATCTGAAATATACAAACACAACATAAGACAAAAAAGGAGTCATACTGCATTTTGAAGGTAATTATAATGTAATTACAGAGTTTCTTAACATCATGATGCTTCAAACTAGATAATTATGCAGGTAGGTAGCATATAATTAGCAAAGTGATACATAAGCTAAAATTGTATAACATGTGCTACACAAACTTCTGATAAATATATTATATATTTATATATATATTGTAATATATTTATGATCGAAACGTCGTAAATATGTAGGTATAGACCTCATGAACTGAAATACTTCCAAAGATTGCGTGTAACAAGCTATAACAACAAGAATGGTGGTGGATAACCTTCTGATGGCACACGCCATGCACTGCATGGAAAGAATGAACTTCCTGATAACAATTTCTTGTTTATAAAGGTAGAACCTCAAAATAAAAGTCACAACATAAACAATTACTAATTAGAGTCCAGAACAACAACTATTAGTTTATATATTATGCAATATACTATGCCCTGTTTAACTAGACAGTCTGGCAGTCTATTGTGTGGATGCATGCACCACGGGTTTGCCTCCAGTAGACTCAGTCAGCAAGTGGACCAGTCCAAGGTGGTTGGAGGAATTCTCCTGAATATCTTTATTTTAGGAGATTTTACTCACTGCACCAGCTTATCAGTATGCCACTTGTCCTAACCTTAATCATAACATTTTCATAGTTCTAAGAACTTTTGGAGGAACTGAACTGCTTTTTCGTATCCGTGCCGCAGAAACTAGGAACGTTCATAGTTCCTAGAATGCCGTTTCGAGGTACTTTTTTAGCTCCCACTCCGAGGTAGGGGCAAGCCGACACAAGAGGAACCTTCAGTTACGTAAGTACACAGTGATTGGTCCAGACATACAGTAAGTGCAGTCTCTTGCCGGTCCCTTGGACTGAGTACAGTCGAGTTGCACTGCTCTGGGTGCGGAGCAGCACATGTACAATCAGTAATAAAAAAATAACCAATAAATTGCCAACAAAAGCTAACAAAATTTTTTTTATAAAATGAACTTTGTGTGCGCTGTCCCGATGTGAGCCCTTGCCTTACGAATGTCGGAGCAAACATGAACATTTTAGTGGATTAATAAAATGAAGAAGTGAAAGTTACAGAGTACATAAAACATAGAACTCTAACCCTAACCCAATTGGCTTATGTCACTTTAGTGTCACTTCAGAGTTGTCACTTCAGAGTGAAGTGTGAATACAACCAGAAAAAATCCCTTGATGGTATGATAGTGGTTCTCAGGGGACCCCCCAGTTTATAGTTTCCCCCAGGGAGTCACCAGAACTGTTTGGTGCGAAACCACCTAATATTTCCTCATAATTCCTCCAAGCCTACCATCGTATGTGGAACGGTAGTGATGTGGCGCGTAAAGCGTTGGTTGGACCAATCAGGGGACCACGCTTCACGATTCTCTGAGTGACGTCGACTGGGACATGTTCCAATCAAGTTCCAGTGATGTCAGCAAGTTTACGGATGTTGCTATGAGTTTCAAAGCCACGATAGCAGACAGCATCGTTCCCATGGAGAAAGTTAGGATATTTCCTAACCAGAAACCGTGGGTCAATAAATCCATCTGCGGCGCTCTGGATGCTTTCACGGCTGCTTACAACAACGGTCTTGCATCCGGCAACATGGACAATTAAAAAGCGGCGTCCCATAAAGTGCGGAGGGCGGTAAAGGACGCTAAACGGACAAACAGAGACACAGTGGAGCTACAGATGGAGGAACAAGACACCAGATGCTTGTATAATTACTCGACCAGCCCTCCCCCTTCCAGCCACAAGTGTTGACGCCTCCCTAGCCAACAAACTATTTGCAGTTTGAGGCTGGCAACAATACCGCTTGCTCGCCGGCTTATTTGAGTTCCACTGCTCGGGATGAGTGCACACTCTGTGTCTGAGCTTGACGTTAGGAGGGATCTGATGCATGTGAACACCAGGAAAGCAGCAGGCCCAGGTGGCATATCTGGGTGAGTACTCTGTGTTGTCCAGCTAGTCCCAGTGTTCACTAAGATATTTAACACCTCTCTGGCCAAGTCGGTGGTCCCGTCCTGCTTCAAGAGGTCCGCTGTCATTCCTGTCCCGAAGATCGCCTCTCCAGCCTGCCTGAATGACTACCGTCTGGTGGCCCTCACCTCGGTGGTCATGAAGTGTTTTGAGAGGCTGATTAAGGATTACAGCTATGCCTCCCTTCCCCGCACCTTGGATGCACTGCAGTTTGCGAACAAGCCGAACAGATCCACGGACGACACGGTCTCCAAGGTACAGCACACCATGCTCATACACCTGGATGACCGGAAGGGGGCCAATGTGAGATTGCTGTTCATCAGCTATAGTTCAGCTTTCCATACCATAGTCCCCACCAGACTGGCTGTCAAGCTGCGGGAGCTAGAACTGAGCACTCCGCTGTGTGCCTGGATCCTGGACTTCCTCTTAGCCTGGCCCCAGGTGGTTAGGGTGGGGAAGCACATGTCCAGCTCCCTCACCCTGAACACTGGATCCCCCAGGGCTGTGTCCTCAGCCCCCTATTGTACTCCCTATACACACATGACTGTGTGGCCAGGTCCAGGTCCAACGCCATCATCAAGTTTGCTGACAACACCGACGTGGTGGGCCTGATCAACGACGACAATGAGGACGATCGCAAGGAGGTGGCTGACCTGTCACTCTGGTGCCAGGACAACAGCCTTCTTCCTGAACGTCATCAAAACTAAGGAGCTGATTGTGGACTTTAGGAGGGGATTACAACCAAGGACGCACGCGCCGCTGGTGATTAATGGGGCTTCTGTCGACAGGGTGAGCAGCTTCAAGTACCTGGGAGTCCACATCATGGAGGACTTAACATGGACTACACACACAGACACTCTGGTGAGAAAGGCGAGGCAGCGTCTTTACCACCTCAGGCAGCTAAAGAAATTCAGTGTCTTGGTGATGATCCTTGAGTCCTTCTACTCTGGGGCGGTGGAGAGAATCCTGACAGACAACATCACTGTCTTGTTTGGGACTGTACTGCTCAGGACTGATGGGCCCTGCAGAGGGTGGTGTGTTCAGCCCAACGTACCACCAGAACTACCCTCCACTCCCTGCGGGACTTATACACCAGGAGGTGTAGTAGCAGAGCCCGCAGGACCATGAAGGATCCTCATCACTCCAAAAACGGACTGTTCCAGCTGCTGCGGTCTGGCAAGCACCTCCGCAGCCACACCGCAAGGACAAAGAGGCTGAGACGGAGTTTCTTCCAGCAAGCCGGAAGGACTGTCAATGCTCACCAGGGGTCCAAACAAAAAGCACTGAGACACTCACATAGGCCCCACTGCCTCACTGCATTACGTTTTAGGAATCAGTTAGTTTCAGTTAGTTAGCTCGGTAGAAATTAGTTTAGCTATTATGTCCGGTTGAGAAACTATTGTGCATAATCTCCAGATGCGTTGCAAAGACATTTCACTGCATATATGTATGAACGTATGTATATGTATGTGATAAATAAACCTCTTGAATCCTCTTGAATCTAGAATCTTGATATGCGACGCACCTCAGCGAAACCAGTATTGTCACACATTTCTAAAATCTCCAGGAGTGGCCCAGATGGCATACTGTATCTGGGCAAGTACTGAAGCCCTGTGTTAACCAGCTAGCCCCTTTGCTTACTAGGATATTCAACGCCTCCCTGACCGAGTCAGTGGTCCCGTCCTGCTCACCTCTGTGGTCATGAAGTGCTTCAAGAGGCTGATTATGGATTACATCTGCAGCTCCCTCCCCCGCACCATTGACCCACTGCAGTTTGCATACTGGCCAAAGAGATCCACGAACCACACGGTTTCCCAGGTACTGCACACCAGGTACCTGGATGGCCAGAAGGGGGAATCCGTGAGATTGCTGTTTATTGACTACTGTTCAGCTTTCAACACCATAGTCCCCACCCGACTGGCTGTCAAGCTGCTGGAGCTAGGTTTGAACACTTCGCTGTGTGCCCGGATCCTGGACTTGTTCACAGCCAGGCCCCAGGTGGTTAGAGCGGGGGGGCACAGGTCCAGCACCGTCACCCTGAACACAAGATCCCCCAAGGGTTGCGTCCTCAGCCCCCTACTGTATTCCCTGTACACACATGACTTTGTGGCCAGGTCCAGCTCCAACACCATCATCAAGTTTGCTGGCGACAACGTCGTGGTGGGCACGATCACCGGCGAAGATGAGAAGGCCTACCGCGAGGAGATGGCTGACCTGTCACTCTAGTGCTAGGAAAACAGACTCCTCCTGAACATCAGCAAAACTAATGAGCTGGACTTTAGGAGAGGATCACAACCGAGGACGCATGCGCCATGAGCGGGGACTTCTGTCGACAGGGTGAGCAGCTTCAAGTACATGGGAGTCCACATCACAGAGGACATAACATGGACTACACATACATCTCAATGTGAGAAAGGCGAGGCAGTGTCTTTTCCACCTCAGAAAGCTGAAGAAATTCAGAGTCTTGGGGAGGATCCTCAAGTTCTTCTACTCTGGAGCAGCCTGATTTGAGAACTGTACTGCTCAGGACAGGAAGGCCCTGCAGAAGGTGGTGTATTCAGCAAAATATACCACTGGAACTACCCTCCCCTCCCTGCAGGACTTATACACCAGGGGGTGTAGTAGCAGAGCTTGCAGTATGGAGAAGGAAATTCACCACTCCAACAACGGACTGTTCCTGCTGCTGCGGTCGGGCAAGCACCTCTGCAGTCACGCAGTGAGGACAGAGAGACTGAGACAGAGTTTATTCCCGCAAGCCAAAAGGACTGTCAATGCTGAAGTCACCAGAGGCCCCCACTGAGACACACACATAGGTCCCACTGCCTTACTGTACTGTATGTTGCATACTGTATCACGGTACTGGGTTAAAGCATACTGTGCTGTATTGATGTTCTGTTTACTGAAGCTCTCTCGCCACCAGCAACAGTCACAGGCAGTGTGTAAAATATACATAATGCAATGCACAGTTCTCCAACAATGCTTTGCAGCTGCATCTTACATATTGCATTCAGGAAACAAAAGTAGACTATTTCACTCTGTACTAAGCTAACAGGTTATTGACAGCTTGTTTTTGATCTTTTTTTTTTTTTTTTTTCTAACCTGTGCTGTCAGGTTGCTGGGCATACAACACAGAGTATTTGTATGCCATTGCATCCAGGGCAGAGTTAGTCTGCAAGTGGAGTTCAACTTCTCAACCTGCAATGCAACTCTTTATTAATTCTTAAATCATCAACAACTGCTGCAAGTACTCTGTCCTGTGGATGACCTGTAGAATGACAAGAGCAGAGATTTTTGTTATAGAGAACCACCACCAACCCCCCTCTTTGAAGAACTATTTATCATGTTTGGGTCTATAAAGACCCTGTCTATAAAGAAGCTGCAGAAAAGCCCCGAATACCCCGCCCTGCTGCCACAGAATCCCCCAGAGAAGCCAGAGGGCCGTGGGGCAACCCCTATGCCCAGCCCCGAGGGGCATTACCCAGTCCCTGGGAGCACGATGAGACCCCGCACCACAGGGGCGCACACATACAAACAACCCGCAGGTGCAGGCACAAGATGCAGCCGCCGGCACAGAACCTGGGCCATGGGCAAAAGGCATGGACCGCAGGCCCGGATCCTGGCCCTACGGCGACAGACCGACACCCCACCCAAGCCGGACCCCCATGCCCACCCACGCCCTGCGCCGACCAGACGCCCCACCCGGCGTGAGTGCCAAGTGCCCATACAAGTAGCAGCGTGTGCCCAGCGCGGGGCACCTCGATGTTATCGACCCCCCGCCGATGCCGGCACAGCGCGAGATATACAGGCCCTCCACCACCCACAACACTCGGGGTACCCGCCGCACAGAAGCCGCGCCTCAGAAGCAAAAGGCCAACAGCCGTCCCCCACATTCTAACCCCAAAACACAATGGCAAGCAGTCCTCCCAGGGTCCCCTGAAGGCACCCAGCGGCACTCTCCACAGCCCTGCCAGGTCGCAGCACATGCCAAGCCACCAGACAACTACGCAGACCCCCTCTCCCCGGACCCAACCCTGCCTCAGCGCGCCCACCAAAATTACAGTGATCAGCCAAGGGTGCAGAGCGGTCCGCCATGCCGGGCAGCTCCATACCCCCATCAGGCCCCTGGTCAGCCCCCAGCTGCTGAGCATGCGGACTACAGAACAGAGGGCGGCAGACGGCACCCCCACCCACAGCCCGACCCCCCAATGACGAGCGGCCCGCGCACCGAGAGCGCCAGAGGGCAGGTACCACGGCAGCCTGGTGTCACGACAGGAGACCGCCTGGCACAGCCAGCAAGGTTCAGGACCCTGGTTGACAGAATCAGAGGGAACGCCTAACCGGCCACCCCCCCACCAACCCTCCTCCCAATATTACAATTGATTCAGAGAATTCTAAGAGTTTTGAAAATATATTGTGAAAGAAATTTGAGTCATCCTCATTGGGGCCATAAATATTAGCAATGGTTAAATTGATGTTACCTAAAATCCAATTAATCATTATGTAATGCCCTTCTTGGTCTGATATTGTGGTTTTATTTTGATATGGTATACTTTAATTGATCAATATAGAGACACCTCTTTTTTTTTAGTTGTATGATGCGGAAAACATCTGATTAACCCATTTAGCTTTGAGTTTGAGGTGCTCAGATGCAGTGAGGTGGGTTTGTTGCAGGAGACGGAAGCTGGGCTTCATCTTGGTGAGGTGAGGATTTTGCTACGTTTAGCGGGTGAGCCCAAGCCTCTCACATTCCAACTGACAAACTTAATGGGTGTCACTGAAGTTAGTTAGCGGGTGATGGCACAGTGCATCCAAGGCTATAGCTATACTACCATTCCCATGCTTTCCCATAGATAAGTCTGGGATTTCCGCCTTTACATTCCATTTCACTGCCATAGTATTGTAGGAAGTTTGTAGGGATACATAACTACACAAACAAATGACAAGTAGACAAAGATAAATAGAACATTGCTGGATTAGACATACATAAAGTGAGAGACATAATAGAGTGAGAGTGATAGAAGAAGTGAGGAGGGAGGGATTAGGGAGGTGAGATGATGAGAGAAGTAGGGAGGGGGAATTAGGAAGGTGAGATGAGAGTGAACGATATTTTAAATCCTGACATAGATAGCATGCCCATTCTTACATCTTGCAGTGTATAATAACCAGAATTAGAAGAATACATACATAATGATCAAAATAACCAGGGTGTGGTGTAGGAGTCTCGGTATAACAGACCGTCTATATATAGTTTATCAACAACCATAAATGGCGTTTACCCTTCTGCCGTTTCTCCTCCAGGACAGGATATAGCAATTTGCGTCGGTCGTTGACCTCCCTGAGGAATTGATCGTTCATACCCAGCGTGGTTCCTTTCAGCTCCCGTCCTTTGCTTTTAACCTGCTCCTTGTGGTTGAAGTGTTCAAACTTAGCAATGATGGAGCAGGGACGGTTCCCCATGCAGTGTACCAGTGGAAGAACCCGATGAAAGCTGATCTGCTTCACGGTGTCTGTCGGGAGTTTCAGTGTGGTGAAAGTCTTTCACCATATTTTCTGGGGACTGGGTGTTGTTCTCTGGGTTCCCAGAAAAGATGAGGTTGTCCCGCATAGTTCTGGATTGTATATCCAGGACAGTCTCTTCCATTATATTATTTTCTTGTTTTAAACCATCACCGCTGTGAGACGCTTCGCGGAGGTTTTTAGATCCGTGTTGTCTTTTTGCATCTCACCGACCGTGCAGTGCAGGAAATCAAGGCTGGTTTTGATCTCGGAAATGTACAGCCACAGAAGTGGACCAAGCATGTCCAGCTGGACACATTAACAAGAAGTTTCTTGTTTATCTCATCCAAGACACTCACCTCTACAGCACCCGATATGTCTGCGTCCGTTGCTGAGTCGGTCTTCTTCCTTTTCGCGGGATTATTCCGGTCCTGGTCATCGTCCATCATGTATTCATTATAAAAAAAAAATCGATGTAATCCTCGAGGTCCTCCACTTTGGTTTCACGCAGTGTTCCCATTTTTTCTATATATATAAATGTTATTTTGCAATTCGCTTTGTTATTTTGTCTGAGGTGGTGCTGCCGATGTTTTAGTTAGTGTAGCAGGGCGCCGCAATGTTGGGCTCACTACTCAATTTCCGCTTCCGTCTTCTTGTGAGATCACAGCATGCTCCCGTCTTCTCACAGCATCTTTGTTTTTTATCTCTTTCCAACTTTCAAACATTTACACACGTTAACAAAAGGTTGATTGACTTGTGAATCGCTTGGCTTTTTAAAGTTTTATTTGCGACACAACACTGAAATATTGGTCATTAGCTGCATTAGCATTACCTGCTAGCGTTAGCTGCATGCTAGCAGGCGACGGAGCCCTTCCTGTCCTATGGAAGAAGAAAGAACAGGGGGCACTGAAGTCCAGCAGCCAGAGGGCAGCGCATTGAATCCAAAACAAAAAGAGCAGACACAGTTATCTCTGTTTAATGTCTTCTGAACCCTTCCCTTGCTGTGAAAAGCAGGGAACTCCAGCACAAATGGCTGATTCAGTGAACTGTCGGCCATTTGGCACAGGATATTTACATAACCTCATCTCTGTTTCCCTAATTGTGAGATTGTGCTGAAAAAAATGTCTCATTTAATGTATAACCACTGTAATGCTTTATTTAAGGTGATGTGGTAAAGCACAAATTACGCCCGACTTTGGCAGATGCATAATTACAAAGTTAGGATAAAATGTATTTAAACTGTCATCCCATTTGCTGAGCTTGGACACCCCCTAGCGTCCATCGTTGTTGTTACGGTTTCTACCATGTACATTTTTCTCTGTCCATTTAAAAATATTTATTCATTTATATGATGTTATGTTTCACATTCCAAAGATTCATTCGTGTGCGATCTTGTCTTCTTTTATTTCAAGATGTATTCGACCAACATGTATGTGATACAATTTCAAATATTGATTGATTTAATGAGATAGGTTGTAAGATTCAGATTATAAAATAGGGTTTTGAATGCACAACGAGGAAAAAGAGGAATACCCCACTTCCACGGCGGACCGACAGACTACCCTGACCAATGGCCTGCAAAGGAGGTCATTTGTGGTTCCGCCTTCTCTAGAAATGATAAATGCACCGAGCAGCCAACTGTTCTTTCTCTCTCGCGACCACCTTCTTACCATTACTTTACCTGGCGCATTGGCATGCATGCTGCCTTTCCTTTCCTTTGTCTTTTGAAACCACATTTTACATGCCACGACTCTGCCAACCTATGAAAGCTCTTCAGAGACGATTTAATACTTTAAAACTTCCGTCTTGTAACTCAACTGGTGCAGAACAGTCCTCACCCCGGGCCCGCTGCTAAGCCTTAGAACGAACCCTCGTTTTAAGAATAACCCATGGTAAGCAGACTATTTTTGGAAGAGCCACCTCACCAAATTCATCAAATTTTCAATTCAATTTATTCATCAGAACTTTCAAAACCACCTATGAGCTACCAAATCACCCCACGCCAAGCTCCGGAAGAACTCCGGCCAAACAGCCATAGTTGCGTCTCACCGTTGTGGACCAGATAGCTGTAGGAATCGCAAGACTACCCACTATCAAGAGATGAGATTACCCCGTAGTAGCCGAACCATGGTAACCCAGGGAACTGCAATCCACCACGTAGGAACCGGATCTAGGTAAGGCCTGGTGAAGTGATGTTGGTGTGCGCAAGGCAATCACTTTCTTTTATTATTCAGCTGAGAGTTAATGTCCCCATGTGTGCCTAAAATACAACCCCTCCGAAATCAATCCAGAATGATATAATCCCACCTCGCTAGTGTGTTTGTGTTTAATTTGTTTTAATTATCATTTTCTACCCCAACTTTTTTACCCTATTATCAAATTATATTATTATAAATAAACATTCATTGTTTGATTTAAAAGTAGTTGAGTATTTAACTGATATCCCGTGGGAGAATTCCTGAATGTAATAACTAAAGGGACCGTGAGACACACCCTGTCTCTGCCCGTGCGGACACAAACTGACTTTAAATGTTCCCATTTTTATGACAAAGCGGGTTAACCTCACTGACCACCCAGCAGAAAATTCTCTGACAATTTGATGACAAGGATGGGATCTGGTCTGGCTTTGTCGGATGCTCCATGTTGAGTGCACAATGGAGGCTCAGGATTGACCATAAGACATTTGAGACATCTGAGAGTCCTCTGTATGTGACAAGAGATCCGATTTATTTAAATATGAAAATTTAAATAAATCTTGATTTGAATATTGATGCAGGAGCCTGACAGGAAGTGTGGCGGCACCTCTATGGTTTAAAGACATTTCTGAGAGAGATGTGAAACGGATTTCCTGCTTATTTGTTGTGTGTTATTGTATTCAAGTGACGTGCTGGTTGACTTGCAGTCTGGTGATCTGCTGATCAGTCAAAATCATGGTGTGATATTGTTTTTGTGTGCGTGTATGTTCAAATCCTTACCTGCTGCATTTCCAGTAAAGCTGGTAATTATTTTAAATATAGTTAAACAGCTTTTTTTCTATTTTTTCCTCTCTCTTACTAGAAGTAATGTCAGCTGCACATTGAATAAAGTTAACTATTCATATATTGCTCTCTATCTATGAAGTAAAAAAAAAGAAAAATAAAGAAAAGCCAAAGTGTTTGAGGTCAGTCTTCCGACTGATACGGTCCTGTGGTGTGCCTCACTCAAACGGGACCACCGCCAAGTCTGGTGCCTAGACATGTTCACACAGCGTGTTGTAGTTTCTTGATGAGTTTGATGTGTTGATGAAGAAGGAGAGACCGCTGACGCTGACTTGAGTAAAATAATAGATTTATTAAAAGAACAGCATCAGACCAGACTTGCCATGGACAGTCTGGGAGAGAACAAAGCCGGAAGTATTCTCTGTCGAATGAAACTCAGGGAGGTGCTTTTAAGCCAGATACAATGTTGACCATCTGATTCCCCTACATAGGTCACCGTTCACGTTTTCACCTCCCTTATCACCGGGACCCCTGACAGACTAATTTAACTTACGACGTTAATTGGCGTAATAGAAATTACGTACTAACAAACAAACTGATTACATTATACCCTTCTGAACATGCTTAGTCGTAGCAATACAATAAATTTGTGGAGTGTGAGAGCGAAAAACCCATCTGGCAGCTTCCTTTCTTAGTTCTTTCAACAACAATCAAGACAGGAAAATTCTCTCACGGTTCCTCTGCCCCAGGCAATAACCTATTGCACTCCAAATCAATTAACCGCAGAGAAGAAGGGCTTAGACAACTGTACAGGATGATACATATAAATGCATACATTCAGAACCTCAGAAACAAATCAAAAATTGTGTCCAAAGTCAGGCTGGTCGACCCATCGGACCTTCCAATGAACCTTTCCCTGCCTATCATCAATGTCCCTCAAACCCCGCAAAAATAAAACACCTGAGGTCCCAATATATCCATTTCACCCTGTTACAGAAAACTTCAAATAAAACAATACTAAATCAAAGTAATATGTCTTACTAAAAATATCTACTGTAGAATACAAACTTTTCATCAATAATACAGGTTACATTGTAATAAACAAACTCCAACATTATAAAAACCTTCATAACACATGTGTATGTATTGAACTTTTGCTTTTTAACACCAATCTTCAATGCTATTTCACTCGACACTCCTGATCATGATGTCCTCATTCAGGGTCCTTCGTCCATTTTCATCCTCCATTTTTGAATGTCCATGTTTGAGTGTTCCAGTCCATTAGGCTGTTACGATCTCCGGACACAGCCAACCTCAGGCTGGTCCTGAAAGAAAAATTCACCAGCTAGTATCTTGCACACACATCAAATACAGTATAATAATTTTGCTTTTGCGTTATGCTTTAACATTATTCCAATATATGATTAACATTTTCCTTTTCCCCCCTTTGTCCATGCATTTTCTCAGTTAAAAATAGTATTGAGTCTATGACAGAATCAGATATCCAGAATGGATATTTCTCTACTAGTGTAAGCTCCTAACTACACACCTCTACCCAATTCAGACCTGTATGCTGACATTTTAACAATGCAATTTTTCAGCACACCATTCAATTTTTCTCTAACACCTTGGCTTTGCGGATGATAAACATCTCCTAGACATTGTTTAATTCCTAATTTTTGCTGAATTAATTTTACTGTTTTATCCACAAAATCTTTCCCATTATCTGAAGATATGGGATCTGAAAGTCCCCACCTGCTCATGACCTCATGACACAAAAACTTGGCTTGGCAACTGACTGAGCGTCCACCGTGAAAATCTATCCACGTCAACTAACATGTATCTTTTACCTCCTACTGGTCTTATCATGTCAAAAAAATCCACAACCAACTCACGCATGGGACCTGTCGGAGTTGGAATGTGACCGGGTGGACTCATCACACCCCTCCGAACATTGTTTTTAAGACAGACTGTGCATCTGCCCATGACATAATCAATTTGCTCAAGCAAGTATGGTGTCCAAAAACTATACTTTTGTGATTTTTCTTCTTATCTCCCCCCTTGCAACATGGGCTAACCCATGTGCTTCCTGAATCATCAAACCTAATAGGTCGGGGGGTGCTACCATCAGTCCTTCATGATTTCTCCACAGACCAGTAGACTCTTGTGTGGCCCATAGGTCCAACCATAATTGTTTATCTATGGCTGACACCGCTTCTTGCATCGAGATCACATCTTTGAGCGTGATTTTATCTTCCAAGTCCACTTCATGGGTGACAAGAAGAACTTTGCCTGCTTTGTTTGCTCCTGTTACTGCTTTACCAGCCATATCCGCTGCTTTGTCACCTTGAGTAACCCTTGACGTGTCCATTTTGTGTGCTGCACACTTAGCTACAGCTATTTCCTTTGGCTTCATCATTGCATGCAGCAAATTCATTATCAGGACATTATGCTTCTGTGTCCATGGGTTATTGTTTAACTCCTATAAACTACTTTTTCTTGACAATACTGTAACTTCTTCTGAGAGGCCTTGTGTCCGTTGTCTGCCAATAGCTGTAACAGTTTGATTGAGTCTTCATGGCATGTTTCCTTGTCTGGTGAACTGAAATCATTTTTATGAACTTCTGTCAGTCTTCTAACAGTCACGCGCAAAGTGGCCTAGTTGTCCACAGTTATAACATGCTCCTTCCTAAATTTCCTTGACCTCGTCCTCTCCATATTTGTGGTTGATCAAAAGCTGGCAGTGGAAGGGAGAGTGGGGACCACAGGTGGTTGAACCTGACTCTGTCCTAGCTGTGGTTGTGATGGTAATTGATTTGGTTGTGACTGGCTCTGCATAACCACAGCTTGTTTCTTTTCCTTCTTATTATCCACCAACTGCATTTGGTTGAGTTTTCTGAGAGTCTCCTGGTCCTGTTCTTTCTGGTCATGCTCCTTTTTCCGATTTAGCTCCACTTGATGTGCTATGTGAGCCGTATAAACACCTTTGGTCATGTTTCCAAGACCAACCACTTCTGCCAATTTGCTCCTCACTTGAAGAGGCAGCCCCTTCTGTATTTTGGCTCAGAGAATTGATTTCTCCATTTGATTCAAATCTGGATCATTTACTGTGATATTTCTCCACACTTGATGAACCCTTGACACATAAGCTCTTGGGTTTTCTTGTGGGACCAATGACTCAACAAAGATGTTGTCCGGGTGTACGTTTGTCAGAAATGCATCTCTCAATGCTCTCCACATTCGACCTCTGCTTGCAGCAAACAATTCTGGGTCATACACTGCAGTTGCCTCATATCTGTTAAGGCCTGCCGCCTGCAGGATCTCCTCCATCGCTGGGACTCCAATAAGGCTAGCCAGAAGTCTCTTAATATCTCCCATGGCAGGCTGTGTTCCCACCAAAACCTCTTCCAGCTTTGAGATCCACGGATGTGCTCCATCTTGAAGAGTGGGTAACTTTTCAAGTATGTTAGACATGTCTGTATTCTGCCAAGGCTTGTACTCTAAATTTGGTCCTTGAATTATCACTGGACAAATTTTGTTGGGTCTCTTTCTTTTTCTTAGCCATAGTTCATACCCCACGGTGTCTGGCTTTTGAGGCTTTTTCTTATGTAATTACTTCTCCGTTATTTGCATTTCGTTTAATTGTTTTCCCAATATTTGTTTAACTTCTGAACAGGTGGAGTCACTTACGTATGTCTTCGAGGCATCTGTCTATACTCCTCTCAATCTCTCTTAAAACCATGCGTCTGTCATCTTCTCCTACCCCTGTGCTGGCTGCTAAAGGTTGAAAACAGGAAGGACCTTCTTTCTCAGATTCTTCATCACTTTTGGCCTATTCACTCTCATCCGTGTCGTCTGTTCCTGGAGCCATTTTTCCTCACTGGTCGATCCCCTCTTTTCCGCTTTAGCCAACATCCGTCTGATTGCGGGGTCGTATCCTCCAATAGCTTCGTCCGAATCACTCACACTCTCTTCTCCTATTTCTAGGCTTCTGACTCATTGTCTGCTTCCCAAACGGTTCCTTCTCTTGGTATTGTTGGAGCTTGGATACATCCTTATGGTTGTTGTAGCCTTGCCCATCTCTATTATTTGCTCATCCTCATCTTTGAAGAGATAGTTGCCCTCCGTTGTCATCACTGGGAGCTGATGATAAACATCAGTGAACTTCACCTCCTTCTCATAAGGCGGGGGCTTCTTTACAGATGCTGTATGTGAGTAGGGTGCGGTAATCTTCTCCATCAATTTTTCTGCTTCCTTTCATTTTTCTTTATTTCTTGTCTACTTTGTTCTCTTTTTTATTTTGCAGCTTCGAACCATGTCTGTCCCTCCTATACGAACAGCTGCAGAATGCCAAGTTTTGTTTGTCTTTTCTCCGTTTGTCTCTTTCCTCTCTTTCCTCTCTTTTGATTTACTTTATATGTGGACACAAGCACCTGCATTGTTTTAATCACATCCGGGTTAAGAGTTCCTTTAGCTGGCCATTTAGCTGGCCTTGTTCCATTCTCCTGATATTTTTGCAATATCTTTAATAAGAGGATTATTCTTTCTCATTACATCAATGGGAGGGATTACTTTTGTAATTCTTGTATCCATTTCTTTTACTGTAACTCGAATTGATTTGTTTCAAAAATGATTTATAAAGCACCGTGTAATCACACTCGACCAAAGACAACTGAATTTTCCAACCCCAAAGGAGACCAATCGCTTCCCACTTATGAAAGCAACTTCACTTGTTCATGATCTGATATATTACATTGCATTTAGCAGACGCTTTTATCCAAAGCAACTTACAATTATTCAAACACCGACGGACGCAGCCATCAGGAGCAATTAGGGGTTAAGTGTCTTGCTCAAGGACACTACAGCATGCTAGCAGGAGGAGCCTGGGATCAACCAGCAACCCTTAGAAACCAATATTCACAGCACTGAACGTATTTAAATCAAATCATTTTTTCCGCATGTGATCAATCAAATCAATAATACTCCATTAATTAGGCGAATGCCTTTATTAGTCAGTCCATTGCCAAGTCTCTTACTAACTAGTTGCAAACGCAATATAAGAAAAATAACTACTGTAATCCTATATGTGAGAACAAGCAATCATGTAGGTTATAACTAGATGTACACTCATATAGGTAAATGCAGGTGTCTATTGAAAAGAGTTTGTGGATAATCCGCACTGACCTTATTCCAACTGGATTTAGAATTATTTTGCACTGTCATCCGCAAGCTCCCGGTGTCTGTGAAGAACTGCCAGATGTCTTGTCATCTGCCCCTTGGATGATCCAATTCAGACACATTCCATCTTCTGTCTTTCATCCAGCTCTCACTCAGCAAAGTAAAAGAAAGGAAGAAAGAAAAAACAAAAAGAACAACACAAGAGTTCAGTGTCTTAAGACCACTCTAAATTCTTATACATACTATAATACAATTCAATGAGACATACATTATCAGCTTTTTTATTTCTCGCACATTTGAAATAAAGCAATGTTTACTTTTATTCATACGACGCATTTAAATCTAAAGAGTATATTAGTCAATCTAATATCACCTCTAATTCATTATTTTTATTTAATTTAATTTTATTTCTATTTTTTTTATTTTATTTTATTTAAATATTCATTTATTTATTTATTTTCTTCTATCATACTTCTTCTCCGCCCCTCTTGTCAGGGGGAGTCGACTAAGTTCCACTATGAAGCACCACCCCTTGCTCCACCTCTTAAATTTAGTCACACCTTCCAGTTTGCACTGGTCGTCAGCGAACAAACATCCTGTTTCAGCTCCCCGTCGGAACAGCCCAGCCTAATGCAGTTATGCACAGAGTCATATATCAAAGCTGGTTCCTTTCACTCAGCAGCCGAAACACAAAACCTCTTCTCTTGCATCAAAAACTCAACTTTTCCTTCTATTTCACCAAGACTATCTGCTCCTTTAACAAACAGAACTCACAACAAGCACTGCCACACACTCAAAGCACAAAGAGAAAAAACTCACACACCAACCAAATCCTACCCATAATTCAGAGCATGAGATTCTCTTTTCTTTTCTGAATGTGTACATGCATATATAGGCAGACTGTTTCTGGTGATTCTAGTCCTTCTCTCAAAAAGGCTTATTTTGTTATCAAATATATAAAGTCCTGTGAAGGTTCATATCCTTTATCAAATGTATAAAACGTCCTTGAAAGAAAAAGGCTCATATATATTTATCATCAGCTTTACAAAGTCTATAAACAGGCTCCTCCTGCTAGCATGCTGTAGTGTCCTTGAGCAAGACACTTAACCCCTAATTGCTCCTGATGGCTGTGTCCGTCTGTGTTTGAATAATTGTAAGTCGCTTTGGATAAAAGCGTCTGCTAAATGTAATGTAATATGTATACCTATTTAATAACCCATGTATTCTATATATCATTTATACACAAATCTTTTCACACCTCTTTAGCCGCGGCACATCTCACACACACACAGGCACACTCACACACCAAAAGGAAAAATACATATCTGTCCAGCAGTACATCAGATTGAACGCTTGGCTTTATACTTTAACGTCGACTCATGTATACTTTTCTAATTTCATCAAGATTTTCACTTTGGCCAGACTTGTAAATTTTCACTTTGGCCAGACTTTTAACAAATTATCATTTTAATCAGATTGTTTCAGCATGCACTCATTCTGCTTCTCCCCATTTTTTCTCAAACTTTATTTTTCATCCTTTAAGCAAAACTCTTTTTGCTTCATTTTTCATCTTTTTCATCTTACTTTAGGCTTTTAACCTTTATCTCTTTTTCACTTTTCATCTTACTTTAGGCTTTTAACTTTTATCTCTTTTTCACTTTTCATCTTTTTCATCTTCATTCATATAATTTTATTTTGAGTCAATTACCCTGGCCAGGGTTATTTCCTCTTTGTTTTTCCTACCTAGATTTGACTAAATTATATTTTCATTAGGCCAACTTTCACGCAGCATTTAATGTACACATGTCTTACTTTTTAAGGAGATACGGGCCCTGTCTCCATTAATCTTGCATGGTTATTTAAATAACTTCTGGCATAAAGTTCTGCCATTCTACAATTACTTTTTACTTTTACTTTTTCCACATCTTTTAAGCCTTTAACTTTTACTTTTAACTTCATATTTTATTTCTCTCGTCTCTATTCTCTATTTCAACTTAATTCTCTCTTTCTTCATTCATTATTTTCTTATTCCCCTTATTTACGTCTTTTACAACTTAATAAACCCCAATTTAGACGGAAACTCACCTCACAAATCAACACATCATCGCCATCTCCACAACTCGCTCTTATCAGTGCAGCCTCAAAACACTACCGCTTCAAGAACCACACACAGCTCAATTTGTGAGGTAACACTCACCCTGCGAGTGGTAATTTGCTGGAGCAGGCAGCATCGGCAGGTGAGGCCAGCAGATCCTGTTCGTTACGCCACTTTGTAGTTTCTTGATGAATTTGATGTGTTGATGAAGAAGGAGAGACCGCTGACACTGACTTGAGTAAAATAATTTTATTACATTTATTTATTACATTACATTACACTGCATTTAGCAGACGCTTTAATCCAAAGCGACTTACAATTATTCAAACACCGACGGACACAGCCATCAGGAGCAATTAGGGGTTAAGTGTCTTGCTCAAGGACACTACAGCATGCTAGCAGGAGGAGCCTGGGATCGAACCAGCAACCTTTAGATTACTAGACGACCAGCTCTACCTCAAAGAACAAAGCCGGAAGTATTCTCTGTCGAATGAAACTCAGGCAGGTGCTTTTATGCTAAGCCAGATACAATGTTGACCATCTGATTCCCCTACATAGGTCACTGTTCACGTTTTCACCTCCCTTATCACCGGGTTCCCTGACAATGGGCTCTGTCTCTCTCTTGAGACCCCTGGCACCGTCTGTTAATAATTATTATTTTATACAATGGGCACTGTCTTGGGACGCTACTTTTTCCCAAACACCTCAGTGTCTAATATAAGTTTTGTCTCGACAATACAATTGTGTTCTAAGTTTGTCAAACCACAAAACTATGTATTATTATTATTATTATTATTATTATATATATATATTTTTTTATTATTATATTTTTTATTATTATTATTATTATTTATTTATTTATTTATTTTTTACCTGTGCTGTCAGCATGCTGGGCGTACAACACAGAGTTGTTGCTGCCAGGTATACAGGCCCGCCGCCACCCCCAGCACCTGGGGCACCTGCCACAGAAGAAGCCGCGCCGAAGCAAAAGGCCAACAGCTGCCCCCCACACCCCAACCCACACCCGCAACGGCAAGCAGTGCCCCCAGGGGCCCCGGAGGGCACCCGGCGGTGCTTCCCGCAGCCCCGCCAGTTCACAGCACATCCCAAGCCACCAGGCGCAAGCCGTCAGGACTCCAGTCAGGCCGGGAGAGGGGGCCCACCTGACCGCCCCCCAGCCAACTACGCCCCTACACTGCAACCGGCCACCCTGGAAAAAACCCCATTGCTCAATGTGTGCTGTTGGTAATTGCAGTTAAAATTGCGGGGTTGGGGGTGTGAGTCCTTCAGGCAAGTCGAACCCGAATCACTCACACCCCTCCTGTCCCGCAGACCCTGGTTTGATGGAGTGTTGTTCAGAGTAGGATTGGTGTGCGAGTGTATGTGTTCTAAGCTAATGTGAGTGGGATTAAAATTTTGGGACGGACGAGAAGCACGCTTGGGCAGGAGAGTGAGATGGCAGCTGCCCGCCGCATACCCACCCACATAGCTTGCACCCCGCCCATCCCTCAAGCCCTATGTCTATTTTGTGGTGTATGTGAGAGATGACCAGATCGATCCAGGGGCGCAGCAGATCGGGGAGCAACCATGCAGACCCCCTCCCCCCGGACCCAACCACGCCCCAGTGCGCCAACCTCCCATAACTGGTGGCAGCCAACCTACAGCGATCAGCCAAGGGCGCAGAGCATCCACCATGCAGAGCGTGCGCCCCCATCAGGCCCCTGGTCAGCCCCCAGTCACCGAGCATACGGACTATAGAACAGAGGGCGGCAGACGGCACCCCCACCCAGTGATGAGCGCCTAGTGCACCAAGAGCGTCAGAGGGCAATGTATTATCCAGCCAAATTTGAATTATTAAAAAAATCATCAAGTATATAAAATGTTGTTTCAAAATCGTAAAAGAATTGCCTGTACTCTCTGCTCCTCGATGCTGAGGGCGTGTCCGCTGAAGATGCGGAAACCACATCCAATCATTGTGGGCGGTACACCGGGTGTTCCCAGGGGCCGCACAAAGACGCATGAGTTCACAGTCTCCCTGAAGACGTCTTTTACCTCCCTGGGACTGGTTCATGCTCCTCTGGGCTGGGCGTGGGGCTTGCTCCACGGCCCTCTGGCTTCTCTGGGGACCCGGGCGTCTTCTGTGGCTGCAGGGCATGGTACCCGTGGCTTTCCTGCGGGTGTCCCCGGGCTGCGGAGTTCGGGGGGGCTTCGGGGCCCCTTCCGCTGCTTGGAGGCACCGCAACATATAAATGACCTTCTACAACAGTACCAATGGGGATAAGTCATGTACAATCACTGGTGGACATCGCACACACACACACACACACACACACACACACACACACACACACACACACACACACACACACACACACACACACCACCACACCTGCTTCAAGTGTACCCCAGCACCCTCCTGGTTGCATTCCTTTTCTTTCCTCCCTCATTTACTGCCATAATAATGACAGGAAGATGTCACGTGACCAGTTGTAGTTCCAGTTTTCCTGGACATAATTCACTGTTTTTCAATACATGTCATCCAATGTTTATGTTTTTGTGTAAATGTTGTTTGTTTCTATTTTTATTTGTCTCACCGTGGTGATTCTCCCGCTTTTGGAGTAGTGATCAGTTGTTTAGAGACCCAAACATGATAAATAGTTCTCCAAAGAGGGGGGTTGGTGGTGGCTCTCCATAACTAGAAACTGTGCTCTTGTTATTCTACAGGTCATCCACAGGACAGTTATTGCAGCAGTTGTTGATGATTAAAGAATGAATAAAGAGTTGCATTGCAGGTTGAGAACTTTAACTCCTCTTGCAGACTAACTCAGTCCTGAATGCAATGGCATACAAATACTCTGTTTTGTATGCCCAGCATGCTGACAGCACAGGTAAAAAAAAAAAAAAAAGAAGACGTCTTTTACTCCAGGTATTCCAAATTCCAAGCTTTTAGCTTAGCTTATCTTATTTCACCACTGATGCTCTATTTCTGATGGTCCGAACTGATGTTTATATTGTGTTGGGGCATGGCCATGAAAAGTATGACCTTGAATAAGTCAATGGGTCACGATTTAGTCCCGCCCAAAAAATCCAGACCACAAAAATGGTGAGAAACATTTTAACAGTCTAACTCCACAGTCTTTTCACATGTTTTCAGCAATTACTTTCTAACATGTATAATGTGTTTAGAAACAAATCACTGAATTCACTTTACAAGGACTTTAATGTTATGATGCCGTAACCCTCACATCTCGATTTCCTATTTTAAATGTGCTGCTCAGTAATGCCACAGACCCCAACTCTGAAGGAAACGCTGGAGCCACTGTAATATATCTACCATTGCTTATGTTCTAACAATGGTTGTCTCCCCCACAGATGAGGAGCGCATAGATTTCCTCACTAACCTTGTTTCCCTCCAAACACAGGCACCCCGCACAAACTACCATTGTGAAAAGCCAATGGTTATTGTGAAAAAGACATTATACTAAAGTGGATTGTACTAAATTGAATATAATCCACAGGGAAAACCAAATCTCCCTGCAGACTTTTTCATTGCTTTGTTCATTTTGACTCATGGTAAGGACCATGTGTCAAAATGATGAATGGTTAGGGAATTAAGTAAACATTATGAAATTCCAGGCCTCACAGATTTTGCTGTTTTTGGTGTTTCTACAGCCAGCTTTTTCCTTCCTACTCCAAGTGCTCCCTTCGAACACCTCATGATGGACTTCAAGCTGATGCCCTGTGGTGGTAAAAATATTGTTAAGTAATAATTGACATTTTCTTATCCAAATGGGATCCCAGTGAAGGTAAGCTTGATTGAGTTAAATGCCTGCCACTAGTAATGATCACATGGTGCGTCTGGACTGTCCCCGCATGACGTGTTGACAGGGAGGCCAATGCGATTGGGTCTGTCTTACTCCGTTAAAGCCACGGATGATTAGATTGCCCAGATAGTGTTTATCACTTTTCGAATTTTCAAATTGTTTTACATAATTACAAATTTGTGTAGGTGGGATTATGTTCAGGAAACACAGTGGCGCAGTGCATTGCGCACAGCGCAGGTGACTGGGTGGTGAAGTTCTGGAGAAAGAGCTGGAACTCTGCCATATTCCTGTGGCCGTTCCAGATGCTTGTCTGTGCCACAGCAGCAGTCAAGGTGGCATAACAACCAATGTGGGTGCACGCCTCCCACTGCAAGAAAGTCCTCTACCCTCCAGAGGGCCAAAAAGCAGATGGAGACAGCAGACAATCATTGGACGTGAACTGAGGTCACGATCTCAACCAACAGAGTCAAGCGATGACGCCCTGCCAACCGGAAATGGTCAGTCACTGCTGATCAACCAACCTGGCAACTCCCACACCCCCACCCTTGAACGCTGTCCCACAGCAGAAGCTCCTCGACCCCTCTCACAACCACCAAACTCACACCCACCCCATACCCAGAGGTGGACAACTTGCAACGGAAAAAGAGGCTGGCTCCACTGGCTCCCTGGTTGGGCAACTACGCCCACCAACACCCTGTGTAAAGGTGAGGCCCGCCATACCGCAGCGACCGGCCAGAGGCCCCACCCGGGCCAAGCTCAGAGTGCCCATCCACGTAGCCCAGTGTGCTCAGTGCAGGATGTCCAAATGTAATTTGTGCTGAAAGCAATTGCAGTAAAAATTGTGAGGCGTGTTGTGGAAAACGACAGAAAACCAAGGAATAAGCTTAAAAAATTATTTTATTGAAACGTTAAACAAGTGACATAGAAGCCGAGCGGTTCAGCAGAAGTGCTGCTCTTCTTGGCTCAAGCTACGACTCTAGTTCTCTACTCCGTAGATCCATCTTCCACACCTTGTCATCTCATCCCATGCACTCTTCCCTTATTTGGGAACATATTTATATTTTGCCGCTGTGAATGTACACATATTCTCTGCACATGGCTGTAGTTTATCTTACGCCTCTGTGAAATGTACACATACGTTCTGTACATGGCTGTAGTTTATCCTTCGCCTCTGTGAAACGTACATGCACGTTTTTTTGTTTTAGGTTGGTCCCAAGAGTTTAAAAAACAGAGGAACATCTGTTTGCACAAACGTCTAAGGTTTATATATATATCGGTGAAAGTCACTCTTTGGTGACCTTTTGTCCAAACTTATTTAATTCATATAGCATATAGGAAAGATAATGCGTATACTTTCTTTATATGTATAGTACATAATAATTATATTTCCATTAAACTTATAGTACATTTCTCCCATATATCCCCTCTTTGGGGCTTACTAAGTCTCAAAAATCAAGTAGCATAGGCTTAACATTCTTTGACAATCTGGAATCATCAAAGGCTACTTGCCAGACGGCTAGATGAATAATCAGTATTCACATTTGGTTATCAAAATAACGTACTCCAATTATCAGGGTTAGGGTTAGGGTTGTATGTTTCCAGGGCTTTCAACCTGGGTCTTGCACATTATCAAATCTGCTACAACATTTAAGCATTTCCAACCCCAGAATTGCTATCGATTACAACATTTGATTAAAGAAACATGTAATATAGAAAAACAAACCTCTGATATGATTAAAAAATCTGTATCAATTGTAAATGAAAAACAATATTATTCTATCATAGTGATTATCATAACAGTAAACATAGTAACACACATGAATTAATAAACATAGTTATACGTGTTATTTAAGCAGTAGCCTGTTATTTAAGTAGAGCCTTGCATGTTTTGTTTCCTCTATAAGTTATGGCATATACCTAAATTATTATTTCTTATAAAGCAGGATTATTCAAAACATCATATGATCATTGAAAGGAATATGTGACAAAAATAAAAACCTTAATCATTCAATTTCTTGCAACAAGCTTTGACGTGGATGTTTAAGGTGATCTCCATGTATCGGTGTGCTGTATGTTTGTGGGGGGTTTTGGGCATTATTGTCGTTGTTTCTTCTGCTCCCGTCATCGTCTTCAGATTCTGTAATTTTATGAGTCCAACATTCTTTCTATTTCCCAGGGGTATCTTCCACTCTGGTATATTGTATACACCAAAGAGGGTGTGGCTCACATGAAAAGGTTACTAGCACGAGCACATGTGAGCCTCCTCGGGCTGTCCAATCATCATGCGCGCTCCAATCATCCCTGCACTTTTACTAACTTTTGGCTGGGCGGTTCTTGTGCAATGGTTCAGGTGGTACCACATGGTTCCAGCTGCATACTGTTCCAGTTGTCCTGGTAAGACTGTATGGTCCTTTTCTCCTGGGCTCATTCCTCGTTCTGAACAGCCTCAGACACACTTGGTCACCAGGCTCCACCCCTCTAGGCGGGTCTTCTTCTGGTTCTGGAATCCTGTTTTTCTCCTGTTGGGATAAAAGCTTATGTATGTTATGTAAGTTGTTTGATATATTCCCTTATTTACATTTGAAATGCGCAAAAGCGCTTAAGTGTCCCATTCACCATTTCCACCATTCCCTGTGACTGAGGATGGTACACACAACCTAAACTTTGTTTGACATGCAGCTGCTGTATCACTTGTTTTACTGTTTTCTGGATAAACGCTGAGCCATTGTCCAAGCTAATCTCTGTCGGATTTTCAAACCTCGGCATGACTTCTGATTGCTCACAATAGACGCACTCTGATCTTGTGATTGGACTGCTTCTACCCATCTGCCGAATCTATCAATGACTACAAACATGAACCTTTAACCATTTTCCTTCTTAATCATGTTTATGTAGTCTAAGACCAGTCTGAATGGTCCCTCAGGTGTGGGAAAGTGTCCTAATGGGGTATTGGTTGTTTTTTTTTTGTTTTTTTTTGCACATACCTCACATTCATTTAGTTGATTATCAACCATTGTTTGCAAGTATGTTTACCAAAAACCTTGTTTTCAGATTTTCCTCATTACTTCCCACCTTGCACAATGGTCAAAACCATGCGCATTACTGATAAGCAAACCTAATTTCAACATTGGTGCCAACAACATCCCATCATTGGTTCTCCATAACTCTGTGGGGGTGTGCACAGCAGCCCTCTTTATCCACATATTTTGCTCATAAACTCCAGCTTTTTCCTGCATGGTCAATATTGCCTGGACTGCCCTACCACTGTTCGAGACTACTTTGGCAGCCTCATCTGCAGCATTGTTACTTTTTATAACATTATCATAACCTTTCCTGTGCGCCTGGAATTTGATTATTGCCACTTGTTTATGTAGTAGCAAAGTCAACATTAATTCCACAATCTGATCACTACATTATTACTCTGATCAATACATTATGGGGGACCCATCTGTTTTCTTAAATCCCCTAATGTTCAATACTGCTCAAAACAAATGACATACACCATGTGCATATGCAGAATCTGTGTACTGTATATATTTACTGTTTTCTCAATTCTGCTAACTGGCTGAGAACTTATAACAGCAAACATTTTGTCTGAGTTCTGTCTCACGACTGCAAACCCTGCATGATTTCCCAAATGAACTTCGTAGCAAGATCCATTCAGAAACATCTCTTATTCTGCCTTAACTATGGGTATTGACCACAGATTTGGTAATCAAACAATCTCATCTGGGGTGACCTTTCTGATTGCAACCCAAACACTCCATAGGCCTTCTGCGCTGGCTAGGGGGTCCCTTTGTCATTTCCTCCAACTGGAGCTGAGACAACTTTCTCTGCACCTCTCTGCTTTGTTCTTGCATTCATTGTTCACTTTGATGGTATCTGTCCACCGCTTGAACCAGGTGATCACTGAACACTCCCTGAGTCTCTGATAAGGTCAGTTCCACTATATCATCTAGCTTGTTTTTGATTGGGCTAGGAAGTGTTTCAATTAGGTTGTGAACATGACGCAGACCAACGGATCTTCCTCTGGATCCTTCTCTGTTTCCATGCGTTATCTCATGACTTGTTTCTGCAGATAGGACACAGGATTCTCTGTGTCGCCAATTGTGTGGCATTTCAGGCTCTTGAAGTCCACACAGGTTGGGTACTGGCTTCTGAGTGCACCCCAGGTGGTTTGTCTTTAAGTGTGAAACGCAGTCCTGTTCAGGGCTTTGTCCAGCAGCCGGCCCAAATCCCTGTTTTCCAGTAAACTCTCCATCTTGGATATCCCTAACACGGCCAGCAAAGCTTTCAGGTACCCCACTGCTATTAACATCCTCTGTGTCTCTCATCTCATGTTCCTCAAATATCCTGAGCCACTTTGATGCTCCATCATTCTAGGGAGTCTAGATACTAACCACTCCAAGACCTGTGTTCCCCATGGAACATACTGGGCTTGTTGTTTCTTTCCCAGGATAGGTGAAGTCCTGCTTAATTCTATGGTTCCCCCCTTTTTCTTTGTAACAATCCATGTGTATGGGTGGGGTTTTCTCTCCCTGTGTTACACAATCCCTGCTTCTTTTTTCATCTTACTTTACTTCTCCTTTAATGTCTACTGTTCCTGATATCAGCAGGTATAACCTTGTCGGTGGTTGGGGCTGCGTCTCCAGAGGTGGTGATTCTAATCCTTTATCCCCACCAACAATTTGCCTTGTTACCCTTTCTCTCTCCCTCCTACTCTTTCTATTTCCTTTTTTTCTACTGTTTTCTTCCCTTTTTCATTAAACTTGTGATTTTTCATCCTTACTTCCATCTCATAGATCTTTTTATCCAAGATTTCTACTGGCATGGTATGGTGTTGGATGAATCTCATTGTATGGTCAGTGAGGTTAATCTGCCCACTACAGGAAAACAAACTGAAAGTACTAAAGATATTTATTCTTCAGAATAAAGAGAAAGATACAGACATGCTTCAAAACAGTCATCTGACCAGTCTGCCTCTACTTCACTTGAAGAGGCCTTTATAGTCATGAAAGCTGGTGTCCTATTCTGGGACTAGTCATGTGATTAGCTGTTGCCTTCAGTAACAGCTGATAACATGTTTTAACAAAGAAAAACATTATCGAACACTATCGGTGCCAGGAAGGCATACATTGAGTGTCTACACAAATTTCCTTTTTATGAGCTAGAAAAACAGAGATAACAACTGAAACAGTTGTGAACCATTTGTCAGCTTGTCATTTACAGGACTATGGCCCCTCATTCATATCCCCGTGTGTTTCTCTCATACAATGGTTTAACAGTCTAACTCAGGTCACAGGTACAGTCTAACTATGCCATAAACCAACCACAATGCTCTGTCAAGCCCCCTGGGGGTTATCCTTATCTCCACACAAGGTTGAGTGAAGATGGAATGTGATCTGGTCATTATACAACAATAGGCATTGTCTGAAAGAACAGTCTCTGAGAGACTCACTAAAACTCCAAGGCAATGTGTTTTAAAAGCTACGTAACATACAAAAAATTGTTGCTATTGATGCTATTGTACTATATAAAACATGTGAAACAAAGAATTGATCATGTGAATTTTTCCCTTATACTTTCTATTTTTTTTACGACTGGAACAATATCTCAAGGAAAATGCAATAATGATAACATTTCATCAAAATGAGGCAAAGGGATCAGAAAATGACATAAATTGAATACAATACAATTATACTACAGAGATATACTGAGAATTCTAGGTCGTTGAAATCAACTGGGAAACACACACACAAATGAAAAACTAAACCAAAATATAAAAGATAAACAACTAGACAGAATCCCTGGACATCTCCACCTCTAAGTGGCCAAAACTGTCTTCCACATTTGACTAGAGAAGAATAAAAGACCATTAACGGTTATCCAAACTATATTACGCACTGGGGAAAAAAAATCCTCAAAATGGCTGACTGAAGCCATTCTACAATTCTAACTAGAAAACAAAAATGATGAATGATGAATAAATGAACATGAAGAGATTCCACAAACATATAGCGCTATGCAGATTAAGCAATGGTTATCACTTAATAATGACAACAACAAAATTAATTGTGTGAACATTATGGCTAACACATCCTATAAGTAAGGGTAAACACAATTAGACAAACATCTTCACATCTCAATGTCTCAACGTCTCCGTTATCATCATAAGGTGTTCCAATCATGTAGTGGAGTCAACATTTGTGACCCACCGCAGCAAAACCCGCGAGCTCGCACAATTCTAAAATCACCACGAACCGCCAAATAGGTGGAACATAGCATTCTTGAAGGAAAATTGGATTTTTCCAGATTCTTTCCTTTGGGTTTTTTTTTTGTCTCACAACATATTTTCAAAACTGATTGAAAATTGATTTTTGATTTATAAATAGTCGATAAATCTTAAACCGTCTAGTTAAATATTTCTGTTTGAGTGCATGGGGAAACGCAGTTCACTTACCGAGAGGCTGAACAGTTCAAACAATGCCGATCGATCGTTTCCTTTAAAGTGACCGTCCAGGTGAAGATCATTCCTCCATATTCCATGATATGTGAAGTCACAATGTGAAACTGTTTTGATAGAGTTCAACCTTTAAATCTCACTACTTTAACACACACCTGGATACATTGTTGTGTAGGGGACGTAAACTGCGAAGAACAAAAGCTGATATCACTTCTGTAAACAGATGGTTAAAGCATTGCACAAGGATTCTTCGGTCTCTCTTGTCTGTGAAAACTTTCATCAGGTGTTATTATGGATTACAAGAAGTGGGTGGCGGAACTTCTGAATCATATCTCGGACATTAATCTGACCAGTGCGATAGATTCAAGTTAGTGTAAGCAGCTCGTTCTGGACTACATCTTCCATGATAATAGTCAGTTCTCTGACAGTGACGTTATGAGTGACAGTGCTGCTGAATATGATATTATCGCTGACTTGGAGAACATTTCAAACAGCGGATTTCAACCTGAATGTGACGATGAAACTGAATATTTTCAAGCACCACAGGTGATCGAGACCGATGATACGGCCATTGTTGTTACAATGGAAGATGTTGATGTTGTGATGAAGTCCATTGAGGTTGGTGATGCAAATTATGACCAAGTAGCAATCGACAACATTCTCAAGTTTACCTGCAAATGTGGCCAGGGGTAAAAAGAAAATGGCAGGCTTGACCACTTGACCAGGAATCATGTCTAAAGAAACTGGATCCTTTATCTATCGATCACGCTATATGATAGCAGCCTTAACAAAGCAGGAAACAGATATGTTTATCATGGGACAGCTATTCTGCAATGGGAAGCGCAGTGAAATTACTTCAGACAATAAGAAAACGCCAACCAAAAGAAAGAAGCAGTGAACTCGGTAGATGGTGTACAAATCTGCAGAGCTTCGTTTCTCTTCATTCATTGGTTATTATAATTTTATATCACAACTGTGCCATCCTGAAATTAAATGATTGCTACAGCACGAGGAAATATGAAAAGTGATGACCTTTATCACAAACTATGCTGTAGTGTTGCCGGGATGCCATTCGAATCAGAAAAACTTCTCTGGAAAGCTGATAGATAGATGGATAGATAGATAGATAGATAGGTCCCCCTACTCACACACAGATATGTCTTAAAGAAAAGTCTATTTTTTTGTTTTATTAATCTCTTGGAGCAGAGGATAGTGCAGCGTTTGTCATTCAGAGACATCTGGTCAAAAATGCTGCCTCACATCACAAGCTGCAAACCCATGTCCAATCTATGTTGGCAGTGTCAAAAAGCAACGATCAGATATGGATTTTGCTCTCTATCAAAAACTGGATTTTGTTTTCTCCCATGAAATGCTGTTTGTCCTCTGCTGGGAATGAAAGTGTAGGCATTTTTAACATGTTATAACAGTACCTTTGACTGTTCAGATCAAGGACTACAGAAGTGCCAATCTACCAGAGGCTGTGAAATGTGCCAAGTTGAGGAAGCAGAGGCAACATCTGCAGCTTGTGCACTCAGAGAGGGAGATGTACAACTCCATGATCAAGGACTCCAAGTACACCTGTGAGTGCCTCAACCTCTCTTTGGGTGGTCGTGTTCAACCTGCGAGCAACCACATCAAGAATAAATTACAGTGTTGACTTTACTCAACAGGTTAGTACATGGTCTAAAGAAGTGATGTAAACTTTGGCTATTCATCGTGGAGAATGTTACATGAAAGGGGGTGAAAAAAGGCTACAGCATAAATTAAATATTTTCAAGATTCAAGATTCAAGGCATTTATTTGTCACATACATATACATACGTTAATACATTTATGCAGTGAAATGTCTTTGCAATGCACCTGGAGAATCTGCACAATGGTTTCTAAACCGAACATAATTGCTAACCTAATTTCTACCTAGCTAACTATCTGAAACAAACTGATTCTAAAATAACACTCAAAAAGGTAATACAGAGTGGGGGGTAAAGGGAATAGAGAGGAAGTAAAGGGAATAGAGATATGTATATGGGATGGCTATTTGTATATACAGATATGTGCAGTAAAGTGCATATGAATAAAGTTTATATGGAGATATACAGTACAGTATAGAACAGTACAACACAGCAATACAGTAACACTGAACAGAACAGCAATACAGTGCAGTATGCAGTAACCCAGAACAGTGATACAGTATACAAACTTGCAGTACAGTATGCTACATACAGTACAGTAAGGGAGTGGGGCCTATGTGAGTGACTCAGTGAGGACCCTTGGTGAGTTCAGCATTGACAGTCCTTCATGGCTTGCGGCAATAAACTCTGTCTCAGTCTCTCTGTCCTCGCTGTGTGGCTGCGGAGGCGCTTGTCTGACCACAGCAGCTGGAACAGTCCGTTGTTGGGGTGATGAGGATCCTTCATGATCCTGCTGGCTCTGCTATTACACCTCCTGGTGTATAAGTCCTGCAGGGAGGGGAGTGGTACATTGGGCTGAAAGAAACACCCTCTGCAGGGCCCGACTGTCCTGAGCAGTACAGTTTCCAAACCAGGCAGTGATGTTGCCTGTCAGGATGCTCTGCACTGCTCCAGAGTAGAAGGACTTGAGGATTCTCACTGAGAGATTGAATTTCTTCAGATGCCTGAGGTGGTAAAGGCGTTGCCTCGCCTTTCTCACCAGAGTGTCTGTGTGTGTAGTCCATGTTAAATCCTCCATGATGTGGACTCTCAGGTACTTGAAGCTGCTCACCCTGTCGACAGAAGCCCCATTAATCACCAATGTCACGTGCGTCCTTGGTTGTAATCCTCTCCTAAAGTCAACAATCAGCTCCTTAGTTTTGCTGATGTTTAGTAGGAGGCTGTCATCCTGGCACCAGAGTGACAGGTCAGCCACCTCCTTGCAGTAGGCTTCTCGCCATCGTCATTGATCAGGACCTCCACAATGGTGTCATCACCAAACTTGATGATGGTGTTGGAGCTGGCCCTGGCCACACAGTCATGTGTGTACAGGGAGTACAGTAGGGGTCTGAGGGGGATCCTGTGTTCAGGGTGAGGGAGCTTGACATGTGCCTCCCCACCCTAACCACCTGGGGCCGGGCTGAGAGGAAGTCCAGGATCAAGGCACACAGCGGAGCGCTCAGTCCTAGCCCCCGCAGCTTGACGGCCAGTCTGGTCGATGAACAGAAATCTCACATAGGCCCCCTTCCAGCCATCAAGGTGCGTGAGCGTGGTGTGCAGTACCTGGGAGACCACGTCGTCCGTGGATCTGTTCGGCCGATACGCCAACTGCAGCAGATGCAAGGTGCGGGGGACGGAAGTGCAGACAAATATGGATGGTCAACTATTAACATTCCTAGGCGAAAGGCAGCCAATGGTGCTCAGTACCCCAGACGCCCACTACATTCTGGAACCTGACAGATCAAACACCGCTTTTGCACATTTTCTTTTGCTGACATTTTTTCTAAAGGCCTTTATTTTTCTTTTCAGGTTCATTATCGATCATATCCCCTTCAGCCAGGCCCAATTTACTTCTTGACTCCTCGAAGGGTGTGGCATTTGTGTGTCTGCTGTGAGGGAATACCACAGCAAGTCAACTACTTGGTGGACGAAGGTATGGCAACCAGCAAAGGCAGCAAAGCTGTGATAAGTTACCTGCCCAACTTCTTCCAAGACTACAGTCTTGGGGAGACCGAGGTAGACAATGTGACAACTGTAGGGGACAGAACAAAAACAAGTTCATGCTGTGGTACACTGCATAAGCTGCACCATCGCATAGATTTACACTTCTTGATAACAGGCCACACCAAGATTTCACCAGACTGGTGCTTTGAACTTATCGGCACTTTCGGTGCACTTGCACTTAACTGCAAGTAATGATTCTACGAAGCTTAAACTAATGTTATAGTGAAACAAATAAATGTATAAATAGATTTTTTGGATTTAGATTATATTTCATGTCTTCCAGCTTTGATGCCAAGGATCCTGGTGTGATTGCGGCCAAGGTGTCTTCTGGAGATGAGGAGACCAGATTCCAGCTGCTCTGTGACATCCATGCCCTGCCAACCAGAGATACACTTCCTGTTATGCCGCCACCTGGACTGGACCGAGCTAGACAGAGCTACCTCTTCCACAAGATCAGAGAGTTCTGTGATGACGATGCCCAGGACATCACCTGCCCAGCACCACCAGTCGGAAGAGGCAGCCCCAAACAGGCTCTCAGAGTGTAGATGGGGTAAGGTTGGGGCTAGCCCACATAATAACTAAGAACTTTGAAGATATTTGGCATAAGCACTTATTGTATTAAATGGCACACCGAGGTTGATATATACAGAGACTCATATTATTGATAGATTCAACATTTTGTTGTGTTGTCTGCACTTTTAAACTCCTAAATAATTCCACTTTTATAAAACATGTATGTTCTTACTGTTAAATAAAAGCCTTTTTAAAAACAAAACATGTTGTGTATTGATGAAGCTGTTCATATTCCCTGAAAACACAAGAACAATGCAGAGAGTCTCCATTCAGCAGGATGTCAATGGGCCATGTGACAAGTAGCCATGTGGCTTTGATGGTCCTCCAAACCATTTGCATTCTGGGAGCTGTCTGAATGAAGCCAAGCGTGGGGAAAACTTTTGATGACTGGTGATTATCTCCGAAACACAGTTTGCCACACCCTTGTCATTAAGAAGTCATAGCTTTAGAAATATTTGCTTTATTTGCACAAGTGACACCTTGTTTTGAAGCACTGATTCTTAGCTTTCAAATGACATGAAAAAAGTCAAAAGCCACCAAATGTACCTAAAGTCTGCGGTGGGTCACATTTAACCATGGGTGGACTACGTTAGTGACAGAATGTTCATCTCTCCTTGGGCTCCTCTTCTGGATCTGGGGTAAGTGAGAGTGGGTTGGGGGAGCAGCTGTTATTTATGTCCCACTGAGGAACTGTGTTCCAGGGTTGGGGTACAGCTGGACAATGGTGATGGCAATGAGGGAGATGATTACAGAGACTTGACCAATCTTTTCCTTTCCTTTTCAGTATTGTGATCCCAGTTCACGTCTGATGATTCTACATCGTTCTTGTTTTTTCCGGTCTTCTGGAAGGTTGGGGACTTTCTTGCAATGAAATGCGTGTACCCACATTGGTCATTCTGCCACCTTAACTGCTCCTGCGGTGGTGAAGAGGATCTGGAACGGTCCCAGGAATCTGGCAGAGTTCCAGCTTTTCATCGGGAAGTCGCAGACCACCACCTAATCACCTGGTAGAGGTCTTTCAAGTGGGATGGGTAGGGTTGCTTTGACCGGAGCACATAGACTTAAACACTTGGGTGAGAGACATACATTATGACAACATTGTTTGGTATATGTCCACAATTGTAAAAGTAGGGTACGTGGAATAATTCATTGATTTCCCAAACAGTTGAGTTGAATAACTGACTATAGTCTCAGGACAAAAATAAATGCATGCATGCTAGTGTAACAACAGAATAATATTATCACAACGTCTAATATGTAGGAGATAAAATCCATAGAATATCGATTAGGCTACAAAATAGCCGACAGTGTGTAAATCACGCAGGATTTTCAAATTTTCCTCAAATGCTTTTCTTGAATATTGCCTGAACACAATCCCATCTATATAATCCATTAATTTAGTAAAATCTAAAAGTGATAAATACTAACTGGACAATCTGATCACTACTGGTTTACTTGATGTAATTCATATGTGGCTTTTGTCGACAGAAGACAGACCTAGCCGCATTGGTCTCCCCATCAGCACTTCCTGAGGCGACAGTCAGGTCACACCATGTGATCGCCCTTGCATTCCCATCATCACAAATGGCAGGAACGAAACTCAGTCGAGCTTACCTTCATGGGATTCCATTCAGAGAAACATGTCAATTATCACCAAACAATATTCTAACTATGACAAGGGGTCAGCTTGATAAGTCCATCATGAGGTGTTTGAGAGGAGCACCTAAAATAGAATGCAGAAAACTGGCACGAGAAACGTATCTTCCTGCATTGTTCTGAGCACAATCATAATGTTTAATAATTCTCTAATTATCCCAAATTTTTTGACAAATGGTACTTACTATATGTCAAACAAGCAAAACAATGAAAAACTAGTGGGAGAGATACGGCTCAGTACATACAGTACCAAGTGGCACTGCCACTACAATAATTCAGTGCAGGATGCCTTTGAGTAGAGAAAAAACAATGTTAATGAGGAATCCTATCCTATCCTATCATCTGTGGAGGAGACAATCATTATTGGACAAGATCAATATTAGGTATGGCGCCTTTGTTGGCTGCATTGGCTCCAACATTTCCTATAGAGATGGGGTCAAGTACATTCATGTAAACAACACAATAGGAAGATCAGATCAGGGAGGTTGTGAGATCAAAAGATTAAACGGATGTTCTGTATGTGTCATATATCAGCTACAGCGCATCGTATCACATTTTCCAGTACATATTCATGCGATCAAAATAAAACAAAAGATAGTTTACAACAGATAGAAACACAACCGGTTGTACAAAATAGTCAAACACTGTTTTATACAAAAAAAAAACGATGACAGACAGACAAACAAAACAGAAACCCTCCTTATTGTTGTACTCATGAGTCTAAATCATCATAGTTTTACTTTTCAAGAGCTTTAGTAGAAAGATTTGGGCAGGGCGAAACCACACCGGCTATCGCTGCCAAGTAGTCATGTGAATCTCCATAAGTGGGAAGAAGAGATGTTGGAGTATGTGAAGTGAACGTTGCACATTTTGATGTTGGAGAGGTGTTGCCAGAGAGAAATTAGCTGATTTTCTCCGTAGCAAGATAAAGGCTACAGCATGTAATCAACCCAATAACCCCGGCACCAAGTTTGTGAGCATATTATACAAAAATACGTAATTCATAACCATAAGATTACAACAACACAGCTAACATGAATCCCTCTCCCTCATCCACAGTTAAAGTAATCCAGCAAACCCAACATGGAGCAGGTGCAAAATCTTGTTTGAAAACAACAAAGACATTCTCTGGTCTGAATGACTGGGCAAATGCTGTCTCATTCCACGATCCAAAAATAACGATAACCACAACAGCCCAGGAAGGCCATGCCAGGGTGGAGGAGAAAATAAAAAAAAAATGTCATGACTCCACTCAAATAGTGAACATTCTTTAATGTCAGCCAAAGTTATAAGGAAAAAAGAAACTGTGACCATCTTGCTCTCCTAAAATCAAGTGTTTTCACAACCCAAGTAGATCAATGAGCCATCAACATTCCAAACAATGTGCTGCCATTAATAAACTCAAAATAAGCCAAAATAAATTTCTGTAATGTGGCAAAAAAAATTAAAATAAAGCATTACCAGAGGCTCCACATAACTTCAACGATAAGTTAAGCAACTAGACAGGGTAAGGAAAAAATGTGATTCAAATTTTTTTGTGTTCAATACTATATTCCTAATATTTATACAGTTGTTTACTTATAGCCTTAAGGTACAATTTAGAACTGCAACCAATAAGCCCGACATCTCAGGAGTCATCAAGCTAATAGAAGCCTAACTGGCATTAATCAATAATAATTGATCAACTATCCATTATCTCACGGTCAATTTATGTTACCTAACTCATAAAAAATCACATGAATTATGCGTTAAGCTTTGAACTGCTAGTCTTACCTTTTGGCCAGGGAGTATTCAACTATAAGTAACCTAATAACTAACTAAACCTAATAACTATAGGTTATTTGGCATTTCTAATCAAGTTAACAACTTTAGTAAAAAAAAATATATATATTTATATATATATATACTGTATATATATAACTTATATATAACAATAACATAGCCAACATTCAAATTGAGACCATCTAAAACCTAGAAGGGCTATTATTAACATATTCTAAATCAATGAAGCAATCACTTTCATCTATAATTTGTGCTTTATTCAGTTTCTACTTTTATTTACTAACTATTCAAACCATTTCCTAAAATATAAAAAAAAAAAATTATAATAATTTTAAATTCACCAATACTCTTACTACAATGCAGCTTTTCATAGAGAACCTTTAATAATCTGTGTACTATCAGGATAGACAGATTGATAAAACAACAGCTGCGAACACACACAGAAGCAGCTCCCATGGTGATCACACAGGTGCCATTTCCAGCAGGACTTGAGGTGATCAATCATTCCACGGCTCTCAGTTGAAGCAGAAAAAAACTTTGTGATTGCAGTTATTCAGCTTGATGTTTTGTCTATTTATTTAGCAAATGCAAAGTCCCTAAGCCAAGCAGTTGCCTCCTGGTCTGCTGTATGGAGAGTGACTAATCCTCCTTTCAGTTTTTGAAGAGGGCAAACTTCTATGATGTGTTCCATGGTTTGCTCCTCTCCACAAGCACACAGTGGAGTGGGGCTACTGCCCCATTTGTGAAGGCTGGCCAAGCAGGGGCCAAGACCAGTCCTGAAACGATTGAGCATAGACCATTGTCTCCTTGGGAGGTTGGTGCCAGGGACCTGTTGATTGGGGCTTGACGCCAGATGTTTGTTTGGGACCTCCTTGGACTCCCATTCTGTTTTCCAAGCCAGTTGGATGGTGAAGTCAGTTGGTGGGATGTTCTTCCAAATTGGTCGTCTAGATGGAAGTCGAGCAGTGGGTGGGTTGTAGATGTCTGCATGGATTGGTAGATGGGGAGAGTCTTTAACCTTTTGGAGCATCCTTTGAGTGGCTGCTGCTCGCCGGATATGTGGAGGGGGAATGTTTGATAGGACAGGGAACCAGTGGAGTGGTGTTGAGCGGATAGTCCCGGTTATGGTTCTCATGGTTGTGTTGAGCTGGGTGTCCACATGGTGTGTGTGGGGTGACCTGGACCAGACAGGGGCACAATATTCAGCTGCAGAGTATGCGAGAGCCAGTGCTGAGGTGCGCAGTGTGGAGGCTGCTGCCCCCCATTTTGCACCAGCGAGCTTGCAGAGCAGGTTGTTCCTTGACTTAACCTTAGCTGCCGTCCCCTTTAGGTGTTCCTTGAAGGATAGGGTCCTGTCAAGGGTCACTCCCAGGTAGTTTGGATTAAAGGCATGCTTCAGCTTGAGTCCGCCCAGATAGCTGTTTAATTCTCTGGCAGCTTTTGCATTGTGGAGGTGGAATACACTGGAAACAGTTTTTGCTGGACTTGGTCTTAGGCACCAGGTTCTGCAGAACTGGTCCAGTTTGGCAAGGTCATCAGTGAGCACCTGTTCCAGTTCATCAAAGTCTGGTGCTTGAAATGCCAGACCGACGTCATCTGCATAGATTAATTTGCGAGATTTGGTGGAGGGTAGGTCATTTGTGTAGAGGTTGAACAGAGTTGGAGCTATAACTGAGCCTTGTGGGAGTCCGTTTGTCTCTCTTCTCCATGCGCTCGTGTTCTGACCAAGGTGAACTCTGAACCTCCGGTTTGTCAGTAAATTTGTATTATTGCCGTTGCCCAGGCAGGGAGCGCCTTTGTGAGTTTGAGTAGGAGGCCTTTGTTACAGACTGTATCATAGGCGGCTGTGAGGTCGAGGAACACAGTCCCTGTCTTCAGTCTGCTCTCGAAGCCATTTTCGATGAAGGTGGTTAAGGCCAGTACTTGTTCTCCTGTGCTGCTCTCCTTGCGGAAACCTGCCTGATCCATGCAAAGAATTTCCTCTACTCCTGGAGAGATACGTTGTAGTATTAGGCGTTCCAGGATTTTGTAGGGAACGCTGAGTAGGGAGATTGGGCGGTAGCTGGCAGGTAGTTTGTGGTCTTTGCCAGGTTTCTTTATAACTTTTTCTGTCCGCCGTTTCTTTGGGATCAAGTTCGTATTTATGATCTTGGTATAGAATTGTGTCAGCCAGGCGAGGGCTCAGGGGCCAAGGTGTTTCATGAGCTCTGGAGAGATTTAGTCATATCCTGCTGCCTTTCCACATTTCAGGCCCTGCAGGACTTTCTCCAGTTCAGCATCCTCAAAAGGTTCAGGGTTTGTATGGTCTCTGAGCGCTTTCTTTAGCTCAGTTGTAACTGCTCTTCTGGTGGGTTTGTCTTGGGTTGCTTTTGCAATAGTCAGTAGGTGGCATGCAACTTGGTTGGGTGTGATAGATGCTCAGTTTTGGCTGGGGGGCTGAAGTTCAGGTCAGCTACTGTCTCCTCCCATTTCCTTCGCCGAGCTGTATTTAGCGATTCAATGAGCTGCTATCTGCTATCTAAGGGTCCCCTGATGTTTTGTAGGCTTGTAGGAGTGCAGCACTTTCTCCGTCCAGGCATGGGACCTAGAGAGGTCGGTAGCCTCATGGGATTGCTGAGTGGGCAGCTTTATAGATGGCGCTGCAGAAGTGGTTGTATGCTTCATCTACAGTGATGGTGTGGAGTGGGATGGTAACAACACTCCGCTCCAGGATTTCACTGTATTTCTTCCAGTTGCCTTTGCGGAAGTTCCAGTGCATCTTCCTTGGGCTGTCTATGACTGGGAGGTGTAGGCCAACGTGTACAAGCAAGGGCTGGTGTTGACTGTGTGGAAAATCGTCAAGAATGAGGATCTGAGCAGGATAGGGCGTTCCATTCAAAGAGCTGACCCAGCACAGGTCAGGAGAGTAGTCTTTTTTTCCACCTGGCAGAGTGGAAGGTTCCTCTTTGTTTGGGATCATGTATCAGAACAAGGTCATTTCTTGATGCCCAGTCTGAAACTGCCTCTCCATCACTATCCACTACTGGATATCCCCAGTCAGGGTGGTGGCTGTTGAAATCCCCCACATAGATGGCAGGGTGGGGTAGGGTGGGTAGGACCTGCAGATCCCAGTTGGCACTAGGGGGCTTGTACACATTGACAATGTTGAAACCAACAATAGTTATGGTATCAGAGAATTGTGTTGTTGTCAAGTGATTTGCTTCAGCTATGTCAGAACACACATAGGTGGCACGTCCATGTTTGGCATGTGGAGCGTAACACAGGAGGTGGAAGCCATTGATGGTGTAGCGGCCTGCTTCCTCTGTGCCAATGTGAGTCTCTTGGAGGCAGGTAACGTCAATCGAGTGTTGGGAGGCGAGGACTTCGATGAGGCTTTGCTTGGCTGCAGAAAGGCCGTTTAGTTGTAGTATTCGAAGGGCAGGTCCCACTGAAAGGTGCTCTTGAGGCTGTCTGCTGTCGGCTTTGGGACTGTGACTAAGATTCTTTGACTTGGCTCTCAGGCGTCGTCTCTTAGAATTTAGTCTGCTGGGAGGATCATTTGCTTCCCTGGGCGGGCCCGGGAACTGACGGGGGGTGCGACGTGAACGCTGATCCATTGTCCCCAAATAAATGTTTTGTCTGATGCAGTGACATCACCGAATGCAAGTCCAAAGGAGCATAGTTGGTTAGGCTCCTCAACTGTGCACAACACTATTTTTCAATTGTGCATTTGTGGTACTTGGAGGCGGAGGGGAAGAGCAGAAGAAGTCAATTTTTGCATTTTTAATTTCACATAACAAAACTTTGTTTGTTATTCAGAAAATGTCCCAAGTTATTCAGCCTGGTATTGGCCAAACTGGATCTCTATACACAAGGTCTTCACAGACCTCAGAAATACAGAAGTAGGCATGTCTCTCAGCAAAATATCAGGCAAACAGGAATTTCCTTCGGGCTTGGGTGCATAATGTGTTGTTGCAGACAACACAGAAGTGGTCAGATGTGGGAAGATGAAAGAAGGGGTCTACCACAGTAATAAGCAGAAAATCCCTCCAGGGTTCTCTGATAACAGTGTCCCTGAGTGATAACACAGTAATCATTAACTCAGCTTCTGAACATTGCTTCAACAACTAGGTCAATTTAGGAGAGTCACATTAAAATAAGAACTAATCAAAATGATTCTGGTTCTTTATGGCACTCTATAATATCTGACTAATTATTTTTCACGATGGAGATCAGTATGAGGTACAGAACTAAATTCAATCAAGGTCTTTCCATTTACATGCTTGCATGCATTTCATCTCACAACTTGTCACATCTACACTGGTCAAAAGTCAAAACTGCAGCTAGTGAATTCCTGCTTAAAACTGTGGAAATAAAACATTGAATAGACAGGTTGGTTAATATCCATCAATACACAATTACAACATTGATCGATTCACAAGATATTTCCAAATAAAAATTTTGGAATGCCCAAATCAAAAGCCATTGTAACGGCCAAAGTATTTCACATTTATTTTAATGTTTCAAATGTATTTTTAGGAAGCAAACATCTACATTTCATTACCTCCCTAGTGTACAAAACAAAACAGTTATTCCTCTTTGTTAAAGTACTTGCTAAGTCTTATACTGTATATCAACAGCTATCTTATTCAATGTCAAATCGAGTAACGATTACTTCTAGAGTAAAAAATAAAAAATAAAAATAATAATTATAACGCTGTTCAATTAAACTTAAACAATAACCAGCCTTACTGAAAAAAAACAAAACGGTACAGATTTGAACACACAAACACTATTGTATATCACAGCAAAACTTACAATTCACTCATGCAATATTACCATTTAATAGATAGTGGATAGTGTTTAATCTATACTGTTACTCTATATTTATTTGTCATATCCTTTAGTTTAGGATTACCAATTTACTAATGCTTCATTATCAATTACAGGCTGTCATCACCTGCATTTTTACCTTATGTGGACATGTTTATCTTTTGCCGCTGTGAAAAGTTCACACATGTTCTGCACATAGCTATAGTTTAAATTCCACCTCTTTGAAACGTACACACATGTTCCCTGTGTACGTTTCCCACATGTATTGCATTCATATACACCATTATTATACTTTCTTTATATGTATAGTACATAATTATTATATTTCCTTTAAACGTATAGTCAATTTCATATACAGTATCCCCCCTTTAGGGCTTACTAAGTCCCACAAATCAATAAGCCTAAGCTTAACATTATTTCGACAATCTAGAATAATCAAGGGCTACTTGCCAGACTGCTAGATAAATGATCAGTATTCACATTTGGTTATCAGAAAAACATACTCCTATTCTTACATCAGGACTTTCAACCTGTATGTTTTTAGGGCTTTCAACCCGTGTCTCACATGAAGCAAGAAAATATGACCAAATGTGCTATACTGTACTGTTTTTAAGCATTTCCAACCCCTGAATTGGTATCTAACACACCATATGTGATTGTAAAAACATGACATATAGAAATACAAACCTTTAACATGACTGTAAAAATGTGTATCAATTTGAAATGAAAAACATTATTGTTCAATAAGGGTGATTATCATAACAGTTAAAATTGTTACACACATTAATGAATAAACATAGTTATATGTGTTATGTAAGCAGTAGCCTGCTATTTAAGTAGAGTCTTGCATGTTTTGTTCCTCTATAAGTTGTAGCATATACCTGAATTAATATTGGTCATAAAACGTGATTATTAAAAAAAATCATATGATCATTATTAGGAACACGTGACATAAAAATAAAAAACTGAACGATTCAATTTATTTCAACAAACATTGACGTGGCTATTGAAGGTGATCTTCATGTATTGTTGTGCTGTATGTTTTTGGGTGGTTTTGGGCATTATTGTAGTTGTTGCTTCTGTTCCTGTCATTGTCTTCAGATTCTGTAATTTTATGAGTCCAATGTTCATTCTATTTTCAAGTGGTATCTTCCACTCTCGTATATAGTATACACCAAAGAAGGTGTGGCTCACATGGAGAGGTTACTAGCACCCTCACATGTGAGCCTCATCGGGGCCGTCCAATCATCATGCAAACTCCTCAGAGGTTAAAACCTTACCAGCCTTGGCTTGGCGGTTTTTGTGCAATGGTTGAGATGGTACCAGGTAGTACTCCCTTCCACCTGGATAGCTATTGCTGTTGCTTGGGTTACTTTATATGGTCTTTCTCTCCTGGGCTTGTTCCACCATGTTCTGAACATCCTCAGATACACCTGGTCACCTGATATATTCCCTTATTTCCATTTGCAATTGTTCCAAGGCAGGTCCCTTTCGGGGTCCTCAAATGGTAGGTGTAGTCATAAGTTGACCCGTGATTTGATCAGTTAGATGCGTCATTCTGTTTTCTGTATGTGATAACTCATTAGTGCCTGTGGTAGTGCTTCTACCAGATTCATTTTAGCACTTGCACAAATGTTGTTTCTTCTTGCCTTGAGTGTCCCATACACCCTTTCCACCATTCCCTGTGACTGAGGATGGTACACACAACCTAACCTTTGTTTTACATGCAGCTGCTGTATCACTTGTTTGACTGTTTTCTGGATAAACACTGAGCCATTGTCCAAGCTAATCTCTGTCGGAATTCCAAACCTTGGCATGACTAGTCTCTCTGATACTCTGATCTTGTGATGGGACTGCTTCTACCCATCTGCTGAATCTATCAATGACTTCTAACATGTACCTTTTCCCATTTTCCTTCTTAATCATGTCTACATAGTCTAACACCAGATGTTTGAATGGTCCCTCAGGTGTGGGAATGTGTCCTAATGCGGTACTGATTGTTTTTCTTTTGTTGTTCTTTGCATGTATCTCATATTCATTTAGTTGATTATCAACCATTGTTTGCAAGTACGGTGACAAAAACCTTGTTTTCAGATTTTTCTCACTATGCCCCCTTGCACAATGGTCAAAACATTGCTCATTAGTGATAATCAATCTTAATCTGGTCAATATGGCCTGGATTGCCCTACTTCTGTTTGAGGCTACTTTGGCGGCCTCATCTGCAGCATTGTTGCCCTTTATAACATAATCATAACCTTTACTGTGTGCCTGACATTTGATTGTTGCAACTTGTTTAGGCAGTAGCAATGCTGACATTAATTGCATAATCTGATCACAATGCATTATGGGGGATCCACCTGTTTTCTTAAATCCCCTCGTTCTCCATACTCCTCCAAACAAATGACATATTTTGTTATATATATATTGACATTTACTGTTTTTCCTGTTCCTTCTTGACAGGCAGCTGTAAGAGCTAACTGTATCTCAGAGACCTGTCCTGTCCTGTATAGTACCTTTTTTCCTATCCTATCCAAACCTATCCATAGGTTTTATTTTACTACTATTATTTTTTTTTATTAATGAACTAATTAATTCATACATTAATCAATTAATCAGTGAACCAATTAATCAATCAACAAACCAATCCATCAACAAACCAATCAACCAATCAACCGATCAATTTACAAATCAACCAACTAATCAATTAACAAATAAACCAACCAATTAACCTATCAAATCAACAAATCAGCCAACCAATTAAACAATTAATCAAGCAACCAACCAACTTAATCGATAAATTAACCAACCAGCCAAGTAAGCAATAGATCAAGTAACCAATCAACCAACCAAATGGCAAATGAATAAATTAACCAACCATTCAACCACTCAATTAACCAACAAAGTAATACGTTTATCTGTTAATTAATTAACCATTCAGCCTATGAATCAATCAATCAACCAATCGATTTACCAATCAATTCTCATTCTAATCTATGTATTTATTTATAAATTTATTTATCTGTTTATTTACTTATTTATTTATTCAAATACCATCAACAATAAATCAGAGAGCTTTTCAAAAATATCAACAATAAACCACAGAGCTAATAAAAAAAAATCAGCAATAGACTACACAGCTTTCCAAAAAATATCAGCAATGAACTACAGAGCTTTTCAAAAAATATCAGCAATAAATCATAAGGCTTCCAAAAATTTCAGCAATAAACCACAAAGATTCTGAAATTACCTGTAATAAACCAAAAAGCTTAAAAAAATATCACCAGCAATACGGTATATCACAAAAGCTTTCAAAAGTCATTTTTTTTCAATTTTTAAAGAATCACAAAGCCTTCAAAAACCTTTATCAGCAGTCTGGTATATCACAAAAGCTTTCAAAAGTGTTAATAGCAATTTTAGTAAATTTCAAAGGTGTTGCAATATTATCAGCAATTTATCCAACTACAAAGTTTTCAAGAATGTTATCAGCAATTTAGCAAACTACCAGACGTTCAAAAGGTTTCATCGGCAATTTTGTTGTAGTTTAGTTTCTTGATGGGTGTGATGTGCTGAAGAATGAAGGAGTGACCGCTGACACTGACTTGAATAAAATAATAATTTTATTACACAAATCAGCATCAAACCAGACTTGCCATGGATGTCCTGGGAGAGACCCGAGCCAGGAGGAATCTCTATCAAGTGACGCTCAGCATTCGCTTTTAAAGCTTTACAGAGATAACATACCACATCTGGTTCCAACCCATACGTGCCTGCTCAGCCTATGTCCTGTCATAAGTCTAAACATTTCCTCCTCTGGTCAAGCTGGAGGAAACAACATTTCTCTCCCATAGGACCTCTGATTAGACCCATTCTTGTCTTCGCTCTTCCTATGACAACAAGGCAGTAAATCTACAGTAACATACGTTACTATTATTCCCGCACTATATTTCTGCCCTGGGAGCTCAGTGACCTATTCACCTCAAACCTTCCAGACACCTCATATTCCCCCCTTCGAGACTACACAAAGTCTCGACAGAGAAAAGAGTAATTGAACATGCAATGTTAATTGGCTTGATAGAAATCACTTAATAAAAAACACAATTGGTTATAATATACCCTTCTGACCATGCTTAGTCATAGCAATACAGCAAATTTGTGGAGTGTGAGAGCGAAAAACCCATCTGGCAGCTTCCTTTCTTAGAACATCCATCAATCAATCAAGACAGGAAAATTCTCTCACGGTCCCTCTGCCCCAGGCAACCACCTAAGGTACTCCAAATCAATTAACAAAAAAGACGAAGGGTTTGGAATACTGTATAGGATGTTACATATAAATGCATACATTTAGAGCCTCAGAAATAAATCAAAAATTTGTCCAAAGTCAGGCTGGTCGACCCATCGGACCTTGCAGTGGACCTTTCCCTGCCTAACACCAATGTCCCTCAAATACCGCAAAAAAAGAAAATACCTGAGGTCCCAATGTATTCACTTCATCCTACTACAGACACCTCAAAGAAAACAATAGCAAATCAAAGTAATATGTCTTGCTAAAAATATCTAGCGTAGAGTACAGGATATTCATCAATAATACAGGTTACATTGTAGTAAACAAACTCCAATATTATAAAAACATTCAGGACACATATGTATGTATTGCACTGTTGCTTTTTAACACCATCAACTTTTAATGATATTTCACTCGACACTCCTGATCATGATGTCTTCATTCAGGGTCCGCCGTCCATTTTCCTCCTCCATTTTCGAGTGTCCATGTTTGAATGTTCAAGTCCATTAGGCTGTTAGGATCTCTGGACACAGCCATCCTCTGACTGGTCCTGAAAGAAAGAATCACCAGCCAGTATCTTGCACAAACATCAAATACAGTATAATAATTTCACTTTTGCATTATACTTTAACATTATTCCAATATATGATTAACTTTTTTCTTTTCCCCCCTTTGTCCATGTATTTCCCTTGTTAACAATAGTGTTGAGTAAATGATGGAATCAGCTATTCAAAATGGGTATTTCTCTGCTAGTGTTAGCTCCTCCTTTATCACTATTTCCTCCTCATCTTCCCCGACGTCCTTACCACCCAAGAGTGGCATCTGAACACTTTCTCCCGGCATTACAACTCCTACCCATCTCAATATCATGGCCTTAGCAAAGGTCAACACCACCGTACAAAAACAAAACATCACACACAGTGATAAAAGAGCAGCCCCCATAACCTGAACTACTATAGCTTCTAATGGTCCTAATTTGTCTTGCAGCCAAGCATTAGCTGACCACCCAGCTCCTTTTGATGGCCCAAACGCATCCCGTATACGTTTTAATGCATCTATGATGTTAGTCATATTGTCAGAGCCATCAGGAATCAACGTATAACAGGCATCTCCGGTTAGATTTAAAGCCACGCAAAGGCCACCTTGTTTGGCCAAAATATAATCAAGAGCCATGTCGTGTTTCAGCAACGTCAATCGATGACTCCTCTGTGCGTTCGACAAATAATCAAAACCTCTTATGGTCTCATTTGCAAACCCTTGTAGAGTATATGTGATATTATCAATATGATCAGCTAAGAATGTAACCCCGTACCATGGAAACAATCCTATAGCCCATTTTTCTCCTAAAGATATCCTCCAATGATAAGACTCCAAATTGTGAAATTGTGCCAACTCTCTTTTCTTCCTACTTTTGGCAGTCTTTGCAGAATCACCCTCATCTGTCTTTTGTCCCTTCTGAAGGACAAAAACATCATAAGGAAGTTTCAACTGTGCCATATAGCAACATCCAGTCCATCCATACGGCAGAAATAAGTATGCTTTATCTCCACATACCCACCAAATATCTTTGAATGTTCCTATAGTCACATTACCCGGTAAAGTTTGATTCTTTACGCTCAATGTTTTACTGTGACGACTATTTGGCGCATGAAAGGTCACTCTATAAGTTTCACCAGTTGTTCTTTTTATACTTTTTCCAAATTCCATCATGTAGATTTCACATTCTGATATCCCCATAAACATACCATCTCCTTCATGAGTATCATTAGAACAAAAGCAGTCTATACCTTTTGCAGGTGCCACTTCCATCGCTTCAGGTGTTGCTGTTCTAATATCTTCATACTTATCAAGAAGATTTAAATATGGCAATTCTCTCAACCAGGAACACCCACGTCCAGGTCTAAATAGCTTAACCGACAGAGCCAGCCATACATCATCGGCTGCTTGTTGTCTGAATAGCAGCCACGATAATGCATTACTTTGACATTCAGGCGTCAAAGGTTCCGGTACTGTCTCTAGAATTGATGGCCATGTGCCCGGAGCTGGAACTTTCACTACACACGGACAATTGGAATTAGTAGTTATTCTAACGGAGTGAGTTATCTGTTGGAACCACAGATTTCTCTTAGCCCATGGGTCTGTTATTTGCATCGCCGAGGAATCAAACCCATATGCTTTCCACTGGGTTTCTCGCTTCTTTAAAGCATGAAGATGATCAGTCATGTCTTCTGATGTCCACTCTGGTTCAAGAAAATCATTGACCACATTTGTCATCGTCATCTGAGCTATTTCTCCTGAATTACTATCAATCTCCTCAGCAATTGGCTCTCTAATTACAGAGCTCTCCTTGCTATTATTTAACTTAATTTCCAACTTCGCCATAGACTTCTGAGTTATATTTATCCACTTCTCAGATGATGGGGATGTAGCGATAGGTGTCAGTGTCTCATCTACAGACATGTTAGATACCAAAGAAGTTATCAGTGTTTTATAGGTGGTGGATCTCATCCTCACAACCTCTCTTGTATGATTACCGAGAGTTACAGAAGTAGAAGTTGTCATCATCGTAGTAGTAACATCATTTTCTGCCAATGTTGGGGCTAGAGTGGTAACTGACAATGATACGTTAATACTACTAGTTATTCCCCGAGCTAAGGAAATAGATGTCCTTGGTCCAACAGTCACCCTTGGTGTGACTAGTTGTTTTTGGGTTTCATTAGCAGTCATACTTACTTCTTTAGTAACCAGACCTTTTACTACCAGCATTATCTTACGAGTTCTGTATCCCGCTTCCCAATAATTTTGTCTTGGGAGGTATTTAAACTCTGGATCCAAATATGTGCATGTATATTCTCCTTGATCTTCCCATAGTACATTATGTACTACAAGCGAACAGTCATTTTTAACTTTAACCCCTCTCCTGTCATTCATCAACACAAACTTTCGTTGATTGCGAGGCACACTGCTAACCTCAGGTACTGCTAGCACTATGTCTTCACCACGCACATTTTTCCATTTGGGGGAGATATTTCCACCAGTATTCCATTTACTACATTTACATGGAAGGTTAGCTGTATTTCCTAATTTAGTTCTAATCACAGTATTCACTGAAATTGAAGTTGTTGGAATCATCTGAGGCACAGCAGTAGTTAACTGCAATTCCTCTGTAACATTGGTGAATTTCAAACCTAACAAGGCAGACGTCTGCTTTGTCTCTTCAGTTGGTGGGGGAGTTGATACTTCAGTTGTTAATTTTCCTACGTCTTCAAAAACTGTGGGCTCTACAATTTTACTTTCATTCAATACCACAAGAGTCACAATTTTATATCTGTAGTCAGGCTTTCTTTGCACTCCATCCTCTCTCACCATCACAAATTTAGGATCAAAATAAGAACACTTGTAGTCTCCTTGATCTTCAATCTGGGGTCTACGTAGATAAAGACTACAGTCATCCTCCATCTTCAGCCTTCTTTGATCATTTAGCAGCACATACTTCTTTAGCGGTGACGTTCCCGACAAGTCAATTACCTTCCCATGGTTATCTTCCCACTGGACTTGAACTTCCCCTTTTTCATAATTTTCTTTGGTACACTGACATGGCAGCTGAACTGACTTTCCCACAATCACTTCAACTCTAGTCCTCGTCTCGTTTTGGTTTAACCCTTTTTCGAGATTGTCTTGGACTCCTAGGTCCAACTGGGTCGGTACATTTTCCTGGAGAGGTGTCACAGCCCTCTGGAGTCTTTGACAATTCATTTTCTCTGGGATTAGACTCTGTTGTGTCTGGGACACGTTGTAAATCAATGTCACCGATGTGTCTTTCTTGCTCAGGGACTGACAATTCATCCCTGGGATCATCAAAAGTGTGCTCATCAACATTAAGCACACCCACATCATCGCCAATCCCTTCTTCTGGGTCTTGACCTCTGAGGTCCTCATGAACCTCTGCTGTTTCTGCAGCTTCTGTTGGCTCTCTTGAGCTTTCAACATTTCTGCTCAGGGATCGTGGCGCCTCTTCGTTTGGCGCTCTAACACAATGCGATAAATGGTACCATGTAGGAGAACCTTGAACCTGAACCGCAGTTCCTGTACTGCGAAAAACTTTGAATGGTCCTTCGCGGCGTTCGTTAAACCATTTCCTCCTAAACACTTTCACGAATACCTTGTCTCCAGGTTGCACCACGTTCCTCTTTTGCTCATCAAGTCTCTCTAGCACCTCCTCTTGTTTTTGCCTGTCAGAGACATATGTGTGTATTTTCTTATGCAGTGTAGCCATGTAGTTAACATACACTCGCATTTCATCTTCTAAAAGGGCTAAGCTTGGACCCTTTCCACTTGTGCGCAAACATGGTGTTGGCATCCGTCTACCCGTGGCTAACTCATGGGGTGTCATGCGCAAATCACGGAGCCCACTTGAACGGCACACCATTAATGCCAACGGAAGCGCCTCTACCCAATTCAGACCTGTGTGCTGACAGATTTTAACAATGCGATTTTTCAGCACACCATTCATTTTTTCACAAACTCCTTGGCTTTGTGGATGATAAACAGCTCCTAAACGTTGTTTAATTCCCAATTTTTGCAGAATTAATTTTACTGTTCTATCCACGAACTCTTTCCCATTATCTGAGGATATCCGATCTGGAAGTCCCCACCTGCTTATGACCTCACGACACAAGAACTTGGCAACCGACTGAGCATCTTTACGCTTGGTTGGACATGCCTCAGGCCACTGTGAAAATCTATCCACGACGACTAGCATGTATCTTTTACCTCCTATTGGTCTTATCATGTCAACAAAATCCACAACCAACTCACGCATAGGACCTGTCGGAGTTGGAATGTGACCGGGTGGACTCATCACACCCCTCCGAACGTTATTTTTAAGACAGATTGTGCATCTGCCTATGACATAATCAATTTGCTCAAGCAAGTACGGTGCCCAAAAACCATACTCTTTCGTGATCTTTCTCCTTACCTCCCCCCTTGCAACATGGGCTAACCCATGTGCTTCCTGAATCATCAGACCTAGTAGGTCAGGGGGTGCTACCAACAGTCCTTCATGATTTCTCCACAGACCAGCAGAATCTTGTGTGGCCCCTCGGGCCAACCATAATTGTTTATCTATGGCTGATGCCGCCTCTTGCATCGCGATCACATCTCTGAGCGTGATTTTATCTACCAAGTCCAGTTCATGGGTGACCAGAATAACCTTGCCTGCTTTGTTTGCTCCTGTAACTGCTTTAGCAGCCTCATCAGCCGCTTTGTTACCTTGTGTGACCCTTGACGTGTCCATTTTGTGTGCTGCACACTTAGCTACAGCTATTTCCTTTGGTTTCATCATTGCATGCAACAATTTCATTATTTGGGCATGATGCTGTATCGGAGAACCATCGGTTTTCTTAAATCCTCGATTTTTCCACACTGATCCAAATAAATGACACACATTATGTGCATATGCCGAATCTGTATATATTGTCACTCGCTTGCCTTCGGCCAATAGACAAGCTTCAGTCAGGCCCACAAGCTCAGCAAGCTGTGCAGAAGCAGGTTGTGGTATTACTTCTGCTTTCTCAACAACAAATTCAGTTCCCTGGGCTTTGACTACTGCATAACCAGCACTCAATGTGTCTCCTATTCTATAGCAGGACCCGTCAGTCCAATACTCCACATCTGACACATGCAGTGGGAAAGCTTGCAAGTCTGATCTGAGCTTTGCATATCTCTCTACTTCCTGAATACAATCATGTGGCTCTCCATCCCCTGGTGTTGGTAAATTATCAGCTGGATTTACCATGACGCACCTTACTAAGGTGACATCTTCCTGCTCTAAGAGCCTATGATAGTCTCTTAGCCTAGACATAGTCAATGTACATTTACCGAAGTTCAAAAGATTTCTGAGACTATGATGGGTAAGAATTGTCACTGGGTAACCCATAGTTACTGATGATGCTTTCTCATACATTAGATAAACTCCCACCATTGCTCTGTAGCACGGGGCGTTGGTGGCTCAGGCGGTAGAGCTGGTGGTCTAGTGATCTAAAGGTTGCTGGTTCGATCCCAGGCTCTTCCTGCTAGCATGCTGTAGTGTCCTTGAGCAAGACACTTAACCCCTAATTGCTCCTGATGGCTGCGTCCGTCGGTGTTTGAATAATTGTAAGTCGCTTTGGATAACAGCGTCTGCTAAATGACTAAATGTAAATGTAATGTAAATGTAGCACAGTGGTAGCCCCGATTCTACATCTGAATAGGCAGTAGAATAATACGACACAGGTTGAGGACTTTTCCCTGTACCTGTTGGCTGACAAAGAACTGCACATGCATATTTGCCTCCAGTGGACGTGGCCACATACAGCAAAAAGTTCTTAGAGTAGTCTGGCAGCGCTAGCGCTGGAGCTTCTTGTAGCCTCTGTTTGATCGTTTCAAATGCCATAAGACCTTCCTGTGTCCAGGTGAGGTTACAATGGAGTTGAGCATTCCCAGTCTCTTTTATCATGGCTCTCAAAGGCCCTGTTAGGCAGGCATAATCTTCTACCCAGGCTGAAGAATATCCCGCAATGCCAAGAAATGTCATCATCTCTCTGACTGTTCTAGGCTTTGGTGCCGTTTGAATGGCTTCCAAATGACTCTCAGAGATGCGTCTGTGTCCATGGGTTATTGTTTGACCCAAATAAACAACTTTTTCTTGACAATACTGTAGCTTCTTCTGAGAGGCCTTGTGTCCTTTGTCTGCCAATAGCTGTAACAGTTTGATTGAATCCTCATGGCATGTTTCCTTATCCGGTGAACAGATGACGATGTCGTCCACATACTGAATGACAGTACTTTTCAAGATCTGATCAATCCCAGCCAAGTCATCCTGCAATACTTTATTGAAAATGTGAGGGCTATGTTTAAATCCTTGAGGGAGCCTCTTGTACTTGAAGGTTTGTCCTTTGTACGTGAATCCAAACAATCCTTGACTTTCTTCGCTCAGTGGAACACTGAAAAATGCTCCACACAAATCCAACACTGTGAAGTGTGTAGCCTCTGGAGGAATTTGGGCTAACAAGGTATGTGGATCTGGTACATCTGCTGGAAAATCCTGCACCACTTCATTTATCGCTCTTAAATCATGTACCAAGCGATAGGACTCATCTGGTTTCTTTAAAGGCAATATAGGTGTATTGCTCTGAGGATCCAAACATATTTCCACTACACCTGCTTTTAACAGTCCTTCAATTTGTGGTTCAATCCCTTTGATTGCCTCCTCCTTTAGTGGATATTGGTTCTTCCAAGGAGGTTTGGTTCCTGGTCTCAGTTCAACTCTCACCGGTTGGGCTGACTTCACAAGTCCGATGTCAGTACTATGTCGTGACCACAAACATTCTGGAATTTGTTGCAGCATCTCCTCTCTCATGCTGTCTGAGTCCAATTTAGCGCTGAACATTGACTCATGTGTCATCTGTATCACTTGTGGTTGTCCTTGTCCTTGAGCTGAAATCATGATTTTCATGAACTTCTGTTCTTCACTTATCCAGATAGCAAGATTCTCCTTTATTGGTGAAAAAATGTCTTCCTCAGCTTCTGCCATCATTTCTCCTATTTGCTTCTGCTCAAATCCTTCAGCCACCATTAAAGTCACATGTGGCACACTTTTCACAATGTCAAACTCTTTCTCAAGATATTCATTGGTGTTTATCTTCATAGCTGCTCCTTGTGGTCCCACAATTATGCAGCATGAGGTCAGCTGAACATGCTTCGGTTGACTACTCAACCATTCTTCTGGATCCAATTGGTCAGCTTTCTTGAAATATTTCAACGTGCAGTGATGTGGATACTCAGGGGGCTTAGCATCAGGCATATTTGCCACAATGAACTTCTCCCACATCTTGGCTGGCTCTAATAGCTCTGGACTAAGATTTCCAATCCAATATACTGAAGAAGTCTCGGTCTCTGGTGCGCTAAACAATTGGTGGTAGACATCAGGTGGCACATCCACCAGACAGCCGTCCGGTGTACACCGTATTGTGCAATTTAGTTTGCACATAGCATCTCTTCCCAAGAGTGCAATGGCCGTATGTTCTGACACCAAAATAGGTAGTGTGATTTTCCGATTTCTACAGCAGAGCTCAATTGGTTTTGTGAGAGGAATCAGCTGTTTCACACCCTCAAACCCGATTGTCCGTACCAATTGGTCAGACATGGGGAGATGTATTGCATCTTCAGGCCGAACACAGGTGAAAGCTGCTCCGCAATCTGCCATTACTTCTAATGACTTATCATTTATTTTCACCTCTATTTTTGGATCTTGCTCCGGCCCTGATACTACCAGCTGACACCTCCCTTTCGAGTCTTCTGGGCACCCCTAGAAACCAGGTTCCGGACCCCTGTAAGGGTTCGCTGGTCCCCTGGGTGGCTGTGGTTGTCCTCTGAAGCCTCCTCTGAAGCCTCCTCTGAAGCCTCCTCTGAAGCCTCCTCTGAACCTGTAGCAGTCACGTACAAAATGACCTTGTTGTCCACAATTATGACACGCTCCTTGAGACACGCTCCTAAGGCCTGCCGTCTGCAGGATCTCTTCCATAGCTGGGACTCCAATGAGGCTAGCCAGAAGTCTCTTAATATCTCCCATGGCAGGCTGTGTTCCCACCAAAACCTCTTCCAGCTTTGAGATCCATGGATGCACTCCATCTTGAAGAGTGGGTAACTTTTCAAGTATGTTAGACATATCTGTATTCTGCCAAGGCTTGTATTCTAAATTTTGTCCTCGAATTATCACTGGACACATTTTGTTGGGTCTCTTTCCTTTTCTTAGACGTAACCCATACCTCAACGTGTCTGGCTTTTGAGGCTTTTTCTTCTGGAGTTTCTTCTCTGTTATTTGCAATTCGTGTAATTGCTTTTCCAATACTTGTTGAACTTCTGGACAGGTGGAGTCACTTATGTCCTCAAGGCATCTGTCTATGCTCCCTTAAAATCATGCGTCTGTCATCTCCTACCACAGTGCTTGCTGCTAACGGTTGAAAACAGGAAGGACCTTCTTTCTCCGATTCTTCATCGCTTTCACCCTGTTCACTTTCATCCGTGTCGTCCGTTCCTGGTGACATTTTCCTCACTGGTCGATCTCCCTTTTTCTCTGCTTTAGCCAACATCCGTCTGACTGCTGGGTCGTATCCTCCAATAGCTTCGTCAGAGTCACTCCCAATCTCTTCTCCTATTTCCAGACTTCTGACTCGTTGTTGGCTTCCCAGACGGTTCCTTCTCTTGGTACTGTTGGAGCTTGGATACATCTTTATGGTTGTTGTAGCCTTGCCCATCTCTATTATTTGCTCATCTTCATCTTTGCAGAGATAGTTGCCTTCCTGTGTAATCACTGGGAGCTGGGGATAAACATCAGTGAACTTCACCTCCTTCTCATAAGGTGGGGGCTTCTTTACAGATACTGTATGTGAGAAGGGCGTGGTAATCTTCTCCATCAATTTTTCTGTTTCCTTTTCATTTTTCTTTATTTCTTGTCTACTTTGTTCTCTTTTTTCCTTTGCAGCTTCGAACCATGTCTGTCCCTCCTTTGCAAACAGTTGCAGAATGCCAAGTTCTGTTTGTCTTTTCTCCGTGCATCTCTTTCCTTTCTTGCCTTTCTTTTGATTTACTTTATATGTGGACACAAGCACCTGCATTGTTTTAATCACATCCGGGTTAAGAGTTCCTTCAACTGGCCATGGTTGTTCAATGTCCGGCCAACGCTTGCTCCATTTTCCTGATATTTTTGCAATACCTTTAATAAGGGGATTGTTCTTTTGCACTACATCAATAGGAGTGATTACTTTTGTAATTTTAGTATCCATTTTTGACATTCTAATGACTCTCTTATTTTTCTTTTATTGTAAATCAAATTGAATTATTTTAAAAATGTCTTTATAAAGCACCGTGTAATCACACTCAACCAACAACAGCTGAATTTTCCAACCCCAAAGGAGACCAATTGCTTCCCACTTGTGAAAGCCAATTCACTTGTTCACCATCTGATGCATCTGATCACACTCATTTATGTTCAATTATCAAAATTACATCAGTGTTCATTCTCAAAACAGCATAGATAAATCATACCCAGATAATGAAACCAATATTCACAGAACTCAACAGTATTTAAATCAAATCAGCTTTTCCACATGATCAATCAATCAATCAGTCAATAATACCCTATTAATTAGGCAAATGCCTTAATTGGTCAGTCCGTTGCCAAGTCTCTCACTAAATAATTGCAAATGCAATGTATGAAAAAGAACTACTACAAACCCATTTGTGAAAACAAGCTAAACACATTTATTGTAACTAAATTTATAGGCATATAGGTAAATGCAGGTGAGGTCTGTTGAAAGAGTTTGTAGATAAAACCGTACTGGCCTTTAATTGGTTTGGATGGATCCAGGAAAGGCTCATATATTTTTATCAACTTTACAAAGTCCGTAAACAGGCTCATATATGTTTATCACTAAAGGGGCAAGAAATGTTTCTCTTTATGTACTATTCAAATGCTCACCACATATGTATACCTATTAATAACACATATATTCTATATCACATACACAAAACATTACACAAAGCTCTTCTACCTCTGCAGCCGCGGCACTTTCACACTCACACACACAAAAAGAAAAAAAAGAAAAAGAAAGATATGTCTGACCAGCAGAACATCTAATCCCCCAGAGACTTCAACAGCGCTTAGCTTTATGTTTTACGTCGACTCATTTATACTTTTCTAATTTCATCAAAATTTTCACTTTGGCCAGACTTTTAAAATTTTACTTTGGCCAAACTTTTAACAAATTCTTTTTAATCAGATTCTCTCATCATGCATGTTCACTAGTTCTCCAGAGCAGGTTCTGCCCTGTTTTTCCTCACTTTTCTTTACAAACTTTATTTTTTCATCTTTTGAGCCTTTAACTTGTAACTGTTTTTATTTCACTTTATCCTTTTCATCTTACTTTAGCTCAAACTTTATTTTTCATCTTTAGCCTTTAACTTGTAACTCTTTTTATTTGCTTTTATCTTTTTCATCTCACTTTAGGCTTATAACTTTTATCTCTTTTTCACTTTACTTTCTTCTTTTTCATCTTTATTCATATAATTTTATTTTGAGGCAATTCCCCTGGCCAGGGTTATTTCCTCTTGTTTTTTCCTACCTAGATTTGACTATATTATATCTTCATTCGGCCAACTTTCACACAGCATTTAATGTACACATGTCTTACTGTTTAACGAGATACGGGCCCTGTCTTCGTTTATCTTGCATGGTTATTTAAATAACTTTTGGCTACTAGTTCTGCCATTCTACAATTACTTTTTATTTCTACTTTCTCAACATCTTTTAAGCCTTTAACTTTTACTTTTAACTTCATTTTTCATTTCTCTCGTCCCTATTCTCTATTTCAACTTTTAACTTTTATTTCTCTCATCTCTATTCTCTATTTCAACTCTTAACTTTTATTTCTCTTGTCTCTATTCTCTATTTCAACTTAATTCTCTTTTTCTTCACTTATTATTCTCTTATTCCCCTTATTTACGTCTTTTACATCTTAATTAACCCCAATTTAGACGGAAACTCACTTCACACATCAACACATCATCTCCATCTCCGCATAATCTCAGTGCAGTCTCCCTGCCAAAAACACAACTGCTCCAGCCCACATAACAGCTCAATTTTGTGAGAGGTCACTCACCCTGAGAGCGGCAGTTCGCTGGAGCAGGCAGCATCGGCAGATGAGGCCCAACAGATCCTGATTCGTGACGCCACTTTGTGGTTTAGTTTCTTGATGGGTGTGATGTGTTGAAGAATGAAGGAGTGACCGCTGACGCTGACTTGATTAAAATAATAGTTTTATTACACAAATCAGCATCAAACCAGACTTGCCATGGATGTCCTGGGAGAGACCCGAGCCAGAAGGAATCTCTCTCAAGTGACGCTCAGCATTCGCTTTTAAAGCTTTACAGAGATAACATACCACATCTGGTTCCAACCCATACGTGCCTGCTCAGCCTATGTCCTGTCATAAGTCTAAACATTTCCTCCTCTGGTCAAGCTGGAGGAAACAACATTTCTCTCCCATAGGACCTCTGATTAGACCCATTCTTGTCTTCGCTCTTCCTATGACAACAAGGCAGTAAATCTACAGTAACATACGTTACTATTATTCCCGCACTATATTTCTGCCCTGGGAGCTCAGTGACCTATTCACCTCAAACCTTCCAGACACCTCATAGTAAACCACATAGCGCTATGATTAATACAGGCACATTCATCCACGGCTTCCTCTCTCTTTTCTCTTATATATACTATACTATGTTTCTTAAATTTAGAGGGGCACTTTAGTAACTGCTTAGTGTTAGGATCGGGTAGGTGACTGATCACACATTTTTCTTTTAGCTAATAAGTAAGAATATTGCTCACCTTTACCTTATTTGGCCACACCTTTATCTTTCGCCTCTGTGAAACGTACACACACTGTGTCTGTGTTCCCTGTGTTTTAGGTTTGTCCAGACTGTTTTTTTCCTACACTTATTTAATTTAAATTGCATATAAATAAGATAATTATTATACCTTCTTTCTATGTATAGTACATAATTATTATATCTGACCCACCGCAGACGTTAGGTATTTTTGGTGGCTTTTGAGTTGTTTTTTTTCACATCATGTGAAAGCGAAGAATCAGAGCTTCAAATCAAGGTGTCACTTGTGCAAATCAAGCAAATATATGAGCAATGACTTGTTAATGACAAGGGTGTGGCAAACTATGTTCCTGAGATAATCACACTCAATGTTTTCCCAACACTTGGCTTCATTCAGCCAGCTCCCAGAATGGAAATGTTTGGAGGACCAACAGAAGCACATACTACTTGGTTTTGCTGCAGTGGGTCACATATACAGAATCCGTATAGATATTCGCTATTGGTCCATCGCCTTTTCTACATGCTGCTGTTCAGGCTTTTAATTCCGCAAGCTGCGCTGAGGATGGTGGTGGACAGGCCTCACTTTGAATCATAAGAAACTGCTGGTTTGCTTGGCGCCGTACCACAGCAACACCTGCATGGCTGCCAATGTGATCTTTGGAGCATGATCCATCAACAAATAACTCATCGTCCGCATTTACTATAGGGGTGGACATTTAATCTGGTCTCAGTTTGGTGTACGTAGTGAAACCGCCACACAATCATGTGGTGTACCCTCGTACTCATGAGGAACCCTTTCTGCTTGGTTATTGTGACTGGATATGTTAGCAGTGCTAAATGGCCCAGGAGCCTAGCATTAGTTAACACAAACCTCCCTTGTTCTATCATTTCTGTTATTTTATGATGGGTATATATTGTCAGTGGATACCCCAGTGTGATCCTTGATGCTTTGTCATACGCATATTGAGCAACCGCTAGTCCTTGGTAATGAGGTGTCTTGGAATGTGTGGCGTCCCAAGACAGCCCCATCATATAAGATAATTACTAAGAGACGGTGCCAGGGGTCCCGAGAGAGAGCCCATTGCCAGGGGCCCCGGTGATGAGGGAGGTGGAATGTGACCTGGGACCTATGTAGGGGAACCAAATGATCAACATTGCACATTGTAATAAATCTATTATTTTACTCAAGTCAGCATCAGCGGACTCTCCTTCTTCATCCACACATCAAATTCATCAAGAAACTACAAAGTGGCATCACTAACTAGGATCTGCTGCGCCTCACCTGCCGATGCTGGCTGCTCCAGCAAATTACCACTCTCAGGGTGAGTGTTACCTCACAAAATTAAGCTGTGTGTGGTTCTTGAAGCGGTAGTATTTTGTGCAAATAGGCTGCACTGAGCATATTGTGAGCATTACCAGAATGAACAGGACCAGGAGACTCTCAGAAAACTCAACCAAATACAGTTGGTGGATGAGAAGAATGAGGAGAAGAAGGCCAAATAGAAGGTTTATAGATGAGCAGAACAGAAGGAATTGTAGGTAGATAATGCACTGCGGCGCCCCCTAAGGGGAGCAGCCGAAAGAAGAGGATTCTTGGTGGTGGAATGAGGAAGTAAAGGAGCAGCTATGAAGATAAACACTGATGATTATCTTGATAAAGAGTGTGACATTGAGAAAAGTGTGCCACATATGACTGTAATGGTGGCTGAAGGATTTGAGCAGAAGAAAATAGGAGAAAGGATGGAAGAAGCTACAGATTTGTCAAGAAAAACTAGCTTATTGGGGTCAAACAATAACCCATGGACACAAGCATAATGCTCAGATAATGAAATTGCTGCATGCAACGATGAAGCCAAAGGAAATAGCTGTAGCTAAGTGTGCAGCACACAAAATGGACACATCAAGGGTTACTCAAGGTAACAAAGCAGCGGATGAGGCTGCTAAAGCAGTTATAGGAGCAAACAAAGCAGGCAAAGTTGTTCTGGTAACCCATGAAGTGGACTTGGAGGATAAAATCACGCTCAGAGATGTGATCTCGATGCAAGGAGCTGTGTCAGCCATAGATAAACAATTATGGTCGAACCAAGGGGCCACACAAGAGACTACTGGTCTGTGGAGAAATCATGAAGGACTGATGGTAGCACCCCCTTACCCGTGTTGCAAGGGGGGAGGTAAGAAGAAAAATCACGAAAGAGTATGGTTTTTGGGCACCGCATAGGCAGATGTACAATCGGTCTTAAAAACAATGTTCGGAGGGGTGGGAAGAGTCCACCCGGTCACATTCCAACTCCGACAGATCCTATGCATGAGTTGGTCGTGGATTTTGTTGACATGATAAGACCAGTAGGAGGTAAAAGATACATGTTAGTTGTCGTGGATAGATTTTCACGTGGGACTGAAGCATGTCCAACAAAGCGTAAAGATGCTCAGTCAGTTGACAAGCCAAGTTCTTGTGTCATGAAGCAGGTGGGGACTTCCAGATCGCATATCTTCAGATAATGGGAAAGAGTTTGTGGATAAAACAGTAAAATTAATTCTGCAAAAATTGGGAATTAAACAACGTCTAGCAGCTGTTTATCATCCGCAAGGCCAAGGTGTTGAAAATCAATGCTGAAAAATCGCATTGTTAAAATCTGTCAGCATACAGGTCTGAATTGGGTAGAGGTGTGTAGTGAGGAGTCTATTTTCTAGTCTATTTTTAACTAAGAAAATGCATGGACAAAGGGGGAAAAGGGAAAATGTTAATCATATATTGGAATAATGTTAAAGTATAATGCAAAAACTCAAAAACTCAACTCAAAAAACTACAGTAACAAGGGAACCAAGGTAACCCTGGGTTACTGCATTTAGTTTGGCGCTATAATATGCTTGTGACAGCCACTGCATGTTTCCTGCGTGTGTGGTCAGTCCTTCCACATCGTCGAGTTTCTCACTAGTGCCTCAATCATTGAGTTTCTGAACAGGTCTGATATTATTGGGTCTGTCTCTGGGTATTTTTCTATCTCCATTTGCCACCTTCTGACTTGGTCTTTGATGTAAGAGGCGGGATTTTCCACCAGCACTTGACCTTTAAGTGCATTTGGATCTATCCAAGTCGGGTATTCCTCCCTCTGTGCCCACCATATATTCTGTCTGTATGTGTCGAATGTGGTTCCATCCCACTGTCCTTGTCATCATGCCTAGGCCTCCATTTTCCAGTATAAATTCCATTTTTATAAATTCCATTTTCCATTTTCTCTCCCTCCTTCTCTTTCATGTCTGAACATTCTCAGTATCTCCTGTTCCCTTTCTTTCTTTTTTTTCTCTTCTCCTCTTTATCTCTTGTTTTGTAATTTTTTTTCAAGGTTTCTATCTCCTCACACAATGTCATGTTGAATGTTCCATCTTTTGGCCATTTGGTTACACATTTTTTTGTACATTTAGCCCATTTTTCTTATGTCTCCATTATTTCAATTTTGTTTAGTGGAAACTTCCTCCATAAAATTTGTACCAGAGTATCTATCATTTCTACCGTTTTGTTGTCGTAATTTTTCCCTACTGCTGTTTTTACTCTGCCCCCTCATTTGGGATCTGCTCTCTATCTCTCTCTGTCCCTTTTTCACACACACACACACACGCACACACACAGTGTGATTGCTCCCTCGGGGGTTATGAGCCACACAAAACTGCTAACTAATAGTAAGAACTTTGTTTACCTCTTTTTTGGAGTGGCCATTTGCTCATTTGTGTGGTCCAGTCTGGACCTTCCCGGGGTTCAGCAGTTTTTCGGACCCTTCTTTCCAATCCTGTTTATGACGTCAATTATGGAGGAAACGACAACAAACAACAAAACTTGATGTCCTCTTTGATAAATTTGATTTATTTGAACAAAAAGTCAGTAGTGTCGTGGAGCGCAGCTTTTATCATCTTAGAATGTCGTGGAGAAAACAGAGTGTTTGATTTTTTATCGAATAAGGTAGTGGTCGAGGTGGAGTTCTCAGGTAGAGCTTTATTACAGAGTAAAAACGGTGAGCTGGTCTGCAGAACAACAGATTTTTCCAGACTCGACCAAAACATTTTATACTTTCGAGTTGGCCCTTCTTATCATTTCCAGACAAGCTCTTCCTACATTTCTCCATATTGTATTAGTAAACTGCTGGTTTTCCCTCTCTTGCTTCTTGGACCCACCCTATTGTCATCTCTTCAGTCTATATTGGTGGCGTAGATAAGCTAAATATATTCAAGTAAATGGGTCAGTTTGACTGAACCACCCTAAGTTGCATCCTGTTTTTCACCTTTCCATCCCACTTTTTCCACCCTTACATTTGCTTGTAATACATGCCAGACAAAATGGTACACATTGCTGCTTTTGGTTTCCCTTATATGTGAGTAAAAATTCATACTATAAGAACCAAAGCCAAAATAAAACCGTTTTTATCTCATAAATACTTGGAAACAGGTATCCAGGTTTTTATCACCTCTCGGCTGGACTACTACAATTCCCTGTATTGGCCCATTCCATCCTCTCTCGACTTCAAATGGTTAAAAATGCAGCTGTTCAATTTTTAACTCGTACAAAGAAAATACAACACATCACTCCTGTTATGGGACAGTTGCAGGGGTTGCCAGAAAAGAATTGATTTAAAAAATGTACTATTTGTTTTAAAAGCCCGAAATGGATTTGCTCTCAATCTCGGTGAGCTGGGCGGAGCATGGCTGGACTGTCTCGGTTGTCTGGATGTCCGTAAAGGTTTCACCATTGGCATTTAACTGTACATCCGCAAACCCCACATTGTTACCGGTCACATCTCTGAAACAGGAGCCATCCACAAAAAATGTAAGACCTGCTTTAAGTTGTTGGCTTTTTAGGTCTTCGCGCATGCGCAAAAATACTTCCGTGTCCTGGACACAGTTGTGGGGTGTGTCACCAACAGGCAACACAATTTCGTTGCTGGTTTGATGATATGACAGCAGTTAATGGTAAGCTCGGGGGAAAGAAAGTATTACTTCGTAGCCCATCCTCCTGGCCTGTGTTAACACAAACCAATGACTTGTGAGTAGCGCGTGTAACTGGTGGGACGTATACAACGTTACTGAGTGGCCCATGGTTAAGGAAGAGGCCTTTTGGAATGCATAAACTGCTGCCTCCAGTCCCTGATAGCAGGGAGGAAACCCTGATTCTACGTTGTCTAGCTTAGTGCTGTAATAAGCTAGTGATTGATTGCCTATCGGCATGTCTCGCATCAGTACTTTGCATGCGTAGCCTGCACGTTCTGCCACATATAGGTGAGATGGTTTGGGGCAGTCTGGGTTGCCAAGCAGTGGGGCAGACTGCTTATCACTTTTTAGTGCCACAAAGGATCCTTCACCCGTCCACTGTATGGGTGCTTTTTTGCTAGTTTGTCCTGCCGCCTTATTGAACCACGAAAGAAAGAAGAAAGAGTCTTTATTTGTCACACAACACACCACACTACAACACATGCTTGCACACACACACACACGCTTTGATGGTGGCCGGTGAAATGGTTCCTCTGCATTTAACCCATCCTGGCTTGTCCTTCCTCTGGGGGCACAGCCAGGAGCAGTGGGCAGCATACGTGGACGCGCCCGGGGACCAGGTGATAAGTGTCCATCGCTGGTCAGACGATGATGTGTGCATGTTTTTGGTGGGGGTCCTTACTGACGTAAGGTGGAGGAAACCCCATGTGAGCACGGGGAGAACATGCAAACTCCACACAGAAAGGCTCCTATTTGGGAGATAACCCACCGGAGCACGGTGCCAACAGCGCCCTAGGTGGGAATCAAACCCAGGACCTTCTTGCTGTGAGGCAGCAGTGCAATGCACTGCTGCCTCACAGCCGTGAAATAAGGCTAGTTTGAGGGCATAGTCACAAATCCATGGCCGGCTGTTCCCTGCCATGCCCAGGAAGAAGAGCATGTCTCCCTCCATCCGTGGTTTTGGGCGGTTAACTTCCGATTCTATTTGTGATGGGGCAGTTAGTCTCTTATCGCCCTGCAGTTGTCTCCCCAAATAGTTAAACTCAGGCTGAGAGAATTGTAACTTGTCTCTGCTGACTTTGTGGCCCCTTGTTCCTTGTACTGTGACAACTGTGATAGTCTTTTTCACACTGTACTTTGATGGAACTGCAAATTAGGAGATTGTCTATGTACTGGAGAACTGTACTGGAAACCTATTAGGTCCTGGGCCACTACTCTATTAAAGATTGTTAGGCTGTCTGAAAACCCTTGTGGCAGCCTTGTTGATGTGTATTGGGGGGCCTGATGGGTGAAAGCAAAGGATACTGTGAATCAAGATGTACTGGCACGCTGAAAAAAGCTTAGCATAAATCAATGTACCATTTGGTGCCGGGTGGAATGTTAGAGAGTACAGAGATGACAATACACTTCACTACAATTCCCTACATCACTACACTACAATATTCAACATCTCCCTGGCTGAATCATTGTTCCCGTCCTGCTTCAAGAGGTCTACCGTTGTTCCTGTCCCGAAGATCGCCTCTCCTGCCTGCCTGAATGATTACCGTCCAGTGGCCCTCACCTCAGTGTTCATGAAGTGTTTCGAGAGGCTAATTAAGGATTATCTCTGCGCCTCCCTCCCCTGCACCTTGGACCCATTCCAGTTCGCGTACCGGCAGAACAGATCCACGGATGACGCAGTCTTCCAGGTACTGCACACCACACCTGGATGGCCAGAAGGGGGCCTATGTGAGAATGCTGTCCATTGATTACAGTTCAGCTTTCAACACCATAGTCCCCACCAGACTGGCTGTCAAGCTGCAGGAGCTAGGACTGAATACTCTGCTGTGTGCCTGGATCCTGGACTTCCTCACAGCCCGGCCCCAGGTGGTTAGGGTGGGAAAGCACATGTCCAGCTCCCTCACACTGAATACAGGATCCCCCCAGGGTTGCGTCCTCAGCCCCCGACTGTACTCCCTGTACACACATGACTGTGTGGGCCGATTTGACATTGAATAAGGCAGATGTTGATATACAGTATAACATTTAACAAGAAGTTTAACTAAGATGAATAATTGTTTTGTTTTGTATACAAGAGAGGTAATGGATTGTGTACGTTCGCTTACTAAAAATTGAAACGCTTAAATAAATGTGAAATACGTTGGCCATTTAGATGGTTTTTTTTTAATTTGGAAATTCAAAAAAAATTTAAGTTGAAACTTGAAAATATCTTGCGATTCGATTAATGTGTAATTATATATTGATGAATTAACCAACCCATCTATTCAGTGTTTTATTTGCGCAGTTTTTAAGCAGGAATCCACTGACTGCAGTTTTGACCAGTGTAGATGTGACTACATGTGATTGAGAAGACTTGGCGGACCGACAAAGAGATCAGATCAAAGAAAATTGCTCTACAATTCAGTAAGGCCAGAACATGTCCAGCATTCAAAGGTCTTTGTACATTATTGATGTTATTACTATTCGTATTTAACTGATTTGCAAATTTGATTATTTAATAGGCTCAATTGGAATTATTTTGAGATGATATGCATGCAAGTATATAAATGGAGAGACCTTGATTGAATTTAGCTCTATATCCCATATTGAGCTCAATCGTTAAAATGTATAAAAGCATCAGATATTATAGAGTGCATTATAGAACCAGAATAATTCTTGATTAGTTCTTATTTTAATATGACATTCTAGTTGTCTAGTCTAGTTGTTGAAACAATCTTCAGAGGCTGAGTTAAGGATTACTGTGTTAACACTCAAGGACACTGTTGTCAGAGCACCCTGGAGTGATTCTCTCTATGACACTGCTTCTTACAGTGGTAGACCTTTCCTTTCATCTTATGATAATGTATTCAAGATTCAAGATTTTTATTTGTCACATACATATACATACTTCCATACATATATGCAGTGAAATGTAATATGTATGAGATGTATGATGAATGTATGAGAACAATACATTAAGCACCATAGGGTTTTTTCACACAAGCCCAAAAGCCTGATATCCTGCTGAGAGACTTGCCTACTCCTGCATTTCCGAGAAGGTCTGTGAAAACCTTGTATACAGAGATCCAGTTTGGCCAACGTAAGGCTGAATAACTTGGGACATTTCCGGAACAACGAAATAGCTTCTGTTATGGAAAATCAAATGCAAGCGTTGACTCCTGCTGATCCTTCCCTCCACCAACGAACATGAAGTGTTTGGCCTCCAAGTACAGCAGATGCACAATTAGAAGATGTTGTGTGATGTTGTGAAATATCTGTGTGATTACCATAAGGACTGCTTCTGTGTTTTCTCAGCCATTGTTTTATCAATCTGTCTATCCTGATAGTACACTGATTATTTCTAAGAAATACTACATTCTAGTAAGAATATTGCCAAATTTAAATTAAATAATTTTCCAAAATTTTAGGAAAAGGTTTTGAATAGTTTGTAAATTCAATAATTAAGTATATGTAACGGGTGTGGTTAAGACCCAATTTCAGCACAAAGACAGGCAGGGATATTTGGTAAGACAGGCAGGAGGCAGGCAGGATACGTCGTCGGGGACAGGCAGGTTCGATAACGGGGAGCGCAGACAGAAGACAGGCGGGGGGGCAGGCAGGATACGTGTTTGGAGCGAGGCAGAGTCGGTAGCGGGGAATCAATCCTGAGAACGCTGGAGAGTCTGGTGCAAGCATCGAAGACAATCTGGCAATGGGTTTGATTCATAACGTTAGGGTTCTATTAGATTGGTTACTGCTGACATATGAGGCTTATTGTTTGCAGTTATTAATTGTACTTTTAGGGTTTAAGAAAGAATTATACAAATGAATAAATAAATTAAAATAGGAATATAGTATTGAGTGCTAAATATTAAAATGTTTTAGTATGTGAATTACATTTTTCTTCACCCTCTCTAGTTGCTTAACTCGTTGTTGAAGTTATGTGGAGCCTCCGGGAATGTTTTCTTCTGCCACATTACGGAAATTTATTTTGACTGATTTTGAATTTATCAATGGCAGCACACTTATTAGAATATTGTAATTTATTGATCTACTAGTGTCGTAGATACACAGGAATTCCTAAAATACTTAATACAAGATGTTTACAGTTTCTGTTTTTTCCCTTATAACTCCAGCCAGCACAAAATAATCATTTGATCAGCTCATTATTCATGACATTTATTTTATTTTAATTTTGTCTCCTCAGGGTCGTACCCTGGCATGGCCTTTCTTGGCTGTTGCGGTTATTGTTGTTTTTGGATCATGGAACGTGGCAATGCTTGCCAAGCCATTACACGGTAGAACATTTTGTTGCTTTTTGAACAAGTTTTTAGCACCAGCTCCATGTTGGGTTTGCTGGATTACTTTAACTGTGGATGAATATGATGGTTTAATGTATGCTGTGTTGTTTCAATCTTATGGAAATGAATAACGTCGTTGCATACTATGCTCTGAAACTCGGTGCTGGGGTCATTGGGTTGATTACATGCTGTAGCCCTTCATAGCTCCTGCTACGAAGCAAACCGGTTTGTTTCTCTTAGACATCACCTCTCCATCATCGCAACTTTCACTTTGTTTACTCCAACTTCTCTTCTTAACTCATATGTAATTCACATGATTGCTTGACAGCGATAGCCCTTGTGGCTTTGCCCCGCCCAAATCTTGCTACTGAAGTTCTTGAAAAGTTCAGCTACAATGATTTGAACTAATGAGTACAACAAAAGGAGGGTTTTTGTTTTAGTTTGTTTGTCTGTCATCTGTTTTTTGTATAAAACAGTGTGTGTCTATCTTTGTACAACCGGTTGTGTTTGTGTTTCTATCTGTGGTAAACTGTTTTTTTGTTTTTATTTTGATTGCATAAATATGTACAGGCAAGTGTGATACGATGTAGTGTAGCTGATTGATGAGACATACAGAACATCTGTTTAATGTTGTGATGTCATAACCCCCCCATTTTGATCTTCCTATTTGTGTTGTTTACATTAATGTACTTGACCCTATCTTTATAGGAAATGTTGGAGCCAATGCAGCCAACAAAGCCGCCGTACCCAATGTATGCTCTGTCTATTGATGGTTGTCTCCTCCACAGATGACACAGGCTCACTAACATTGTTTTTTCCTTTACTCAAAGGCATCCTGCACTAAATTATTGGAGTGGCATAGCCGCTTGGTACAGTATGTACTGAGCTGTATCTTTCCCACAAGTTTTTTCATTGTTTTACTTGTTTGACATATGGTAGGTACCATTTGTCAAAAAGGAGGGATATAGTTAGAGAATTAAGTAAACATAATGATTGTGCTTAGAACTTATCAAGCTGACGCTTTGTCATGATTAAAATATTGTTTGGTGATAATTGACATATTTTTCAATATGGAATCCCAAGCTCTACTGAGTTTTTATTCCTGTCATTAGTGATGATGGGAATGCGAGGACGATCACATGGTGCGACATGACTGTCCCTGCATGAATTTCTGACCAGCAGACCAATGCGGTTAAGTCTGTCTTCTGTCCACAAAAGCCACATATGAAATAATCACGTAAACCAGAAGTGATCACATTGTCCAGTTTAGTATTTATCATTGTTAGATTTACTTTATTAATGGATTGTGTCGATGGGATTATGTTCAGACAACATTTGAGAAATGCGTTCTAGGAAAATTTGAAAAGCGTTAATTTGATAAGCATAATTTACACACTGTCGGTTGTTTTGTAGACTAATTGAGATTCTATGGACATTGTCTCCTACATATTAGACATTGTGATAATATTATTGTTGTTACACTAGGGTGCATACATAAACCTTTGTGCGGAGTCTGTAGTCGGTTATTCAACATAACTGTTTGGGAAATTACAGAATTATTCCACGTACCCTATTTTACATTCATGGACCAAGACCAAACAATGGTAAAAAATGTGTGCCTCTCACCCAAGTGTTTAAGTCTATGTGCCGGGGTCAAAGCAGCCCTACCCATCCCACTCGAAGGACCACTACACCACATCCGACCAGGTACTGAATGACTACCGTCCGGTGGCCCTCACCTCGGTGGTCATGAAGTGTTTCGAGAGGCTGATTAAGGATTACATCTGCGCCTCTCTTCCCTGCACCTTGGACCCGTTGCAGTTCGCGTACCGGCAAAACAGATCCACGGATGACGCAGTCTCCCAGGTACTGCACACCACGCTCACGCACCTGGATGGCCAGAAGGGGGCCTATGTGAGAATGCTGTTCATCGATTATAGTTCAGCTTTCAACACCATAGTCCCCACCAGACTGGCTGTCAAGCTGATGGAGCTTGGATTGAATGGTCCGCTGTGCACCTGGATCCTGGACTTCCTCACAGGCCGCCCCCAGGTGGTCAAGGTGGGGAAGTACATGTCAAGCTCCCTCACCCTGAATACAGGATCCCCCCAGGGCTGCGTCCTCAGCCCCCTACTGTACTCCCTGTACACACATGACTGTGTGGCCAGGTCCAGCTGCAACACCATCATCAAGTTTGCTGACGACACCATTGTCGTGGGCCTGAACACCGACTGCGATGAGAAGGCCTACCGCGAGGAGGTGGCTGACCTGTCACTCTGGTGCCAGGACAACAGCCTCCACCTGAACGTCAGCAAAACCAAGGAGCTGATTGTGGACTTTAGGCGTGGATCACAATCGAGGACGCACGCGCCCTTGTGGATTAATGGGACTTCTGTCGATAGGGTGAGCAGCTTCAGATATCTGGGAGTCCACATCACAGAGGACTTAACATGGACTGTACACACGGACACTCTGGTGAGAAAGGCGAGGCAGCGTCTCTACCACCTCAGGCAGCTGAGGAAATTCCGGGTCTCGGTGAGGATCCTCAAGTCCTTCTACTCTGGAGCAGTGGAGAGCATCCTGACAGGCAACATCACTGCCTGGTTTGGGAACTGTACTGCCCAGGACAGGCAGGCCCTGCAGAGGGTGGTGCGTTCAGCTGAACGTACCACTGGAACTACCCTCCCCCCTTGCAGGAGCTATACACCAGGAGGTGTAGTAGCAGAGCCCGCAGGATCATGAGGGATCCTCATCACCCCAACAACGGACTGTTTCAGCTGCTGCGGTCAGGCAAGCGCCTCCGCAGTCACACAGCAAGAACAGAGAGACTGAGACGGAGTTTTTTCCCGCACGCCATTAGAACTGTCCCTGCTGACCTCACCAAGGGTCCTAACTGAGCCATACACTAGGCTCCACTACCTACGGTACTATATGTAGCATTCTGTACCGCATACTGTGTCACTGTTCAGGGTTGTTCGTGATGCCGTATTGCTGCGCCGTACTGTTGTATACTGTGCTGTATTATCCCAAACACTACCTCACTCTATTCACATTCACATTCACATGCCACTTTAAATGCACATATCTGTATATACATAGGCATATTCCTTCTATCTATTCCATTTATTTCAATTTATTTTTATTTTTATTTTATTGAATTTTATTCTATATATTTTTATCTTATTCTATAAGTATTCAACTTACTGTATTACGTTTTAGGAGTCAGTTAGTCGGTCTATTAGAAAGGAATTTTCTACTTTTATTTTATTTTTTTTTATATTTTTTCCTAGGACATATTGTATGTAATCACCGGGTGTGTTGCATTACATTTCACTGCATATATGTATGAAAGTATGTATATGTATGTGACAAATAAAAATCTTGAATCTTGAATCTACCTGGGTAGCGACTGCCGGAGGAAAAGCTGGAACTCCGCCAGATTCCTGGGACCGTTCCAGATCCTCCTCAACACCGCAGTGGCAGTTAAGGTGGCAGAACGACCAACGTGGGCACACACATCCCATTGCAAGAAAGTCTGCAACCTTCCAGAGGACCAGATCAACGACAATAACGGAGAATCATCGGACTTGAACTGAGATCACGATCCTTGCGGGATACTTGCTAGTAACCTCTGTCCCGTGAAGAGGATATACCACTACAGTATTTCTACTTGAAAAGGATGATGCCCCATCAACAGGAAAATATTGGACACGCCTTTGTGATCATCTTTCTTTCTATGCCAATTTACATGTATAATCTGACCAAGGCCCATCAAGATGTGCGTGTAAGACGATCAGGAACATATATGTCCATGACATCAGTTCCAGCTGAGTATAGGATTGTAGGTGGAGCAGAACAATTTTTTTAGGTCTATATTAACGCCCATTGGTACATCTACAGCTTTTAAGTGGTTTAATATCATACATTATAGGTTGTTACTGTTCACTTATACAACTATCCTAGCAGAAGAAGCTGTTAAACAAGAGTTAACTTCAATCCATTTGATGGTTCTCCAGAATCGTATGGTACTAGACATAATCAGTGCAGCTCAAGGAGGTGTATGTGCTATGACAGGTGAGTCATGCTGTACATACATTCCTGCCAATGATGTAGAATAGGAAATTTGTTTTTAGCCATAAAAGCTATGAAAGAGTTACGTGAGGATTTAATGAAAGATCAAGCTAACACTTGGAACCCTTTTGCTTGGCTGAGAAATGCACTGGGTCCATGGATTTCTACGCTCATAAAGATATTGATACCTGTAGTGATAATGTGTTTAATGTTATTTTGCTGTCTAACGTGTATAGTACCTATGCTTTGTAAAATGATTTTTAATATGGTGACGGGACAGTTTGTCTCCGTACCAGCAGATGAGTGGAACCCACCTTTTAATAACAGGTTGAGACGCTGAGATGCTGAAATATGGAGATGTTTTGTCTAATCATGTTTATCGTTACTTATAGCATGTGTTAGTCATTACGTGCACAATGCATTTTGCTGTTGTCATTATTAAGTGATAACCATTGATTAATCTGCATAGCATTATGTATTAGTGAAATCTCTATGTTTGTTTTGTTTATTTCATTATGTGATTCATTATAAATTTTCTTCTGTGTGTGTTTTCTAGTTAGAATTGTAAAATGGCCACACAGGATTTTTCCTCTGTATGACCAGGGTTTTTTTGTCCTGTGTGTGTTTTCATAATATAGTAGGTAACCCTTCCTGGTCTTTTACTTTTCTCCAGTCAAATGTGAGAAGAGAGGTTTGGCCAATTTGAGGTGGAGATATCCTTAAATTATATCTGGAATTGGTTATGAGTTCATATAGTTAAATTTAGTATTATATGCAGATATTTTTTTACTAGTAGATTCCAATAAGATAGAATTGAATGATATCTCTGAAGTATAATTGTATTGTATCCAAATTACATTATATGGAATTTTAGCATTATTACATTTTTTCTTATGGTGTTGTTCCAGTAGGAACAAGAGGAGGAAAGGTGAGAGAAAAATGATTATGATCAACTATTTTGAATAAGGACAAAGGCCTCTACCTCCAAAAGGGGGTTTTAAAACATTTGTCTCTGTCTCCCCAGGAACCTCCCAGAGTTCATGTAAAGATAAATGTTTTGCTCCTACTATGTCAATTCTAATATGAAAGAATCAGATCACACTTGGCCCTGTTTTGGAGATGAGGGACACTCAACAGGGGAGCCTAGAAGTGCATTGTCATGCAACCCGCTTCTGCCAGGTCAAGTTTGCAAGTACCTGTTATTTCCATTGTCTAGGGGGGGCACCCAGGAAGACAGTTGGGGTGGGCGTAGACTTGTTTCCTGTCTTTTTCTGTGATATCAGATTGATCCGAGCGCTGCTTTGGAGCAGTACTGAATCTTTGTCTTTATTCTGCAGAATGAATAATCTTGAATATTCTCAGTTTTGTTTTCTTGTAGCGGTCAGATTAACCTCACTGATCATTGTGGAAGAATTTCTTCAATAGTGGCCAGGTGAAGCTCCAACACCATCATCAAGTTTGCTGACGACACCATTGTCGTGGGCCTGATCACCGACTGCGATGAGTAGGCCTACCGTGAGGAGGTGGCTGACCTGTCACTCTGGTACCAGGACAACAGCCTACACCTGAACTTCAGCAAAACTAAGGAGCTGATTGTGGACTTTAGGCGAGGATTACAATCGAGGACGCACACGCCCTTGGTGATTAATGGGACTTCTGTTGACAGGGTGAGCAGCTTCAAGTACCTAAGAGTCCACATCACAGAGGACTTAACATGGACTTTACACACAGACACTCTGGTGAGAAAGGCAAGGCAGCGTCTTTACCACCTCAGGCAGCTGAGGAAATTCCGGGTCTCGGTGAGGATCCTCAAGGCCTTCTACTCTGGAGCAGTGGAGAGCATCCTGACAGGCAACATCACTGCCTGGTTTGGGAATTGTACTTCTCAGGACAGGCGGGCCCTGCAGAGGGTGGTGCGTTCAGCTGAACGTACCACTGGAACTACCCTCCCCTCCCTGCAGGACTTATACACCAGGAGGTGTAGTAGCAGAGCACGCAGGATCATGAAGGATCCTCATCACCCCAACAACGGACTGTTACAGCTGCTGCGGTCAGGCTAGCGCCTCGCAGTCACACAGCGAGAACAGAGAGAGTGAGACAGAGTTTTTTTCCGCAAGCCATTAGAACTGTTAATGCTGACTTCACGAGGGGTCCTCACTGAGCCACACACATAGGCTGCACTACCTTACTGTGCTGTATGTAGCATACTGTACCGCATACTGTGTCACTGTTCTGGGTTGTTCGGTGTTACCGTATTGCTGCGCAGTGCTGTTGTATATTGTGCTGTATTATCCCACAAACACTACCTCAGTTTATTCACATGCCACTTTAATGCACATATCTGTATATACATAATTCCCTATCCCATATACATGAGTCCATCCCATATACGTAAGGCTATTCCCTTTATCTATTCCATTTTATTTTATTTTATTTTATTTTATTCTATATATTTTTATTTTATTCTTTAAGTATTCAACTTATTTGACTGTATTATGTTTTAGTAATCAGTTAGTTGGTCTAGTAGGAAGAAATTTTCCTAGGACATATTGTGTGTAATCACCGGGTGCGTTGCATTACATTTCTTGCATATATGTATGAAAGTATTTATATGTATGTGACGAATAAACCTCTTGAATCTTGAATCTTGATTCTTGAATGAGGGTAAGGGACAACAGGTGGTTCGGCATCAACAATGGAGTTAACGGCCCTCAGGTCATGTACCAAACAATAATCATGAGAATGTGGTTTCTTAATCTGGAAAATAAGAGTGTTGCAGGATCTTGAGGTTTCCTCAGAACCCCCGCTACTTATAGCCCAGCTATTGTTAGGCCCACGGCCTCCCAGCGCAACTAGAGGCCGCTCTTGTCCCATCTGCAGCTCCCTACTCAAGCCCAATTGCACACACCTGGGATCAATTACCTGCACAGTATTTAGTCTCAGCTTCCCAGTAATTTCTTGCCAGACTGTCAACTAGCTTACCCGAGTTGTACAGCTACTGGCTCCCTTCCCAGCTCCTAGTGCTTGTTTCTAGTTCCTAGTTTCTCTCGTCTTCCCCTTACCTGCTTGTCTCCTCTCGTCGAGCCAGTCTGTCTCTCCAAATCCAGCCAGCTCGGTTAACCCGCCTGTCTCCGCTCGTCGACCAAGGCTGCCCGTCCTTCTCCATCCAGCCTGGTTCCCTGTCTCTCCACCCGGATCCTGGACCCCTTCTCCTGGTCATCAGCCCTGCTCCATCCCTACCTGACCTGCCCCCCCCCCCCGGCCAGCTCACCATCCAGGCAATAAACATCATTTGCCTGCCTTCCGTCTCCCTGTGTCGTGCGTTTGGGTCTCTCCTAGTTCTGGTCATGACAGCAATAGTTGGACTAATCCCTTCAATGGTTGTTTGAGAGGATATTGTTTCAGGTGAGGTAGCCTGTCCTATTTTTTTTTTTATGCATACAAGCTCTGCTGATTTTACACATCCTACATATGTCTTGTTTTTTGACCATACTTCCTCTAGTACTTGGTTTAGTAAGATCTTGGGTTCTAAAGCCTCATCAGGACGCTCTCTGCCTGTCCTACGTCATTAACATGCCTTGATATGCTGATTTGAGGTTGTCGGGAGAGACATGCAAGTACCTATTGCTAGTGGGCTTCCAGTCATGCACCTGTAGTGATGTTTTGATCATTGGACCTAGTTTATGAGACTCATGTCCTTCTCACATCGCTAGTGATGTGGGGGGTAGAGTGCTGGACTTGAAACCACTCCTGTAGTTCTGGTGGTGTTGCAGCTGCTGCTGCACCATGGGGCCTGATGTAAAGGTCCTGACTGTCAATGGAGAACTGTTTTGCTGTTGCTTATCTCCTTCCAGCATGCGTCGTTATCTGTGGCCTTCAGGTCCGTCGTATAGGAGTGTGCAGAGTACAGGGCAGTTGTGGTTTGCAGACTCTTCCTAGTTTGGCCTGTACCTATGGCTCCCAGTGTCCGCTGTGCACAGGATATTCCATTTGAGGGGGCACTGGATGTCTCTTCCCAGCAGAATGGGAGTGTCGGCCGAGTATAGTGCGTCCTTCTTTGGCTTTGTGATGCTTTATGTTGGTTTCCATCTCGTTACAACATGCCATGTTAAAAGTGCCCTCTTGATCACTGGATTCTGTCATGCCATTTTTTCATGGAGTTTTGAATTTGTTTTTTGTGATTTTGATGACGCCTAATAAGGTCCGCTGGGGCCCCTGTGCCAGCGTGAGAGGGCCCCTTGTGTCTGTGTTCTCTATGTTGTGAGATCTGTCTATTCTGCACTGACTGTTCTTATGATTGCAGAAACATTTATATATTCTTTGCTTGTATTTATCTGTAAAGCGCATTGTGTTGCCCTGATTTGAAATGCGTTTTAGAAATAAAGTGACTTGACTTCAGTTGCGTGTCTTGCCACTTTCCCTCCTTGTCTCTGTTTTGTTCAAACCGAAAAGTGTCGCCAGTCAAGCAATGGAAAAAAAGTTAAACTTTTCTAAAAGGAATTTGATTTTTCCTTTTTTTATTTCTCAACATTTTCAAAGCAGTTTGATTTATAAATAGCAGGTCAATGTTAAACCGTGGAGTTAAATATTCCTGTTAGAATACATGGGGAAACACAGTTCACTTGCTGAGACGCTGAACAATGCCAATCGATAGTTCAGGTGGAAAATTTCTCCATGTGACCCATCGCATACTTTAGGGACATTTGGCAGCTTTTGACTTTTTGTGTGGAGAATCGGAGCATTCAAACAAGGTGTTACTTTTGCAAATCAAGCAAATATCTTTAAAGCTGACTTGTTAATGACAAAGGTGTGGCAAACTGATTCTGAAATCATCACCTCGTAAGTTTTAACCACACTTGGTTTCATTCAGCCAGCTCCCAGAATGAAAATGGTGTTGGTAGACAAACAAAACCTCATGGCTACTTAACATAATGCTGAATGGGCCAATTAGGAACAGTGTAAACAACACACAACTATTTGTTTTTTAAAAAGCTTTTATTTAACAGTAATTACATGTTTTATAAAAGTGGAATTATTTTGGAGTTTCAAAGTACGGACAAGACAACAAAATGTAGTCTATCAATATTATGATTCTTGGAAAATCTCACCAATCTCAACAGACTTCAACACATCTTCCGTTATAACATCAACGGGCGTATCGTCTGTCTGTTCTCCAAGTCCGGAGTAATATCAGATTCATCAGCGCTGTCGGAGAACTGACTATCATTGCGGAAAATTAAGTCCAGTATGCGCTGATGGTGTAACCTACATGCCTTTTCGGCAGTCTGTGTAAATAGGTAGTTTGTCTTTAAGAGCTGTGCATGACAGTAATAGTTTATGGTGTTGCTTTTACGACTCATGGAAATGCATTGGTTAGGCTACATGTGGTTCAGGTGAGGCGAGCCCGCATGAGAAGCTGTCTGAGATTCTTAAGGCCAACACTAACAAGCTCCGGTGCTCAACTCCATTATTCAACCAGCCTTTTGCTTTAATTATATCTACTAGGTGAGCATTCATGCTTTAACACTCGTACTTGTTTAAGTGTTTTATGTGTTTACAGACCCTTAAGAATTTATATTGTTTAACATAAAATTGCTTATCGTTTTTAGCTGACTATTTAGCTCGCTAATTGGTATAGCTAATGGTTTGGCTATGAGGTGATGGCTGCCTAATGTTTAAAAAGGTGTCTTCAATTCTTTATCTCAAGTGAGGTGTTTAACCGCCACCAGCTGTTGGGGGGGGGTCCGTTTGTTTCATTTATCAGGTTGAAAATAATCGGCCCGTGATTGGAAATTACAATAGGTTGGATTTTAGGATTAATAAAAGTCAATAAGTCAACCTGTCAAAAGATTGATTCTAGAGAAACTTTGGTGGGGTGGTGAAAAATGTGTATTCTGAATGTGGGTTATTTGATCGCCAACAATCCCCAAGAGCAAGCTCACTCATATATTGTTTTATAGTGTCCGAACGGCAGGATTTGTGTATATTTCTGGCTGGATAACGGTCTAAACATGGATCCAGTACTGTGTTGAAGTCTCCTCCCAATATTATCATTGATTCAGAGAATTCTGAAAATATATTGTGAAAGAAATTTGGGTCATCCTCATTTGGGGCCATAAATATTAGCTATGGTTAATTTGATGTTACCTAAAATCCCATTAATCATAATGTAACGCCCTTCTGGGTCTGATATTGTAGTTTTATTTTGATATGGGATACTTTTATTGATCAATATAGGTACTTTTTTTTTTTTTTTGTATGATGCGGAAAACATCTGATTAACCCATTTAGCTTTGAGTTTGGGGTGCTCAGAGGCAGTGAGGTGGTTTTTTTTGCAATAGACAGAAGCTGGGGTTCATCTTGGTGAGGTGGGTTAGGATTTTGCTACATTTAGCAGGTCAGCAAGCCCAAGCCTCTCACATTCCAACTAACAAACTTAATTGGTGTCATTGAAGTTAGTTAGGGGGTGATGGCACAGTGCATCCAAGGCAATAGCTATGCTACCGTTCCCATGCCTTCCCATAGATAAGTCTAGGCTTTCCTGCTTTATATTCCTTATCGCTGTCATAGTATTGCAGGAAGGAGGGGGAGGGAGAGACTACATCTTGCAGTATATAATAACCAGAATTACAAGAATACATACATAATGATCAAAATAACCAGGGTGTGGTGGAGGAGCCTCGGTATAACAGACTGTCTATATATAGTTTATCAACAACCATTGTTTATGATCAAATAGTGGACCTCAAACCTGAGTCTCCCAATAAATTCAGGCTAGTGGTAAAGAATGTGTCTCAATGACATCAGTCTTTCTCCAAAGACTGTCATTGCAGAATGTTCTCCTGTCGAGTGGGTTAAGCCCATAAAACAAGACTCTTCGGATATACACAATCCTGACACATTTCAGGCACACTCTTTGTTGTTGTGAAACAGTAAACTACCCAGCTCCACACCTGTAGAAGGCATTGATCTTGATTTTGGAGACATGATCATGTCGGAATTTAAAGAGCACATGTTAACAAGAATCAACACAGAAGTACCACATGCTTTCGCACGACATGATTTGGATGTGGGCAATGTCACAGGTGTCACCCATCGCATAGAGCTAGAGTCCCATGTCCCATTTAAAGAGCGCAAAACACGTGTTTCACCAGCAGATTTTTAGCATTTAAAACGGCACTTACAAGACTTGTTGGCCGGTGGCATTATTGAGGAATCTAAGGAGGAGGTATGTCTCCTCAATTGTGCTTGTATGCAAAAAGAATGGTGAACTTAGAATGGTTGACGATTACCGTAAACTGAATAACCTGACAACAAAAGATGCATATCCTTTGCCCAGGATAGAGGGAAACATTTGCTCTTCTGTCCGGGTCTCAGTGGTTCACTGTTTTTGATCTAAAAAGCGGATATTACCAACTTGAAATGGAACCAGACGACCGCCCAAAAACAGCATTTATAACATCGTTTGGAACGTGGCAGTTCCAAAGAATGCCTCAAGGTCTCACAAACTCTCCAGCCACCTTTCAGGAGACAATAGCGAAAGTCATGGAGGTGATCAATCTTCATGAGGCCATTGCGTTTCTCGATCTCATCCAGCACGCTAGAAGAGCATGAAGAGAAGCTAATGAAAGTGTTGAAGAGGATCACAGATTTTGGGCTCAAACTGTCCCCTTCCAAATGCAAGTTCTTTCAAATCTCTGAGGTATTAAGGTCAATATCTGCCCAAGGAATCTAGCCCGACCCCGACAATGTGTCCCCCAAAAAGAAATGGCCACAACCTCAAACGGTCAGTCCTTTTTGAGTTTCAGTGATTATTACATAAGTTTTGTCCGGGGCTATGCCAGGATTGTTAGGCCCATGAATGACCTATTGAAGGAGACGTTTCTGTCAGAAGTAAAGGTCTCAGTTACAGGCAAAGAGTAATGTCGGTCACTAGGGGACAGATGGACTGAAAATTTTCAAGCAGCATTTCAGTCAATCATAGAGGAACCGACCTCAGTGCCCGTTCCAGGGTTTGCAGACTGGCGGCTCCCTTACGTGATAAATACTGATGCTAGTACAAAAGGCTTGGGGGCAGCTTTATATGAGGTACAGGAAGGATTGACTCGTGCCATAGCCTACGCTAGTCATGGTCTCTCCAAAAGTGAGAAACTACCCGGCACACAAATTAGAATTTCTCGCCCTTAAATGGGCCATTAGCGAGAAATTTCATGATTATTTGTATGGGGCTAGTTTCAAGGTGCTAACAGATAACAAATCTTTAACATATGTCTTTACTTGTGCTAAGTTTGATGCCACAAGCCATAGATGGCTAGCCGCTCTTTCGATTTACAATTTCAACATACACTAAAAGTCTGGCAAGAGAAATGCCAATGCTGACAGGCTGTCTCTGAGACCACATGAACCACCTGCAGAGGATGAAGAATCTGAGGAACTAGATCTGTAGATATTCAATCTCATAAGTCGTGCCCGTCAGTCAACCGAGGAGTTCAGTGTACTAAATGAGGAGACTCTGGGAGCTCTATGTATGTGCCATGGGGTAAAGGTCTTTGCAATATCTGAAGAAAGTGCAGTTGGTGAGGAGGAGATACCTCTGATCGAAACACTTCTGTGTGATAAAGACGCTGTTCCAGATGACTTCGAGGAACCTGACCCATGGCCAAGACAATCTGTTCTTCCCGGGAGGAGTAATGGTGATTGGCAGAAGTTACAGAGAGAAGATGTCAATCTTGCCTCAATTATTGACCTAATGGAGAGTGGGTCAGACTTGGGGATATCTGGATGTGAGACAAGTACTGCCTGAAGCAAGATTACTATGGAGAGACACACACATTGATGTTAATTGAAGGAGTTCTCTACTGCAAAGTCACAAATCTAAAGAGTAAATTTATCCATCAATTAGTATACAAGCTAGTCACAGAGAGAGCAATTCAAGGAGCCCATGATGAAACAGGTCATATGGGTTTAGATAGGACCTTGGAGCTAGCTAGAGCTCAGTTTTACTGGCCTAAAATGACACAATACATTGAAGAAAACTAAGAGTTGTGAGAGGTCTATTAGGCGGAAAGCTCGAGCACAGAAGGCAGCTAAGCTAGTTAACATTAATGTCAGCGACCCCCTTGAGCTCATATGTATGGGCTTCCTATCCCTAGAGCCCGACTCCAGCGACACTCGAAACATACTGGTCATAACAGACCACTTCACTAAGTATGCTCAAGCATACCTGACACATGATCAAACGGCCAAGACAGTTGCCACAGTATGTGGAAGAATTCTCTCTGCATAGTTCGGTTGTGTCCGAACTATGCAGACTATCAAGTTTAAAATCTCGCACAACTCCCTATCATCCCCGGGGTAACCCGGTGGAGAGATTTAACCGGGCGCTACTCAATCTTTTAGGGATCTTTTAGTGACAAAAGGAAAGTACAGTGGAAGAAGTACATAACACCTTTAGTGCAAGCATATAATTGCACCCGAAACGATGCAACTAAACAGGAGCCTTTCTTCCTGATGTTTGGGAGAGAGCCCCGCCTTCCAACCTACCTCTGTTTCAGGATCACTCCGCAAGGTCATGATCCTAAGACACATTCAAGCTATGTCTGAGATTTGAGAAACAAACTCAAGTATGCCTATACTTTGGCCTCAAGCAATGCTGAAAAACGCTGGGATGCCAAAGTAACCGCATTACCAATAGATGTTGGCGACAGGGTTTTTGTAAGGAACTTGAGCCTGAGGGAAAAGCCTACAATCTTGGACAGATGGGAATCTGTTGTTCACATTATTGTCAAACAGCCGAATGAGAACATTCCTCTTTACGTAGTGCAACCGGAAAATGGGGATGGGAAAGCACTTGTGCTCCACCGCGATCTATTACTTCCCTGTGGATTTCTGCCGGTGAATGAAGGAAGGGAGGAGCAACCTGATCTGTCGATCGAGCAGCCCAAAGACCCGAAGAAGAGGTTGTAGAACTTTTACCTGAAAGTCATAAGGAATGGGAAATGGAGGATGACTTAACTATCTCACATGATGGAGTTCTTCCCGAACACTCTGTTGAGGAATTGGAGAGTTCCTTAAATCCAGAGGCACCAGTGTTTTCCTCAGAGCAAGGCATCTCGGCAACCCAGCAGACTGATAATCCTGACACTCAAGTAGTTGAATGAGTATTCAACTACTTGAGTGAGTGCTGATGAATTCATCAGCACTGGAGTAGCTGATGAAGAAGGACCAGGAGAGCTCAGTCCCACTACCTCGTATGTCTCAGCGAAGTCGGGCTTCCCCAGCTTATTTGAGTGAGTATTATATGGGTCCTAGAGTAGGCCGCATAAGGTTGACTCATCTATAAGAAAAACTTTCTTTTGTAAAACTCTATCAAGGCAGCAGCAGATTACAAGTCTGATGCAGTCCATGTATAATGAATATGACGAGGACGTCATATTTTAAGTGGGGGAGGATGTAACCTACATGCCATTTCGGCAGTCTTTGTAAATAGGTAGTTTGTCTTTAAGAGCTGTGCACGACAGTAACACAGTTTACGGTGTTGCTTTTACGACTCAAGGAAATGCATTGGTTAGGCTACATGTGTTTCAGGTGAGGCGAGACTGCATGAGAAGCTGTCTGAGATTCTTACGGCCAGTGCTAACAAGCTCAGGTGCTCGACGCCATCATTAAACCAACCTATTGCTTTAATTATATTTACTATATTTACTACTTACTTTAATTACTAGGTGAACATTCATGCTTTAACACTGGTACTTGTTTGAGTGTTTTATATGTTTACAGACCTTTAAGACTTGATTTTGTTTGTAGCTTAAAATTGCTAATCGTTTTTAGCTGACTATTTGGCTAGCTAATTGGTATAGCTAAGGGTTTGGCTATGAGGTGATGTTCTGTCCAATGTTTACAAAGGTGTTTTATCCAAATGGTTTATACACAACATTTGGGGTTTATGTGCATTAGGCAGATGAATGTTTGAGGTTCACATAGTAATGAATTGTAATGTATGTGCTTTACTATAAAGTATGAAAGTTGTATTAATGTAATTACATTGTATAGTGAGGGTAAGAAGTCAATAACTTTGAGGTTTCGTATTATGTTTAGTCTCTACGAGTTTTATTCTATATGTGTTAAGTCAAATTGTTCTGATATACGAGGCTACATGTGGTTCAGGTGAGACGAGACCGCATGAGAAGCTGTCTGAGATTCTTACATCCAGCGCTAACAAGCTCCGGTGCTCGACCCCATCTTTAAACCAGCCTATTGCTTTAATTATATTTCTACTAGGTTCCCAGCGTGTTGAGGACCTGTTGGCGTGCCCATCCTGCACATTCCATTTGAGGACAGCGAGTATATATTGGATCCAAGTATTTGTACTGGGACTTTATCTTTTATGAGAGCTCTCTTTAATTTTATTTTATTTATATGGTAGGCCTACCAATGTCTCTTGGTAAACACATTCCTGTACAACTTCTGTTTCCTACTTGAACAGCTCTACTGGCGATCAGTGAGAGAAAGAGATTTATTAAGGACTGAAATATTTTGTTTACATTAGAACGCAACATTGTGTAAGTTGCCTTTTTTATTTTTGTTGTTTTCTGTACAATTCAACCTAAAGATACACTTTAGTTCCAACTTTAACATTGAACAAATAGATAGTATACAGCTATCAGTTCTGGAAATATATTCTCAATCTTTTTGTACAAGTTAATATTGTTGTAATTTTGTTCTGCTGTACCAGGTTACACTAACACTGACTTGGATCTATATGGTCAGATTAAGGTCCGCGATATGATTTAGATCTTCCTCCACCCGCTTCTCCTCATCCATAACAACACAGGGAAATTAAAGTTTTCACAGACAAGTGAAACCAGATCCTCGTCTTGCTTATGGAAGTAGCGTCAGTGACGTCAGCAATTCTTACTTGATGGTATATGTTGGTACATGCCCCCTCCACAACTAGTCTCCGTGTGTGTAAAAATAGTACGATTTAAAGGTTGAACTCTATCAAAATGGTTTCACATTGTGACCTACATCACATGGATGGATGAATGATCTTCACCTGGACAGTCGTTTTAAAGGAAATGCTGAATCAACGTTGTTGAGCGCTATTCAACGTCTTGGTAAGTGAACTGCATTTCCCCATGTCATCTAACGGGAATATTTAGCTCCACGGTTTAAAATTTTTCTACTATTCATAAATCAAACTCGGTTTTGAAAATACGTTGAGAGATAACAGATAAAAAACACATAGGAAAAATCTAATTTTCCTTCAAGAAAGGTTATTTTCAACTTATTTGGCTGCTCCTGGCAGTTTTAGAAATGCGCGAGATGACGGGTTTTGCTGCGGTGGCTCACATATTCCATGTAATGTGAAGTCACAATGTGAAACCGTTTTGATAGACTTCAACCTTTAAATGTTGTGTTTGAGGGTGATTATCTCAGAAACACAGTTTGCTGCAACCTTGTCATTAACAAGACATAGCTTGATTCGCACAAGTGACACCTTGATTCTCCACTTTCAAATGACGTGGAAAGTACCTAAAATCTGCGGTGGCTAACATCTGTGTGTAGGGTCTGTTCTGAACACAGTCAGGTAATGTGTGGCTGCGTCTCTGACTCCTATTTTTTTTTTTTTTGTAGCAGGTGCAGTGATTACAGACACAACTTATTTTCACCTTTGCAATATTTACAAGCCCTTATATTCAATTCCTTGGCCAAGTGTCACCGCCTTAAGGACTCTCTAACGACGCACAGGATTGTATATTCCCTGAGGCAATTTTTAAACTCACTGTCAGTATGGTCCTTCATTTGTGAAGTTGCAGCATATGGCTGAAACGACATAGGACGAAGAGCGGTATCCACAGTAGTTATGCTGGCTTTGAGTTCCTCTTGAACTCAGTGACACCCTGCCTGTTCAGTCCTCCCCCTCACTGGGGACGCCCTAGCATATGGCTGCGATGACACTGGATGGAGATTAGTATCCACAGTAGTCATGTCGACTTAGTTTCTCTTTTGATATATACTCAACACTAGAAAGATGTATATAATTACTTTGTGATGACCCCATGGACGAGCTGTACGTTTACCCACATCCGGGCTCTGCTCAGTCTCAAAGTAACTATAACATGCACGCAGTCGTCTATTACTAGATCCAGGAATCTTACACTTGATAACAAACCTCTCCATAGTACTCTATTTTAAATAAACACAAACTCGCAAATAGATTTTATTGAATATACAACAAACTTTTTCCTCTCAGTGCTGTAACTGCGACTACGGATGTGCTATTTTACACCTTTTCTGTACGGATCTTCTGTGTGTTTGGCGGCAGTTAGCCATTGTGTTAGCCACTCCAATCCTGTCTCGCATACACGAGACAAACCACACACAAACTGATTATAGAAACATTCAACAAGGAATCACTCATTCTTTCCACGCCATGGACTTTTATAAATAAACATGCATAAAGGTTATTAACATCAGTTTCTGCTTTAGTTCCTTTTTCTGATCAAATTTGTAATTACAGTAAAAAAAACAGCTAGGTCAATATTTTTGGTTCATTGGAGGAGAGATTTTTCCGATACCTTACAATGGAGTCCTGTAGTCAGACACAGAAAATCAAATTTGCGGAATAAAGAAAAGGCTCTGCTCACCTTGAATCATTTCGTGGCCAGTAGTGTCTCTTAAGTACAGGCCGGCTCCTCCCATGTCTCTGTCTCAGTTTTGGTCATCTTTCTCTCCTGGCTGGAGCTCGTCAATTGCCGTGAACAGAGATGTCCAGGCCTGGGCCTGTGGAAAAAAAAAAAAAAGCCTGGATCTCTGAACGATGTTTCTATTCTTACTTTTCAAAGCTTGGAAAAAACCACTGGAAAAAAACAAAATCTGATGCGATCAGTTTTATCGTGTATCGGAAAAACAAATACAACAGAAAACTGGGAGTTGGCTTTGCGAAACCGACTGATTTATTTTCGGTTGTACTCATTGCTTTATAGTCATGGTGAAGCTTTGCCCTTATACATGTCCGGCCTAGAAAGGTGTCATAAATCCCTCAAAATCCCGTTTTTAGCCAATTGCAGCTCTTGGTCTTTGTTTCTGATGTCACTTTCCACAGAGCCAATTACAGCCTTCGTAGTTGAACACCCTCCCCTCTCTTGGAAGAGGGCGTTGCCATAGTTTTCCGTTGCAGCTGTCTCTGCAGTCCTCGGCTGTGCCTTATAAGGATAGGAGATCTTGAACAATGCAACATTTAATCTTTCTTTGTGTAAGGCTTTGGCACCCTCTGCTGGTCTCAGGGTGTACTAGACTTTGGCTCCCTCTACTGGCATTAGGACAGTACAATTTTTCAAGGGTCTTTCTGACACACTCAATTAGTTTTTTATCGCATCGGATTTAGTATAACAGGTAGTTGGCTCTTTTCATGTGGGGTAACTCATTTAACCATGACAGGTTACTAAATTACCACAAAACTTTGTGATACTTTATGTTAGCCTCCACGTCGTTACAACACACCATGTCAAAAGTGCCCTCTTTTGGCCAGTGTGGGTTACTGTCATGCCATTTTTTCATGCAGTTTTGAATTTGTTTTTCGTGATCTGGATTGCACCTATGATAAGTTCCACTGGGAATCCGTTTCCCCTGCCATCTGCTGACCACCCTTTACTCCTTCCTTGGCCGGGCCCCATCTAGCCTTATTGTGCGCTGCTTGTTAGAGACCTGGGTATATCTGGTTCCTCGTCTAGTTCCCTTGTTCTAATTAGTACAATTACTTTCCCTGCTGTGACTCCAGCTCTGAGTTTATGCCCTCTCATGGGGTTATATTGTAACCTTACTGACACGTCTCCTTCGGGGTGTCTGACTATGTGTGCCCACTTGTCTGTCTCCCACTTGCCCCGCCTGGGACTGATGGTGATACTCAGCCATGGATTCGGAGTCCGTCTGTCACGGCCCTCTATAGCGAACCCCTCCGGTACCCTGAATATTGACTTTAATGGGATGGTGGCTACCGCACTTGGATCGCTGCACAACTGTTCTAATGCTTGTACTAGCATTTTTAGGGTCCACCAGTTACGCAGTGTTTGCTCCGAGGGAACTTTAGGGAGATCCTCCTTTACTTGGGTTAAATTTGGTAATCTGCCAATGTTTTAGATTGGTCAGCTGTGTGTCCTGCCAGTGCTCGGTGCCCTCCTCGTCTTTGTATGTTTGTTCTCGCCAAAAGTGTGTGCATATACGTCTCTGGGTTCCCCCCCTGCTATAGTGTTCTTGTGTAAAGACTTTGTTCTGGCTCAAATGTTCTTTGTCCATTAACTATAGTTTATCTTTCAGCTTGTAAGTTAGACAGCCACTCTGATTTAGGAATTATGTCACATATGCAAACCTTTAATTTATACTTTTGCCCACTATCTAGGGTGGGACGGCGTATAATCCCTTTTTTTCCTCAGTAGCCAATGCAGAGTTGCGATCCATAGTATGAACAATGTTAATCCAAATAATGCCAGAAATCCTACCACACCTATGCTGGTTGTTCTAATTATCTTTGTGTGTTCCTCCTGACACTCCACCCACGCCAGCTGGTTCATATAGTCTTTTAGCTGAATCACAGACACACAACTTATTTTACTCTACGCTGCCTATTCGATTTCCAGACACACTTTACTGTACTTCAGGCCCAATGATCTTAAAGATGCACACAGCAAGACACATACACACACACACCTTAAACAAATGCATTCCCAACTTCCAATTGTGGGCAGCCAGAATAGTGTGTGTGTGTGTGTGTGTGTGTGTGTGTGTGTGTGTGTGTGTGTGTGTGTGTGTGTGTGTGTGTGTGTGTGTGTGTGTGTGTGTGTGTGTGTGTGTGTGTGTGTGTGTGTGTGTGTGTGTGTGTGGCTGGTGGGCTTGATGCCAGTCATATGCCACTTGACAAAGGGAGCACCAGGACACAAGACAACAATGCCTGCAAGTTTGGTTTGGTGGGGATGACCATGCACCCACCAACCCCCGCCCATCTCCCACTATAAACACAACCGTCACACACACACACACATTTGTACACAAGAAAGTTGATCAAGTATATGCATTGGGGTCAGGGTGTGTGGGAAGCGAATATCGTGAGAGGCTCCTGGAGAGAAGATTGAAGGGGAAATGGCACAGCGCATGTGTATGTGTGTTTGTTTTTGTTGTGGGGAGAGGAGGGGCGGTCGTGACTACTGTATGGACCATACATTTGCCATTTGGTCAACGGGTGGCTTGTGTCTAGCTGCGGTCAACAGAGACAACATCGATAAAGTGTCCCTTGGCTGAAATGCAACTGGATCGTCAACCTGATTGATTTTCATCCACCAAAATGTTCTTTGTTCTTCCTAACAGCAGCTTATGTTCACAGAATGTATCTGGCTAACGGGCTTTATTCTTCCCTTGCAATAGAATGGAATTTTTAACAGACTGAAAACATTTTTTGGATAGTGGTCAACACTGCTTCCCTTTCTGAGCCCTTTCTCGGGTTGTCAGTCGATCTGCAGATGCCCCACTTTGGAAATAACTCATTATTACCCTTATTTAATCGTTAAATACTGAAAAGGGAATGTGTCTTTCACAAAAGTTGCCTTCTGGTTGATGTTTTGCTAGATGGGCAAATGGAAAATTGGACAATGACCATAGCATATTTCCAATTAAATTACACACAGGCCAAAAGTCAATGCCCTCACATTCAGTTATTTTACACTCTAGTTACAGGTCAAAGTCTGACGATTCCTGGTACTTTGGTGTCCAGTGCCCACATAATGGAAATGATTGTTTCTTGATTTGATCACGTGTACAATAATCGCATTTTTACGACTTTCTTTCCACAGTTGTCCTTCAGTGTTGATCACGATGTGATGCAGGCGGGTTAAACACAGCTTCAGGGTCTCTATTATATCACGTTCAGTTACAAATGTATAGACCAATCAGGCTCTAAGTAGCGCTCCAGTCTGACTGCGAGCCTCTCTGCCTGCTTAGGGGGTCAAAGACTCCCTGCAGCCAGGGCTTTTACAGTGTGACAAGCAAGCGAGCTAGGGGCCACAAGTGCTGAGGAGCGGAGGGGCCCGGGCACATTGTCTTAAGGGACAACTGTCCATTCTCTCCTATTGTCTAATTGAGTGCCACTGTCACTGAGACAAAGGAAGCACCTGCCCGACTGTCCAGAGATGCAGCTCGGCAGGGAATCGACACGCTTGCCCACAAGCACACAGAGACAGACACACACACACACACACATACACGCACACAACCTTGTGTCTAACACAAGGCCAATGCCAGTGTTCCTTATGTCATGTCACTAACCTTTATTTTGTGATGTCTGTACACACACACTCTTCCATGAGGTTTTTGTGGATAACAACCCTCCACGGTTGGAGAGATAGAGAGAGGAGAGTGTGCAGGGTTTTAAGTAGGAGAAGTGTTTCACACTAGGGGTCATTTTGGCGGGAAGTGCACATGCTTGTGTGGGATTTACATCTGTTCAGCAATGTGTCTGCAATCAGAATCCACGTGGAAAACTGCCTCCACTTGGAACAGACAATACACACACACACACACACACACAATAACAGACACTCAATAATAAACTCAGAAGATATCGTGTCGGCATGCGCCCAATTAGCGACAGGTCAGTCTGTCCATCTGTGTGTCCATGTGCGTATGCGAGCAGTGGATGCAACACAGAAACACTTGTTGCGCATCTGTCCAATGAGGGGCGCCCAATGACCAGCCAGCGGGGTGAAAGACAGGGCTCCATTGATAGCGAACGAGCCCCCCACTGAAACACTCTCTATGAGGGACAGACGAGTAGAGACAGTCGTGGCTGCGCAGAATGAGTATGAAGATAATTCTACTACAAGAAGCGCTGTTTGCCAGAGTTTGGAGACAGTCCATGGCGGGAGTTTGCAGAATGTTGAGGAGAAAATTGTTAATTTGGTCTCTATGTTCTTGCTCCTTAATATCAACCTCTAATTTTATTTCCAGAAATAAATGAAGTGTAGCTTTGAGAACATAATTATATCTATAGAAAACAACTAGTTCAAGGGAAAGTTTTTGTGGACTAGTAGCTAGGATTGCAGTAGTAGCTTTTGTAAGAGAACTGCAGACTTTCGATGTCTTTTGACATATTGCCTTCCCTCATTTGTTTTAAAAGCCTATGAGATAATTTCTAACAATTTTATACCCCTTCTTTTTAAAGACATTTTTATAAAGGGAAAAAAAGGATGTTCTTCTTTGTGATCACTTTTGTGCGTCCAATTCCTATAAACAATAGCAAAATGAAAAGCATCTGTATTGTGCCACAATGTCGTTTAGCTTTTAGATACTCTCATGGCATTTTTTTTAATCTGCTTTTCAGAAGTATATTTTTGAGACTATTTGAGGAAGTTAATGGAGAAAATGGGGAAAAAGAAAGTCTATCACATCAGCATCTGGTAAAAGTGGGTAGCCGTATATGGACTTGATATATGGAGGTAAGGAAAGTATTCTACAAAGTATTACAAAACTTTCACATTGCTACTTTGAAATTACAAAAAGTGTAACCTATGTTTATTATATATATGTTTATTATATATATATATATATATATATATATATATATATATATATATATATATATATATATAATAACCCACAAAAGAACAACCCACATAGTCATATATTGTCTCTCACACTCCTTTGTCTCTATCTCAGTGTATCTCATTGCTGTCCAGCTCCCAAACATGCTGTCACAACTAAACGTACACCTCACCCTTGTCCAAAATGAGTGCATCGCCATCTTAAGATGTTCAAGTGATTAACGTATGCCCTACACAATCTCCCATGATACACATTTACTAAATGCAAACATCTGAACATGTCCTATCGCAGAAAGACTTTAGAGCCTAAAAGTGAAAGGAGGACTTGGCACAAGTCCAGTTTATTCAACCTATATATTATACCATACATTATAACCTGTATATTACTACTACAGTTATCACAAGGCTACTCCATGTTAACTCCGTGGATAGGTGTACATATGTCACTTTTATTTTTATTTTCTTATTCCTTATCCCTTTCTTAACTGTTTATTGTTGCACCTGAATTTCCCCAGGAGGATGAATAAAGTTTTTATCTTATCTTATATTCTTTTCCTATTTTTCACAAGATTTTAAACATGCTCAGATTGGTCCAAAGGCAAAGGATGAACTTAAAAATATTTTTATTTTTAGTTATGGTTAGAGATTTAAAAAATGCTGATGTTTCTTTGTGATAACGTTTACATTTTGAATGGCTCTGTTCACATATATCCGATATTACATTACATTTATGAATTTAGCAGACGCTTTAGTCCAAAGCAACTTACATGAGAGACTAGAAACAATTAAATCATATGTCGACCATTGGAGAAGCCTCTAACTTAAGTTCAATTGAACCAGATACAAGTGCAAGATGCTGGGAGGAATCATAAAGATAAAGATTTAACTTTGACTTTAATGTCAGTGTTGCCAAGTGTAGGTGGGATCATGCATGTGTAATGTCTGCACAATACAGTTTGCAGCTCACAGACTCAACTAACAGCATCCTAACTGAAATAACTAAAGAGGGAATCAATGAACGGATCCAGGAACTAAAAGACCCTGAGGAAACAGTTCTAAACCATTTCTGCCAGTTTTTTAGTTTCATTCATGAACAACATCTAGCAGTAGCTTTTGGCGGAAGGTGGAGAGTTCGGTCAAAAAGATTGAAGCGTTCGCGAACGACCTAAAACTACAACTTCTGCTGCTGATGTCATGTGATTTCCAGTCAACTGCGGACAGGCCTCTTGCGGATGTCCATTATTTTGTATACATCTAGGTACTCTTGATGCCAATGTCAATGCATTACGGTTCCGCATTTCACAACAAAGGTTCTACGCCATACTTTCACATACATGCATTTTGGCCAGTAGAAACATTTCATTAGCTATTTTCTTAAAATATCAAGATATAACCACGGAACTTGCCATGGCCACTTGCCATCATGTTTCTGTCTGCCCTGCCAATTTTTTTTAATTGATTGCCTAATGATTTAGCCAATTTTTGACCAATTCCTTATCTTTTCACAAACTATGTTCACACGAATCACGTGGACCTGCCCCACAAATTTTAAGTCATTCAGACTTACGGTTCTTGAGAAAAAGATTTTTGAAGGCTTTTCCAAAAATTTAAATTTTTTAATTGATTGCCTAATAATTTCGCCATTATTTGACCTATCCCTTAGCTTTTCGCAAAATACGTTCATGACTAGTCCATGGACCTTCCCCGCACATGTCGTGTCATTTGGAATTACGGTTCCTGAGAAGATATTTGAAGGTTTAACACAAAATGGCAGGAACTTAAAATTTCAAACTTCAAATTGTTATCATTGTTTGTGTCCAGGATGCATGTGGCCTGGACTATGTGTGTCGAAATGTTGAAAAGGTTACCAATGTGTTATTAGACAAAATAGAGGAGAAAATGTCATAATAAAAATAATAACTAGAATGTAATGTTTGTGAACAAACTTTAAATTGGCTTAAAAAAGGCAAGCTGTAATTAAATGAACATTTCCAACAAGCCGTCCTTCAACTCTCTATGACAAATGGCTCAATAGTTAAAAAAAATAACAAAGACTGACCAATCAGGGAAGAGGACAGGGCTCCGCCGATTGATATGCGACCTCTACTAAGTCAAACAACCCAAACCCAAACTCTCTGACAAACGGTTCAATATTTATGAATGATCAAAGAACATCCCAACAGGAGAATGGCGGTGCTTAATAGATTGACATAAGACCATTTCCTGAGTCCAACAAGCCATAACCTAACTCTCTATGACAAACGGTTCAATAGTTATGAAGGAACAAAGATGGACAAATCAGAGAAAGGGGGTGGGGCACCGCCATTTAATATGCAACCTACTACTATACTATATACTATATGCAATCTACTTACAGTGTAGTCCAACAACCCAACACCCATCTCTCTCTATGACAAACAGTTCAATACATTTGAATGATCAAATATCTGCCAATCAGGTGAGGGGGCGGTCCTTAATAGATTGACATAAGACTCTTTCCTGAGTCCAACAAGCTGCCACCCAACTCTGTAAGACAATAGTTATATAGGATAGTTATGAAGGAACATAGATTGACCAATCAGGGAAGGGGGTGGGGCTTCCGCCAATTGATATGCAACCTCTACTCAGTCCAACAAGCCAAACCGCAACTATGACAAATGTTTAAATAGGAGAGGGGGCTTAATCTTTTGACAACATTAATGAACATCCATCCTTTGGGACAGTCTGAAGCAGTGTAGCAAGTTTGAAGTCTCAAGCATTAAAATTGTGGGATTATTAGGACTTCTGAAAATGAATTTAAGTCAAAGGAGCTGCAAAAGAAGGGATGAAAAAGGAAAGACTGGAGTGGGGGATCATAATGAAAACTTAGAAATAAAAAGTCTGACCCATTAAAAAACTGCACAGCATTTTTTGTGTTTCTAGCTTTAAAATTGTAGGCGTAAAAGTAGTTGTAAATATGGCCCATTAAAAGTCTATGAGGAAAAAGGGATGAAAAAATTAATGAAAGAAAGGATAGAAGTGAGCCAATCCATACAAAAAACACAAGTAACAGACAGGCATACCCTGAAGATGCCCAGCACTTTTGAAGCTGGTACTGTTATTAAAGTGGCTTTGTCAAGCCAACTTAACAACAGTAAGTTTGCTTTGTCAAGCCAACTTAATAATAAGAAAAAGATTACACAATAACAGTAAGTTCGATTTTTTATTTTTTTATTTTTGTGTGATAAAATGATAATTATGATTATTATAATAATAATAATGATGAAGATGATCATAATCTCTGCAAAAACAAGTGTGGTGGATGGGGTGACTTAAGTAGCAACACCTGAAGCTCGTTGGTTGGGCTAACGAGCATCAGGTTTAAAAACCCCGTCCACACACTCAGGGTGTCCAGCATTGGTGCTGGATACCCTAAATGGGAATATTATAGTGGGATTATTTTAATGTAAAGTGTATGCCATCGCAGAAAAAAAGGTTGGGAAACCCTGTAGCAGAGAACCGATCTACTACCATCTGTCTTGTTCTGTGTGCGTCAAGCAGTGAATTCCATCACATAACATTTCACTAACCCATATCACACACACAGTATGGAGCTGCAAAATCCCACACACACGTGTGATTTGGTCCAGAAATTGGCAAGAGGAAATAAGAGTTTGGAGGTTGAATTCCAGGATAGTTGAACCCTGAGGGCTGGTAACAGCACACAGTTATGTAGTGGCTAACACACACACACAGACCTGGGGAAAACGCTCTTTTGGAAAAGAGACAGACCTGCTTCCCTCTTCTTTGTCTTACTCACTCCCCTGACAGCTCAAATCTGCTAGACACTTAATTGACTTGTCACAACTGTGAATGGGATCAAAGAGCATAATACTAAAATGACTAAAAGGACAAGAGACCATTTGTTTGTAATGATTTAGATGTACAGTGTGTCGCACCCATGCTGTCATTGTATTGAGGGGTATAGTATGAAATGATAATGGTGTGGGTTGTCTGGGACTGGACAGTAGCTTACTTTTCATTAGGTTTGATCACCACAGCTACCTACATGCAGCATACTGTAGGAAGCTAAACTGCTCCAGGGCAGGTTGTGTTCAGGTTAACAAATGAAAAAAAACAGAAAACTACTACTGATTCACTACCAATCCACTCAGTTTGACTGATTGACTAGCAATTCTGGGTCCTGTGGATGACCTGTGTGATGACAAGAGCACACCTTTTTGTTACACAGGACCGCCACCAATCGCTCTCTTTGGAGAACGATCTTACAATGTTTTGGTCCATAGACAACTAATCATCAATACTACTCCAAGAGGGGAGAATCACCACGGGTGAGACAAATAAACATCGAGCCAAACAATATGTACAGGGAAAAACACCTATTGCGTGATGTGTGCACTGAGTTGAGTTCTGGCACTGGGAGAGATAGGTGAAGCACAACCAGATCAACGCAGGGGAACATGCATAGCTCTCAAAGAAAGAAATGACAAAAACACTGTAAAATTTTGACTTTTGATGTTTGGGTGCTTGACTGATACAGCCATAAGTAATGCTGCGCCAGTTATTGGTCCATATCAAAGACACAATGAAGCATTTGGTAAACATTGGAAGACCTTTTGGGAACAAAAGAACACCAGAGGGGATGTCAGGGAAAGACATCTGGACATCAAGAAACATCACATAGACCAAGAAAAATGTCAATGCAGGTTAGATCATTTCAAGCAAGAGAACCACATGATAGTCTGGACAAATGAAAGTATACCAACTATTCTTCACCTGAAATAAGTATTTGACATTACATTACACTTTAATTTATTTTATCCAAAGTGACTAACAATAAGGAAGTACGTGTATCACAGTCACAGTTGGTGCTGGAGTCCCTCGGAGCGTGGGGGTTCTCTGCTGTGGTCCTCACGGAGCGATCCCCACACTCAAAACATTTAATGGTCCAGCATGTCGGAAAAAGTCAATAAGTTCTGATTTTGATTTTGGATTCTAAATCGGACATGAAATGATCGAATGACACGCAGATATTCCTGTCTATTTATGCGGCAACGTCCGGAACTTCAAAGTATGATGCATCGCACCCTTTCGTCCCTTTACTGGCCCCTGTTGCATATTGACCGGGTGCCGTGTGCCGACTGGAGCCTGAGCCGATAAAAACCTGTGACTACTGCATGGTCATTTGTCCCGGGACTGAAACCCGGGTGTAGCCTTTCCCACTAATAACAAATGCCAGATGTTAGCAGGAGTAGCTGGATTTTTGGTGCAGTGAGAAAGGAGTAAAAGTTAATCAGACAGAATCTGACAGACAAGTTCCTTACATTTACATTTATTCATTAACACTTAGATCCAAAGCAACTTACAAACGAGGCTAGAAATAATCAAAGCATACATCGACCATTGGAGCAACCTTGAACTTAAGTGCATGAGTTCCTGTTACTAAATTCAACCAGATACAAGTGCAAGATAGCTGTAAGGAATCAGAATAAAATTGTGTGGTTAGTATTTATTTACTTTTGTTTATTTTTGTTTGTGCAATATGATAAGTACTCAGTACTTACTACCGTTTAAATCAGGCATGCCCAATGTCTGGCCCCCGGGCCAAATCGAAGCGTCTGTCATAAAATCAATAATATGTGGCCCGCCAGTACGTACAAAAAAAGCAATTTTAAATTTCACCAGAGGATGGCAGTAGACTTGTGGCTGCACTCTTGCTGCGTGACCCCTGTGTGAACTTTTACCACTGTGGTATATTTTTAGCCCATTTCTTAAATGCCAACTGGAACAAAAAAATGGAAAGTTGACAACGAGGGCCGCCGTTTCCAGGACAAGTGGAAATCTGAGTATTTTTTCACTGACATGCGAAACAACTGCTTGTGCTTAATTTGTCAAGAGACTGTGGCTGTTTTCAAGGAATTCAATATTAAGCGGCACTATCAGACGAAACATGCTAACTATGATAAGCTAACGGCAAACATCTCATCTCTGGCTGAGGAGTTTCAACAGCATTTCAGGGATTTTGCAGCTATTGAAAAGGACATCACACTTTTTTCCGTGGATCCTAACGATGCTCCAGCCCACCTGCCGCTGGAGCTCATTGAGCTGCAGTGTGACGCGGAGTGTCACAGTCAGCACCAGCAACTCCCTCTTGTAAACTTTTACCGCCGGCTGACAAAGACAGGTTCCAAGAGATTCGAACATTTGCTAAGAAAATGCTGAGCTTGTTTGGCTCTACATACTTGTGCGAGAAGACGTTCTCGGTTATGAACATTAACAAGAACCGTGTGAGGACAAGACTAAGTGACTCTCAACTGCGTGACAGCTTGCGCATCAAAACCATTGTGTTTGAGCCAGACCTGCCCTGTTTACTGCAGTCGAGATCTCAGTATCACCCTTCACATTAATGTAGCTCAATTATTTTTTTTATTCTTCTGAGGAGAATAAATACTAATACATTTTTTGTGATGATAAAAACCACAGTTTTGTCAAATTTCAGTCATTTAATTTGACTATACTATCTTTTTGTCAAAATGCACTTTGATGTGATTTGTTCAATAAAAAAAATCAATAAATACATGTTTCTAAAAAAAATTCGGAGTCAGATTCCATAAAATAGTTCAATTGCATTTAATTTATTATTATTTTAACCTTTATCTATCCGGATAAGGCAATTGACAACAGATTCTCATTTGCAATGTCAACCTAGCTGCAGACAGCAGAGTAAAACAAAGCTAAATAAAAGCAAATACAAATAAACACGTATACAACAAACTGTACAAAGTGATATAGTTACATATTTACATGTTAATTTACAATGGTAATTGTTAAAGAATCTCAGGCTGAATGGTAAGCCCCCATACATTTTCACCTCACCAAATCTGGCCCTCTTTGCAAAAGGTTTGGACACCCCTGGTTTAACTTGTTTGACTCAGAAACTCACAGCCAGCACCCCCTCACCCACTCTTGCCCACAACCACCTCCTGTAGATCTCCTTGTCCTACACTCTGATCCCCTCCCCCAAATCTCTGCCTCAACGTCACGTCATGCTGCTCTCTGCAGCATGATGAGACCCCCAATCGAACAAGCCCCACACCCTCTTCCCCATACAGAAGGCCAGAATCTGATGAAACCATGGACTCTTCCACCATTCTGTCCCTCCCAAGAGGGAGGAACAGAATGGCAGAAGAGAATTTGGTTAAATTCCTTCCACCAAAGGGAGGAGGCTCTGTCCAGGAAAGGTTGGTGATCTTGATAGGGTCCACCTTTCAGGGTACCAACCAGTGTCTCACCCTCCCCCAAATTCTAATTCAGGTTTACCCAGCTTTAGTAAGACCTATAGTGTGGTCCAATCAAGCCTTGTAAGGAGTGATTCGATTGATCTCACATTTGGGATCCTACAGTGACAGAAATTTATGGATATTGCATTACCCGTATCCTGTGTTTCAATAAACCAGGTCTTATGCAGTGGACAGTTTTACTAAGGGTTATTCGATTACAACAATATGCACAGTGGTCTGCTGCATACCTTGGAAAAATCTGAACGGTCTTAAGAGGAGCAGCCTGCCATACACCAATGAATCGAACCACCCATTAAGGAAATTAACATGAGGAGTCCACATAGAGCTCTCTGGGCCATTGGATTGTTGGAGAGATGGGGTTTGGGGTGCGAAAATGTTTGGATGGCTTGTTATGTGGCAGTCGTATAACTAAAAGCGATACGTTATGATTATTTCTACAAAGTCGATCATTTTTTGATTCATTGGATGGAACAAAATATTATCATTGGGTTACAATATTTCTAAACCCCTTACTGTGATTTGCTGAGTCACCATCTTGTGAAAGATTCACCTAACCCTAACCAAAAGTCAAAAGACTATTAGCAGGTGGAAATTTTCACTTACCCAAGTGAAACTGGTGATAAAATATGGCTAAATCAAAGTGTTGCTGCTGTAAAATACAGTATTTGCAAGTTTAACTCAGATTTTGTTACTTAATGTCACTTATGAATATTCCTAAATGTATGCAGCTTACGTGGGTCAAGTGGTTGTCTTATGTTTGCAAAGGGTGCCACCAGTTTAAAGACCTGGAATTTCTTCAAGGAAGGATGTGTGAACAATGTATATACAGTGCCAGGCTACCTAATGACTATTGTTTACTACACAATACATGTGGATGTCAAGTTGACACTAAAATGAATCAAAATTACTGTTCATGTAGTGTATGCGTTAAATATGGTATTAGAATAAGAATGATATAAAAATAAGTATAAGATTATTTTTGGATTCTTTCTTGAACAGTACTTTTACTTCTTGTACTTCTTTACCCTCCTCTAGTACAGCTATGGTTAGACTAAGATCTCTGTGTAACAAGAACCCATAAATAATAGGTCAAAAGAGGCCTCATCAGACCATATTACAGTCAGCGTTCTAGATTTTGGCCTCCAGGTTATGTGTTTTTGAGTTAGCCTTGGATACAAGCAGTGTCCGAAATGCAGCCCTTTCCTAAATTCAGCCTTGTGAAGCTCACAGCGTCTAGCTTTTGTTGAAACTGGTCACAGCACTGCTGATGCAATGCTGTCATAAGTTTTGAGGCTGTACTTTTTTGGCATTTATCCACTACACTGTGTGGTGGTGTCCATCACTGTCGGTGAGCTTTGACTTGTGACCACTGAACCTCTTTGGTGATACATTATGTCCATGTTTGACATATTCTGTCATGATTGTTGATGACCCTCCTGAAACATTAAATAATACAACACATGAAATGATTGATTGCTAATTAGCAATCAAGGTTCGTGTTTCTGCTCTGTATATTTTTTGTCTATCTATACTAGACTGTCTAAAATAAAATTATGAGTCAATCAATCAATGTGTCATCCTCATCAATTGTTTGATTTGTTCATAATTAATACATGCTGTGTCACATAACCATGTTGTGACCCCAGAGCTGAATTGGAATTCATAGTTTGCATTGCATTCTTTCTTACAACTCTAAGCCTTATTCTCCAAGGCCGAGTGGGAACAGGGGGAGGTTGATGGTCTGTAATTGATAACACAGCCAAAGCAGTTATGCTGTTGGTACGACACCAGATATTCAAAGTTCGGAGTTTGAAGGTCAAACTGTACCCAAAGACTCGCGGCGTTACTCTGGTTCTCTGGTTGCAATAATTGCATTGAAATGAGCTTGAAGTGAGCCTAATGCCGACACTTTCGACATTTTCCCTCCTTGTCTTGAATGTTTTACCAACAGAGTATCGCTTCATTGACAAACACCTCTCACACCCCTAACTGTTCGTTATCTGCATATTGTTATTGCTGCCTGGCTCAATAACTACGTTTGACGATAAGGAATTTCTGCTGAAATGGGGGAGGGCTGCAAACAGAGGTTGCTGATAAAACCTCACCCCACCCACACACACACACACACACACACACACACACACACACACACACACACACACACACACACACACACCCTCTTCAAAACAAACACACACACAAACATTTGAGCATAGTATTGTATCGACAGTATTGTGCGTGCATTTATAATTATAAGACAGACCGCCTCCCACCCACACACACACACACACACACACACACACACACACACACACACACATACACACAAACATTTGAGCCTTAAGCCTTAAACATTAAATCTTATTATTTTAACATCAGAAACATGCATCAGAGTCAAACAATTTTTTGGAACATATTTTGAATAACAGTAATCACATTTCACATCACATCTACTTTTTATAATTGCCACAGCACATCCAAAGCGTAATGCTCGCTACAGTAAGTAGGATGCAACACAATTTCCTGTCTCTAGTCTCTCACATTAGTGTGGATTTAATAAACACAGCTGTTTTGCTGAAGTGCAAAGGGTCAGTAAAACCTGAAAGAATCCACGGTTCATGACCATTTTTTTCAAGGCTTAATAAATTGCCACGTTGGACTCATTTAAGAACAGTAGCTGCAGCAGAGAGGTAAGTTTCTCAATAGTAAATTGTTTAGCCAGGTTGTTTATATAACCATCTAAATGGCAAATCTAAGGTATCTATAATGCAATAGAATGTTCTTCACGAAGTCTATCTAACAGGTAATCCTAACCCCCCAATGTTTACACATGCTCTAAATAATGTCCTATTTTATAGCTTCAACTTAACATATGCTCATACCTAGACGTGGAGACCACACACTACATCTTATCTCTAGATAGAAGTCCGCCTAGCGTTAACACCTTTTTCTATACAACGCTCCGACTCTCTCTCCCTATCTTTGCCTTTATTTCCTTGTTGCAAGTTTTTCTTTCCCAGTTCCTCCTGTGCTCTCTCTGTCTAAGTTTACCCTTGAGTACTCACTCTGTCTCTTTTGATCTGCTTCTCCCACTCTCCTTCTCCCTCTTTTCTTTGTCCATTTTCTTTTACAATTTCAGAGTGCATCATTAGCACGACAAAAGATTCAAAGACTTAAAAAACTAAGGTTACAGTTGGAAAAATGACATGAATGAATGAATAAAGAAATACCGTTAGATAACCACTTGGCCCAATAATGAAAATTATATGAATGAATAATACAAGAAAAGTGATAGCAACATCGAGAGCTCTGTATTATGGGGAATTTAACAATATATTGACAGCCCGTCCCCACACTTTGACTTATTTTCTACCTCACCCACTCCCAAATAAAACCATTGCACTGCATAATGGCCATGTGCAGTGCAAATAAGTTTCAACCACCGAATGGTGTTTCTATTGTGCAACTGAAATTTCTTTAAAAACATTTTTTATGGCATGAAAGGTAATTCAAAGCCGTGAGTGTCTGACGTAAAAAGTATGAATGCAATGGGGGGTCGGGAGAACGAAAGAACAAAGTGGGGAGCCGGTAGTGGGTGTGGGAGGAGGTTTGCAGTTTATGAATGGTGTAGCCCTGAGGCTTGTTGCCACGCAGACAGAATCTGTGCCGCCGCAGGAAATTTTGTGATTGGTCCACACTCTGGCCAATGGCGGGGCTGCAGCAGCTCCATTCATGAAAAAGAGAGATATGGGTGGGATGGGTGGGGGCAGGATGTTAACAGGCCAGACATCTCCCCCTGGCACCTCTCTCTTGTTCTCGTCTCGCTGCCTTGTTCTGTCTTCCCCTCCTTCTCTCTCTCTCTCTCTCCCTCCCTCTAGCATGTGATGATTTTTCTGTGGTAACAAATTTTTTAATTGCGAATAGCAGTACTAATAGAATGGCCAATACCAAGCCCCAATGAACACACCAATGTTAAAACGTTGAAAACAATAAAATATTTCAGACTTTGCTGAAACCATACATACACATCAATAAAAATTATAAGAAACACTATTCTCATTTTATTATTATTTTTATATTATTGCTGCCAAGTTTATAATATGGAAGAACACACAATTAGTTTCACTATATTCCTCAGAAAATACACAATATTCAATTTTTCGCAAAAAAAAAAAAAAAAGGTAGAGCAAGCTAACCTTACTCCTGTGTGGTGACTTTCATGTAAAAATCTCCCTGCCAGTATTGCTTTTTTTATTTTATTAATTATAAAACTTGTTCAGAATCTTTCTCTGCCAGCCTCCAGATGCAATTCTCTTTTTCTTTTCTGTAGTTACATCGCTGTATTCGAAACCGAGATCCTAAATTAGTGAGGCGAGATTCCAAATTGATTTAACAGATTTGCCTAGCAAAGCACATCTCTTTATTTGGACACAAAACAAAGATATGCATAATTGCTGGCTATATTTTCAATTGGAACAATGCAAGCCATGACAAAATCTGGAGAAGAGATGGGAGTGAGGAAGTTTTATTAACGCATTACTGGAACTCTTTTATGAGAATGCAATGCAATTATTCTAGCCAAATGACTTTACCCATGTCACTACTGTGTCATTTCCAAGATACAAAGCATTACACAATTATTTCTGTACATTTAGGCTATTCCTGTTGAACGAGCAACAACCTTATCTCGAGAACACAATGGTTTTCGACTGATTGCGTGTGTGGTGCGTTGGTTAGGACTGCTAATACATTTATTCCATCTCTCTGGAAATCTCTGTAGTTGTTTTGATTTTTTACTTTTTTTTTCCTTCCCCACCATCCGTTCTGGAGTCCCTCAAGGAAAGAGAGAGCGCAGGATGCCTATAGCTGGCACAGTCGCCGTTGCAGTATTCTCAGAAACCACGGGTGGCAGTAGAGAGAAAGTACCATGTGAAGCAGTAAGTAGTAAACAAAGAAGAGCACTAGACAGCATGCAAACATAGCTGTACACACAGAATTGGAACTTGTGCCGACAGGGAATTGGTGTTCATGGGGGTTGAACCGACAAAAGTGCCAAAGAAGATAAAAGGAGCTGGTCTGTCTGCCCCATTCCATGCAGAGACAGGAGAGCTGGGGATTGAAGTTATGTCTTGCTCAGAATTTTATTATTATTTTATCAGAAGAACTTACTGAACTGTTCTGTTCAAGAACAGGGTCACAATGTGTAATTGTTGTCCCTCATTGCAAGACTCTAAAAAGAAACTGCACATAAATACCATTAAAAAATGTTGCATTTTATTATTTTAACTGAGCTTTGCAACGACTGTTAATTTACAAAAAAAATCCCCAAACCTGGCTGAGCTGTTTGCGTATACAGTTTTGACTCTGGATCAAAAAGTTATTAATAGACTTCGCCAAATGTTTGTCTGGCTGTTTCCTTTATACTTGTATGGATTTTGTCTTAAATGTTACGTGTCCACATTGTTTGAAAACTTTAGACCCCAAAAATAGGGATATGCAAATAAAAATCTGCTTTCGAACCTCATCCACAAGTCACGCACTTCTATCTCCTAAATTTTGAACCCGCCTCCCGACAGGAAGTTGGAATACATGAAGTTGGACTATTCAACTATTTGTCTGCTCCTCTGCGAGCCTCTGGAACCTACGCTTACCCATAGCCCCCTTTAATGCATAGGCTTTGGAAGGTTTTTTGGAGCGCATCTAATTTGATCTAATTAAGTCTATATTCTGCCATTGACTTTTACTAGCCAAAACAGACATGCTAAAATATGGCTCAGTAGAGAATATTTAATAGTGGCCTGTACCAGCGTTTGAAAGAAAGTCAAAAGTGTACAGGGTGAAGAACAATGGCAGCACACTTTCTTGGGGTGCACTGGTGTTGCCTGTCCCAACAACCGACAAGAAGCCCCACAGATGAACATACTGCGCTCTGCCTGTGAGGTAGTCTAGATTATCTACTATTAACAAAGGGATTATTTTTTCATTACTTCACCAGTGAAGTAATTTATAGCTATCATGTTAGCTTTGTTTAAAGTTGGAGTAACACACCTTGATTGATTTTGCCCAAAAGGATGGTTTCATCATTAGCAATGAGATAGTATGGCCCCATTTTGTTTCTTACGCCCACATGAATACAACTCAAGGTGGGATCCTTGTTCATGTCCAAAAGGTAAATACGGCAAATTTTTTATCCTGGCTCATATTTTAGTAGATGTATGTTTTTGAGGTTGAGTTTGAGAAAACAGTGGAAGTTAATGCAATCAAAAGACCACAGAAGCTACTAGGTGACAGTGTATGGAGTTGTTTCTATGTACGGAGGAAGAACATTTCTCGGTGACTGGTTGAATAGGCTAGAGGGAGTGAAGGGACAGCTTTGGGGGATGCAAAAGAGCATATATGGGGTGTGGCAGGTAGAAGAAAAGGAGGGTAGATGACAATGCACATGATTTAAATGTAGAAAAATACAATATCAACCCATCGTATTATAAATTAGCCCACTACTGGATGCAATAATAATAAACTTTGGAGGGTGTCAGTTTGTCTCTAAATGTTTTATATTGCTTAATTAACATTGTTCAATATTTATGTATACTGCAACATTCCCCCTACAGGCAGTCAATGAAATGTCAACAATGCTCGCTAGCGTGAGCTAACATTCAAAAGGTGATTGTTGGTTTTACATAAATGCATGAAATAAACCACAAATCGTTCATTTTTTTAATGTATCACTGAGTGGACAGGATTTATTATACAGAACAATAAAACTGTCTCCTGCTTCATTGGGCTGTTCCTCCATTGGTAGATCAGTAGGTACTACTTTTGATAAGAACTAGATCCTATTGGCTCAAATTGGCTGCAGCTTGGTCTGGTCGCTGTTCATTTGCATAATGTTATACTTTCTCTGGTCGGTAAGACAGTGAAATCACGCACAAATACAAACATCCATACCATGTTCCTAGTCACAACAGAGATGGCTCTGCTATCTCGCACACATATCAGGCATACTACTTCACCAAAAAATCCTGCTCAAACCAAACCATTCTTGGATGTGCATCCATGCTACATGCATACACAATCGACGCTACTAATTTTCTAAAAAAGAGAAAGAGAGAGTGTGTCTTTCCTCCTGTTAGAAAAATTAATTTGGCAAGTGTGCTGTTTACTAATAAACAATGAAGAGGAAAAAGGTTTTGGTCGCAAAGTGAATTTATTATCTTGTACAAGGCCCTGTTGTACAAGGATTGGATCAGAGATGTGCTTAAGGCAGCTCTCTGGGATCAACAGTTTATTTTGGGAAGTCAGAAACAATATATGGTCAGTTTGGCGTCACAGATTTGTACATGTTCTAGAAAGGGTGGGTGTTGTTCTCGCTCTCCGCAGCTGTGTCATGGTGAGGCCTAAACACTGATAGCTGCGTCTGGACTGTCTGTGGGAATTAACACTGTGTGCTGATATGTGATTACATAGATTTACAAGGATATATGAGGTTGTGTTCTTCATTATGTGTGTGCAGGTTTCTGTGATAACATAGATTTAGATATATTGTTACACGCACAAGTTTATATGGTCATGGTTATAAAACATAGCAGAGTAATTAATAAAATTCACATTTCCTGCCTGTTTATACTAAAATAAAATTAAAATATTTTATTTATCCATGAGTAGCACACAAAACATAAAGCATATAAATGAAAATTTTAACTGGATGAATGTATGTACAATATATCAATGCTTCATTAATGCACTATTTCCCTTAAGCGTGTAACATCGTAACACATCACTTCTTACGATTTTCAATGGGCTAGTCATAATGCTAAGGATAATAGGCACTCTTTGGCCTTGAAGGTCCCTTGTAGTTCGTAGGCTTTGTCTCCGTCGAGAAGAGGAGTTGTTGTTTCAATCACCATTAGTTCTTTCTCGGTTATTGCAGTTTCAATCAGCCTTTGGAGAAGGCCTCTGACACATACGACGATGCAGCATCCGAAGACCATTAGCACACCTGCAATGGCAGCTACAGAGGTAATTATGGACACCATCCACTGGCCGACCATGATTCAAAGAGGCCAGTGAGGGAGATGTCAATGCTGGAATTCTCCGCCAGTTCCTCAGCTAAAGTTGTGAGCCCATATAATGCCTTGGTCACCAAGCCATCTGGAGCAGTGTTGTTGGGACTGAATGTACAACACATCGACCCAAACATCACAGACCCACCCTTCTCAGCTAAGAACATGTCTAATGCCATTCTGTTCTGCCATGCCATTAGACTAGTACCTGCCTTTTGTTCTGCCAAGCCTTTAACTGCGTTCCTAGTGTGATTTATGAACCTCTGTTGGTTGCAAAAGATGTAATTGATCCAGTCCACATTCTTATTTATCATGGACCACCAGAACAGTGCAGATTCAAAACCTGCACCTATTTCTAGCATTTAATTCGTCAGGTACCCCTCTGGAAACTCCAATAGCATCGATGTAAACCTGTGTATCAAAAGATCCACCTGGGGCTACCTCTCTCTTTCGTCGTATGTTAGCAGAGTGGTGTTGCGCAGCATCATGTACTGTGTGGGGCTGGATCAAGGTGAAAAGCATTACGAGCTGGACTAAGGCGCATGTCTTAGCCATCCACCTGAGCCATCTTCCCCCACACAACCACCAGACATCAGTCCTGTCTTGGCACAGCCTTGTAAAGGTGGAGGCTGGCACAGAAGAAAGGTTACCCATAATGTAAAACAGGTATAATTGCCTTAAGTCACTTCAAATGGTGGTGGTGTCGGTGTTTGTGTCACTGGTTGAAATAGGTCATGTAAATCAGTACGGTTTGGGTTGGTAGGCATGGTTGCTTTCTCATATAACTTAACCATGCAGGCGAGTCCGTGGTCCGAATTTTCTAAATTTAGTGGAAAGGGTATGGTCCCCAACATAGGCTTGGCAGTAGAACATGCATAGCAGTCGTCCTTGGATAACAACCTGGCGGTGAACCTTATCCATTCTAACCACACGTTTTCATCATAGTGGCCGGTCTCCAATTCCATAGTATCCTGTAGGTCTTTGACTTTTCTGGTCTTAATTAGGTCCTTTTGTGGTACAGGTGTTGTGGCAAGTGTTGCTGTGGTGTTGGTGGGTGGCTTTCGTGTCACTATGATTTAAAATGGTCCCCCAGTGTCTCTTCCCGTGCTATATGATGCCAAGCGAAAGATCCCCCCCCATCGTCAGGTTGTGTTTTTTTAATAGTTATGTACACTGTGTTACAAGTGGCAGGTCCACATGGCAAGGATACCCGGCCGCGGACCATACTAAATCTGTGTTTCTTATCTATAAGCGTGTATTGGCTTTTGGGACGATAAGTCCATCCATAAGGATCTGTATGCCACCACACCTGTCCCCACGACAGACAATGAGGATCCCCTATACGGTACTTATGATCTGTCAATAGCTGATGTGCTAGGAGCTGAGTACAGCTCACAACTTCGCAAAGGTCTAGGTGGAATGTGCATCTTCGCCTTCCACCAAATGCACCTCTTTTATCTCTTGTCCACATGACCAGGTTAAGATAGTTGTTAATAGTATGAGTTTAAACATCTTCAGAGATAACTAGGTACTCAGGGATCTGTTGGTTTCTTCACCAGGTTTGAGACAGCTGTTCAATAAGGACAGCTCCCTTTGTAGCCCAGACTTCCCCCTTTGTACAGTTTATCTCTTTAGATAGTTTATAGTGTGTCTAATCTGGAACTGGGTGTGGTGTGATTACTCTTTTGCAGTGCGTCAGGTGTATCCAGGTTGGCCACCCCTAGATTTTCACCACTGTTGGCATTGTTAGATGAACATGGAACGGTCCTTCCCACCTAGGTTGATGCCATCTTTTCCTTTGGATCACTTTGATGAAGACCCAAACGCCGGGTTTTACTTTTTGCTCGTCCTGTGGCTGTGGGTGTTCTTCCGAGAAGCTGTCAATGACAACACTTTTGTTAGTGATTCGATTTCTCATATAGTCAGCCAGAGTGGCTTCTTCAGGTCTTGTTTCTCAGGAAAAATCTTTAAGTGGGTGATTTTGGTATGGCTGTCCAAACAACACTTCATATGGTGATAGCCCTCGTACACTGGGTGTCATTCTCATGTTTATTAATACTAATGAAAGGTTTTTTTCTTAATACTAAAAAAAAGTTTTTTTCCTCCATTTTTTATTTAGCTCTGAATAATTCTGTATTCTGTATTGTCTAATCTATATTTCTCCTTTCAACCAAGAGTGCAGAGCTGTTATCTGCTCAAAAGCACCATTCCCAGAGCTTGTTTTATCAACGATCTCCCAGCAGCGGAGTTGTCACAGAACCAAAAGCCCCCACCTTTTGAGTACCAGCCGAACATAAAAATGCAGATCCAGTGGAAAAATTCCTGTGCAGAGAAGTTATACCAAGATTTGGTGTCCATCAATAATAACTTCGGAAAATTGCAAAGGAATCTGTGGAAAGAAAGCAGTGAAATGCTAAATACTGTAAGGTGTGACTTGACTTGACTTGACACATTGTTGTCATTTTAGTGGCTGTGGTTTCGAGAAGGCAATCTCTGCCATGTCAGTCCATTTTTTCTTTTCTTGTGCTGCCTTTGGGTTCCCATAAATTAAATTTAATAGTGGTTAAGTGCTTTAGGCATAACTAGGGATCCATTGTCTACAGAAATTCGTCATGCCTAGAAACTGCATCATGTGCTTCTTTGTCACATGTTTTTGTGTGTTGAGGATGGCCTTTTTTCTACCGTCGTCAAACTGTCTCCCCTCCTGACTGATATTATAGCTCAAGTATCACACCTCCTTTCTGCATAATTGTAATTTATTTTTACTGGCCTTACGCCATTGTTTATTTAGGAATTGCAACAGACCTGCAGTATCTGTTTCACAGCCTGATTTAGTTTTTGAGCAACGCAAATTGTCATCTACGTAAACCAAAATTTTGCCACTCTTTTAGGCTCAAGCCTTTCTAGATTTGCACTCATCGCCATGAAAAATATGGTTGGACTTTTAGTATATCCTTGTGCCAATCTTGTCAAAGTCCACCTTTTTCCCTAATAGGTAAATGCAAACCAGAACTGTGATGCTTTCTCAATTGGTATAGAAAAGAAGGCATTTGCTATGTTGATTTTGGTACTTGTGTCCTGGATCGATATCGTTACGTAGCGTGTTGGGGTCTGGAGTGTTGGGAGCTCTAGGTATTATGCCGATTTTTAATTTGGTCATCACATCTCTTTCTAATAGTTTGGGTGGGCATGACCCAGATACAAGGATTTGGGCTTTAAAAGAGAGGATTGATTCCTCATCGAGGAAATGAATGGGGTTTCTCAATTTTTCACTTGACTGATGGCCGGTTGCTGATTTGACTATTTCCTCTCTTGAGTTGGTGACTCCACTGGGTTTATTTGCTGCCGATACCACAGTTTTACATGCCCCTGAATCACACACAAACACTATTCCCTTCCCATTAACCTTTAATGTTACAGTTGGTTTGTGATTACTCTCCCTGGCACTAGCAAATATTTCTTCCAGATCTAGAACCTCAGTTTCCTCTTTCCTCCTTAAATTCATCATAATTTACAGAAAATAAGATGTCATGACCTGTATTTTCGTCCTTGCAGTTGGTCAGTCATGCACTGTCGGTCTCATTGCCTTCCCATCCTCCATTCCGAGATCTATTTTTCCCAATCAAGGGCCCAGTGATCCCTCTTTCAATAGATGAAACATCCGTAATCCACCCTGTTGCTTCCTCCCGCTGCTCCTCCCCCCCCCTCCGCCTTGGAACCGTCTTCTTCGTCCTCAGCCTCTGATATTTTAGTCGCCTTGGAACATGTTAGAAGCAGAAGCACCACACAAACTATCTGTTACGACCGGAGCTAGGAGGGACCCAAACTCACGACACAGAGAGACGGGAGGCAGAAGAAGGATGTTTATTAGACCACATGGTGGAGATGGCCAGGGGCACCCAGTAAGGTAAGGATGGAGCAGGACAGGGCAGGGATGATGATGACCAGGAAGGAGGGGTCCAGGATCCGGGTGGAGAGACGAGGAACCGGGCTGGATAGAGAGGGACAGACAGACTTGGTTGACGAGAGGAGAAAAGCAGATTAACCGGGCTGGATGGAGAGGGACCGACAGACATTGGTCGACGAGAGGAGACAAGCAGGTTAGGGGAAGACGAAACAAGGAGACATTAACTAGGAACTGCGAACAGTTCTAGGAGCTAGGACTAGGAGCTAGGAGGTAGGAGCTAGGAGCTAGGAACTAGGCCAGTAGCAGTACAACTTGGATAAGCTAGTTGACGGTCTGGCAATGAGTGACTGGGGAGCTGGAGAATAAATACTGTGTGGGTGATGAAGTTAATTGATCCCAGGCGTGTGAAATTGGCCTAAGGGAGGAGCCGTGGATGGGTCAAGAGTGGCCTCTAGATGTTCTGGGAGGCTGTGGGCCTAACAGTACCCCCCCCTCCACAGACGCCCCTTGGCGGAAATCTGGAACCTGAGGGCTGAGTGCGGTTGAAATCCCAGATGATGGAGGCATCCAGGATCTATTTCTGGGAGACCCAGGAGCGTTCCTCTGGACCGTACCCCTCCCAGTCTATGAGGTACTGAAGGCCCCTCCCCCGGCGCTGCACGTCCAGCAGGTGCCGCACTGTGTAGGCCGGTGATTGATGGTGCGGGGGGGTGATGGGGCCTTGGCGGAGAGGGAGAGGGCGGAGAGGGAGAGGGGGCTGGAGACCACCGGCTTAAGCAGGGACACATGAAAGGTTGGGTGGACACGGAGGGAGGGAGGGAGGTGGAGACGTACGGCACAGGGGTTGATGATGCATAAAAATGGGGAAGGGACCAACATACCAGGGAGCGAGATTTTGGTAGTCCACCTTGAGGGGCAAGTCCTTAGTGGAGAGCCATACCATCTGTCCGGGGACGCACGTGGGTGTTGGCACACGGTGCCGGGTTGCCTGCCGCTGGGACCTGACGGATGCCTCGAGTAGGGCAGAGCGGGCCCTCTTCACCATCCTCCGGCAGCGAGGGATGTGGGCCTTGACGGAGGGTATGGCGATCTCAGCCTCCTGGGCAGGGAACAGTGGGGATTGGTAGCCCAGAGAGCAGTGGAAGGACAACAGGCCGGAGGAGGCGTTGACCAGGGTGTTGTGGGCGTATTTGGGCCACGGCAGCTGGTCGCTCCAGGAGGAGGGGTTGGTGGTTGTCAGGCAGTAGAGCATGGCCTCCACCTCCTGGTTTTCCCGCCCCGTCTGGCCGTTGGTCTGGGGGTGGAAACCGGAGGAGAGACTGAGCTGTGCCCCCAAGGCCGAGCAGAAACGCGCTGCTGGGATTCTGCGGAACACATCGGCCACGAGCAGGTCTGAGGTCTCCCTTGCTGATGGTAGTTTGGGCAGGGCAAGGAAGTGAGCCGCTTTAGAAAAGCGGTCTACCACCGTGAGGATGGTAGTGTTGCCCCTGGATGGTGGGATACCGTTGACAAAGTCCAGGGCGATGTGGGACCAGGGACGAGTCGGGATGGGTAAGGGGCGGAGGAAGCCAGAGCAGGGTCGGGTGGAGGTCTTGGACCGGGCGCAGGTGAGACAGGCAGAACCGAAGGACCGGGTGTCAGGGAGTAGGGTCGGTCACCAGAAGCGCTGTCGGATGACGGCCAGGGTGCGGGTGATCCCGGGATGGCAGCTGAGGCGGGAAGCATGGGCCCACTGCAGAATCTGGGAATGTGCGGTGTCAGAGATAAACAGGCAGTTAGGGTGTCCAAGGGGGTGGAAGGATGGGTTCAGGATCCCCAGCATTCTCCTCTGCCGTGAACACGCAGAACAGGGCGTCAGGCTTGGTGTTCTAGGATAGAGAGAAGTTAAACCGGCCGAAGAACAATGCCCACCTGGCCTGCCGGGAGTTGAGCTGCTTCGCTGTCCGGATATAGGCTGGGTTCTTATCATCTGTCCAGACAACGAAGGGGTGGTTTGCTCCCTCAAGCCAGTGGCGCAGCTTCTCCAGGGCTAGTTTGATGGCCAGGAGTTCCCGGTTGCCCATGTCATAGTTCTGTTCGGGTGGGGTGAGCCTGCGGGAGAGAAAGGCACAGGGGTGGAGCTTACCATCGGTTGGAGAGCGCTGAGACAGTACCGCTCCTCCCCCCGTGTCCGAAGCGTCCACCTCTACCACGAACTGGAGGTTGGTGTCGGGCTGGGCCAAGACCGGGGCAGACGAAAAGCGGCTTTTGAGTTTGAGGAATGCGGCCTCAGCCGCGGGGGTCCATTTAAACCCTACTGCGGTGGAGGTAAGGGCTGAGAGGGGAGCAGCGATACGACTGTAGTTTCCGATGAAGCGCTGGTAGAAGTTTGCAAAACCGAGGAAGCGTTGGAGTTGCTTCCTCTCCATTACGGCGATAACCTTTTTGGGGTCCATCCCCAGCCTCCCTCGGCCAATGATGAATCCTAGGAGGGAAACGGACTGAACATGAAGGACACACTTTTCTTGGCCTTGACGAACAGACGGTTCCCCAGGAGCCGCTGCAGCACCAGGAGTATGTGTCTCACGTGGTCGGAGAGGGATTTGGAAAAGATCATGATGTCATCAAGGTACACAAAGACAAACAACTTGAGCATGTCCCGGAGGACATCGTTAATCGGGACTTGGAAGACCGCTGGGGCATTTGTAAGACCGAAAGGCATAACCAGATATTCGAAGTGTCCGAGCGGGGTGTTGAAGGCAGTCTTCCATTCGTCCCCGTCAAGGATGTGGACCAGGTGGTAGGCGTTGCGGAGGTCAAGTTCGGTGGGTGGAAGGATGAGGAAGAACCCCAAACATTCACGGTGGTTGCCAGAGAGTAGCAGCTCGAGGGGGGCTGTCTGGTGGGTAATCCGGGTCAAAGTGACCCAGTCAGCCCCTTGACCTCGAGCGGTGTGGGGAGAGGGATGGGTGTCAGCCCTAGCTGGCGTGCTAGTCCCAGGTCGAGAAAACTCTCATCTGCCCCGGAATCTATGAAAGCGAAGGAAGAGAGTGTTATACCCCCCACGAGAGGGTAGCCGGGAGCAAAGGATGGGAGAGAGGGTTGGAGCTGGAGCGGCCAGAACGTAACCCTACCGAGGAGTCGTCCTCTCCCGGCCGGACAGGGCAGGTGGCTCGGCATAGGAGTGAGTCGGGGGACTTCGGGGGCACCCGAGAGTAGTGAGCGCTGGAGACCGGGGGGTGGCCGCCCATGGGCTGTAGTCTCGCCCCCCCCCTCTCACGCCGGCGCTCCCGTAGCCGGTTGTCCAGGCAGATTGCGGTATCTACCAGTTAGTTCAGGTCCGTCGGCTCGTCCCGCCGCGCCAAGTCGTCCCGCAACTCGTTGTTCAAGGCACGCTGAAAAACGTGCTGCAGGGCTCTGTCTTTCCAGACCCTGGCGGAGGAAGAGGAGTCTTCTGTTGGCCTCCTTGCCGCGAACTGGGTGATCCAAGATTCTCCTCATTTTGCGGGTGAACAGATCATAGGAGAGACTCTCGGCGCCCCCCTGATCCCAAACTGCGGAATCCCAGCCGAAAGCCGCCCCTCTCAGCCAGGAGATGAGAAATGCGATGCGGGCGCCGTCGTAGGCGTATGATGATGGCTGCTGCTGGAAAACCACTGCGCACTGCACTAGGAAGGCAGGTGCCGAAATCGCCGTCGTAGGGAGTTGGAGCCGGAACGTGGGGCTCACGGGGGATGAGGGGGGCACTGGGAGCCATGGTGGAGGGAGGAGGGAGGGCCAGAGGAGCAGGGGGGGCCACGGGAGCCGCAGGAGCCGGCAGAATCTGCAGGCTGCTGACGGCCGCCGAGATGGTCCTGAGGTGGTCCGCGATGTCCCGGAGGGCCTGGTCATGTCGACCAAGCAACACTCCTTGGTTCTGGAGTGCGCGACGGAGCCCCTCTGTGTCGGCTGGGTCCATGTTTTTTGGTCAGACAATACTGTTTCGACCGGAGCTAGGAGGGACCCAAAACAAGACACGGAGAGACGGGAGGCAGAAGAAGGATGTTTATTAGACCACACGGTGGAGATGGCCGGGGGCACCCGGTCAGGTAGGGATGGAGCAGGGCAGGGCAAGGATGATGATGACTGGCAAGGAGGAGTCCAGGATCTGGGTGGAGAGATGGGGAACCGGGCTGGATGGAGACAGACGGACAGACTTGGTTGATGAAAGGAGACAAGCAGGTTAGGGGAAGACGAAACAAGGAGATATAAACTAGGAACTTGGAACAAGCGCTAGGAATAGGAGCTAGGAGCTAGGACCTAGGAGCTAGGAACTAGGAACTAGGAACTAGGCCAGTCCCAGTACAACTTGGGTAAGCTAGTTGACGGTCTGGCAATGAGGGACTGGGGAGCTGGAGAATAAATACTGTGTGGGTGATGAAGGTAATTGATCCCTTGCGTGTGAAATTGGCCTAAGGGAGGAGCCGCAGATGGGTCAAGAGCGGCCTCTAGTGGTGCTGCCTAACACTATCATTGTAGACGTTCTCAAAACTTGAATATTTTCCGAAAAAGACCTTAGTTATCGGTCTCTTGCTCACTTCTAGTTATTCAGCATGCATTGAGTAAGTTTTAATGTTAGCGAGAGTGCACGTTTTCCATCCCACCAAGTTCTTTTTCACAAAACCAGAGATGTTGGGCCTTTACCCATTTATTTTTCTATTTATTCATGTATTTATTTATTTATTTATTTGTTTGGTTGTTTATTTATTTGTTTATTTATATATATTTTTTATTTTTTTAACTGTTGGGCATAGGCCCATTGGCCCACTCAAAGGATTAAAGAATGTTTTACCTGATTGCATTTGGGGTGGGTTGGGTGTTGACGTTGAGTTGAAGTCCGGATATATTGATGGAGTTGGATGGTCTGGTTCCTGGCAAGATGGGGAGCAGGAGGGCACTGAGGGAGTGAGGAGGGGCGGGTCTGGGTATGGAGGAGGATCGGGCTGTGGTCTGAGTTGTTGTCTCCATCTATAAAGTACTTCATTGTCTCCAGTATGCATAAAATCGTTAGTTTCTGTTTTTCGATGTTTTTCATTTGTGTCCCTTCTCTTCTTAGCCTCTTCTCCGCCCCTCTTCTTCCTCTTTTGCAATATCAGCCACTAGCTGGTTACATTCATCCACATTAGCTTCCCTCTGAACCCATATTTATTACCCAACCCATAATAGTATTTCGAATTCATGTTGTCTTTCTTATGCATTAATTTAAGATATCATAGATCGCTTTCTGCGATTTTTTTTTATTGTTGTTGTTGTTACCAATGGTTATTTATCCTGACAATCTTCGCTGTCCCTTGTGTCTTCAAACAGTTCCAATCTTCCTCAGTACTGATTTTCCTCAATCCCAGACTGATTTTCTTAAAGACAAGGCTAAGTCTCCAAGACTATGATCACCTTTACCTTCTTAAGTACCCCAGGCACTTTTAAAACAGTTCCAAACTGCCTCAGTCCCAGACTGATTTTCCTCAGGTCCCTGACATGGTGTGGCATGGTGGCGCAGTGCATTGCACTGCGCCACAAAGCAAGAAGATCCTGGGTTTGATTCCTGCCTGGGGCGCTATTGGCACTGTGCTCCAGGCGGGTTATCTCCCAAATAGGAGGCTTTCTGTCTGGAGTTCGCATGTTCTCCCCATGCTCACATGGGGTTTCCTCCACCTAACGTCAGTAAGGACAAGCCAAGCATGGATTAAATGCAGAGGCCTCATTTCACCGGCCACCATCCAAAGCGTGTGTGCGTGCATGTGTTGTAGTGTGGTGTGCTGTGTGACAATTAAATATTCTTCTTCTGACTGTTTGACCAGCAGGTCCGTCGCTGTAGTGGCAAACCGGTGGGACATTTCCAAACAGGGTCCACCCTGACAATTTTTGTGGTTCAAGCACACATATACCATGGATTACAGTTTGTGAATAAGCATCAGTCAAATGCCTAAAAAATTATATGAACATGAATGGAAACTTTATTGGCCCAATAAAATAAATCTTTCAGCAGCCAAAGCAATAACATACATATTGAAAATACTGTATGTTAGAGCTTAACTACTACTGTCAGACAGAATCCTCAATTGACTTTAATGTCTGCTGGTGATATTGCGGGTTGGGTGCATTGAGTAATTAGCTGGGAGGCTCCAATTGTGTAGATCCCGCTCAATCCACATAACAACCGCCTTATTTCAGTCAGCGTTTGTGGTCAAAGAGGATGCTAGCAAGCTTATAGAGGGGGTTAGGCTGGAACCTGCTCGGACCCCTGCTAAGAGATCCCAACACTCCACGGCTCCAGCCCTATCTCACCCAACCTAGGCTGTCCTGGGCTTTTCGAGATTGACCCGTCCTGTCTGACCTTAGCCAAATCCCAAACAAAACTATTAAAATGTACAGGCGAATCCTTGGGATGAAGGGGGGGGGGGGGGTATTGTTCCTCTAAAGTAGGTCAGAGCTTGGAGCCATCAGTACAAATTTGGATTGACTGGAAATGGGTGTGGTGGTTGGAGAGGGAGGGAGGTGGTCAAGGCTGATCACACTTGTTGACATAATTCAGGAGAACAGGCGCCTTTGGGTTAGTGTTAATAAACTGGGACAGCTCCTCTAGAAACCATCTTTTATTGTCTGCCTCTCCATCTCTATATCTCCTCCTCCCCTCACTCCCATTTACTCCACTCAACCTGCCCAACTCCAACTTCACCCCATCCCTCTTCCTTCTGTTTCATCATCCCGAGGCTGGCGCCTCACACCCTCAAAACCCCGCTCTTATTGTGTGGCATAATTACTCCAGTGGGACATATGGAGCCACTGTGTTGCATAACCTGACAGCAGCTGTATTGAGATCTGGCAGATCTCAGATCATGTGAGTCCGTGGTGCCACATTTTGAAGGAATAAGTTTGAGGGTTAAAGTTTTTTTCAGTTGTATCACAGCTACTGTTCACCCACACTGCAGTTTTGCATTTGAGACCATCTAACTACATCCAACTACATTATCTTATCTAACTCAAATTAGATGTAGTAATAGCGCAAGTGTATTTTTCACTGAGTTGGTATTCTTCTGGCGTCTTGAGGTGACTTTTTCTAGGTATAGAAAAAGTCTCCAAAAATACCTCCATAGTCAAAAACTGCACCAACAGTTAAAGGGTTCAGACCTTGTTAAAATGTTAGATCCCATTACTTAGAACTCATTCATAGCTCAGCCTCACTGAATGCCCTACTATTGAGAAACTTACCTACTCACTCTCATTTTGTTAAATGCGGTCCAATGGGCAAACATTTAAGCCTTAAAATAGTATGTTAAATCTCCTTTTGGAAAACAGGAAACTCACATTATAATCACAAATAATAAGTGTCTTTGTGTTTTAAGAGGTTTACAGTAACAGTCATCACATTTCATTAAGAATTACTTTTTGCAATTACCACAGTACATCCCCAGCGGGGGGGGGGCGGGGGGGGGGGGGGGTTGCAGCAGTGCCACTTCCTTTTTCTAGTGTATACATTACTGAGGTGGATGCTTCACCCGTTGGTTTCGATGACCTACTCGCCTACTTGGACACTGTACTTTTTCTGCACATTATTCCTGCAAAACAAAATCAGCAAGAATGTAGAATAATTCTGAAAAAATGGCTATAGACCACCTGAGGTAGGCTGCACATTTGTCTATTTTCTCCCACCCCACACATGTATCTCACACACTGTATATGTGTAGATGTTTCGTGCAAGTAAAACTGACTTACTGTCAGATACAATTATTCCACAAAGAAAAGGAGCATCATTATCTTTTCCCTTATATTCTGACATACACCACCCTACCCCAGCAAATGTACTGCAGGGCTTGGACCTTTCATACTCTAAGGTGATGACCAGCCTCTCATGTCCTAAACACTGAATTAAAAAGCAGAAATCCTGTATTACGGTAGCCATTGTGCATCTTGTGGTTCTGGAAAAACTGGCACGACTAGAATGAGTTCTCTCAGCTCTTTGTTCAACTGTAATCATAGACTTTTGGGTCTCATTGTGTTATTCCAAAGGCTTGGCCTAATCCTGTCGGACAATTTCACAGCTTTCCCGCACCATATGGGTCTGACACTGGTAGATATCAGTGTAATTATAAGCTTTATATTTGTTTATTGAACATAATATTTGCACACAATTGCCAAATAAGTAATTTGCTGTTTTTATGAAAGCATTTGTGCATGCATTTGCATTTGCGTGCATTTGTGTGTGTGTGTGTGTGTGTGTGTTTGTGTGTGTGTGTGTGTGTGTGTGCGTGTGTGCGTGTGCACGTGTGCGGGTGTGTTCATGTTAGTTTCATTCTGCATTGCTGTGCTTTCCTGGCACACTGTTTAATTGATAGATGTGTGATAATCAATATGTCCAGCATCTGTGGTCTGACACTGCACTGCGGGGGGTTTATTTTTATAATTATATCACACTGGGACTATTGGACCGACCTACATCTCAGCACACTTCACCATCGTCATCATGATTTATTTTCTGGCCAGATACTGCTAATTGAAAATCCATTCACCAACATTCACACCCCTGGAAATCCCCTGTCCTTTAAATCACCTCGCTCATAGCAATGTATTCTAATCTCTGTCCAGGGCTGGAGATTTGTATAATCAGATGGATTCCTAGCTGCTTTTGGGAGCTGAGCTCAAACCTGGGTATCTGTGCTTATCTCCCTAAAACAGCAGCGTGTATACTGATAATTCTATAGAGCCCATTGTTTAATTGCAGAGTACAGTATAACAGCATTTACAACCTGAACGAGCTTTAGACTTGCTGCCTTTATCCCATTTGCTGTCAGTACAGAACATATACAATGCTATAAAAGCTAGACATACATAGTAGATAGACAGAACCTTCGGTCTACAAAGTTTGCATCAAGTGGTTGACTTCTCTAGGCTTGAAACCAAAATATTTCTTTCACACATTATTATTATTATAATTTTTTTTTTTTACCTGCGCTTTCAGCATGCTGGGCATAGAACACAGAGTATTTGTAAGCCATTGCATCTAGGACAGAGTTAGTTTGCAAGTGGAGTTCATGTTCTCACCCTGCCACTCTTTATTAATTATTTAATCATCAAGAACTGCTGCAATAACTCTGTCCTGTGGACGACCTTTTGTGATGAATACAGTCAGGTGGAAGTAGGAGCAAGGTTTAATGAGGAGGCTGGCAAAGGATCAGGGTTTGTGTAGGCCACTCCTGCTCCCAGGCTTGGGAGCAGGAGTGGACTGAGCCCCAGTAGAAGTGCATGACCACTCGGAATGGGAACCGGAATAGTTTGGACCAGAATAGGAATGGGCTGGACGTCGAGAGAGGCAGCCGACAGCTCGGGAACTGGAATGGACTGGACCTCGGGAGAGGCAGCCAATGACTCGGTTACCGGAGTGAAGTAGACCAGAGAGGCGGCTGACAGCACAGGGTCTGTAACGGACTGAACCTCAGGAGAGGCGGCCAACGGCTCAGGGACTGGAACGGACTGGACCTGGAGAGAGGCGGCATACAGCTCGGGAACTGGAATGGACTAAACCTTGGGAGAGATGGCCGACGGCTTGGGGACTGTAACAGGCTGAGCCTCGGGAGAGGCGGCAGATGGCTCGAGGACACCCTCTCTCCCTCCTTTTCCTTCGCCTCTGCGTGTTTGGCGTGACACAGGATGTCTGGCAGTCAGTTATCTCTCCACCCGCCTATCAAACTGTCCGTGAGTCGTCTCAGGAGCAGCGGTCGGAGCCCGTCGCAGAAGGCCATTTTGAGGATGGTCTCAAATGCGGATTCCTCACCACCATCGAACGTAGGTGGACGAACGTGTCCTGAGAAGGACGTGCAAACGTCCATCGTGCGATGATAAAAATCAGTGACTGGTTCGTCGGGTTTTTGACAGCAGTCTCTAATCTTTCCGAGGTCGATTCTGACCGGGAAGTTGCGTTTGATGGATCTGAGTACTGATTCGATCCATCTTTCCCACAGGCCAGCATCGCCCCAAACCGCAGTGCGTGGTCGGAGCAGGTCTGGGTTGTTGTCTTCTACATCGCGCGCGATGCAGGAGTAGTTTTCTGGCTTAAAGTGGAGAAGGAGCAGTCTTCTGAATTCCATACCGGTGGGCGGCCATGCACGGCACCAGATGCCGAGGACGTCCGCGAGGGCTTTTCCTCCATGGGTGACATCCGACCAGTCTTTGATGGAATCGCGCATCTCACCATCCATTTGGCGATGGACTAGGACCGCAGTGCCGTGCGGTCCGGGGAACTCCACCATCAGGGCTTGGAAATCTGATGGCATGCTTAAAGCATGGAAAACAGCGCCTCCCCGAGTTGTGTGTGGGCTGGAGGTGAGGGGATTCAGGGATGACAGGACAGTCTTCGGTGACGTTGGAACCACCATGGGGCGCGGTAGGGTAGGTGGTGTTGATGGGGAAGTCAGCAGAGTGGAGTCATCAGTTGTGGACGCAGAGGCTGCGGACACAAAGCTTTCTGGAGGGGCCGTGGGGGGTGGTGTTGATGCGGCATTAGGCTGCACATAAGGTTGTAGATATGGTGGCACCCAGTCGTCCCTTCGTCTCTGACGATCATCCTGGGTCAGACTCGGATAGAGAGAGAGGGGGGGAGACACAGGTGTATCAGTGGCAAGCACAGCTTTTTCAGACTTTTCATGTTTAAAACTCTTGTTTTTTCCCGTTTCCTGACTTCTGGCTCGTGCTTCTGCCTCTTTTGTCCCTATCCCTAAACATAGTTTATGGACATCCATTCTGTCTAAATCTTTCAATGACACTTTCTTTTTCTTTCTCAATCTCTTCTCTTCCTCTGTAATTCTCTCACCCACTTTCCCCAACTGGGTCATACTTAAACTTCCCCTCACGTGAAACCCGTCGTACGTGACCCAATCCTCCAGACATGACATGCATTTGTCCCGGACGAAACAAATTATGTTTTTGAAATAGGACTGCTATTTGAGGACTTCAACCTCATATAATTCCTTTTTCCAAAATGCGTAAATTTCTAGAGGACTCCAACCTCAGGTTTTTAAGTTTAATTATTGAAGGACTCTAACCTCCTATTTTCTAGAGGACTTTAACCTCGTTAAATTATAGAAGGACCCTAACCTCCGATTTTCTAGAGGACTTTAACCTCGTTTAATTATAGAAGGACCCTAACCTCCTATTTTCTAGAGGACTTTAACCTCGTTAAATTATAGAAGGACCCTAACCTCCGATTTTCTAGAGGACTTTAACCTCGTTTAATTATAGAAGGACCCTAACCTCCTATTTTCTAGAGGACTTTAACCTCTGTTTTTATGGGCCTCCAGCCCGGCATGCATGCACCGTAAGTTTGTAGAGGACTTTAACCTCCGCAGATTATCCCAAGGTCCTCTATTTTTATAAATAGACACAATTTCAGAATTTTGTTCAAAATCACAATCGGTCCGTGAGTATTTTACCGTGTACTGGAGGAGTGTAGGATGTGTAGATCCCGCGGAGACGGCCGGGTCCAACAGCAGAACGTCCTCCCGTCCTTCAAGCAGTTGGGTAAGAGGCAAGACTCTAGGTCTAATCTGTGATGTCCTGGATGTCCAGTCACTGTCTGCCGCTGGTCCGACTATCTTCCGGGGATCCCACTTCTGACACCAGGTTTGTCGTGGTAATTTTTGCAATAAAAGATTGTGAACAAATTGGTTGTTGTGTGTATATTTATTTCAGAGGAACAGAGTTAGTCTTTGCAAAGAGAGGAGAGGGAGAGAGCGAATGGCAGGACGCAGTCTGTAGTCGAGCTCACCCGTCCTGCTGGATACAGGAAGTACACGTGTATATATGTGATGCGATGTGTGAGATAGTTGGGGTGGGGTGATGCACTGCCCCGTCTGTTGATGACCTTGAAGTCCTTGTAAGGATTTGTCTTCGACTATGTGTCTTTGTGTGTTCTGCTAGCGGGTCACAGGTGTTCCTTGTTATGGGAATAGTGCTTCCTTGCTTAGGGTGCATGCTGTTCAGATAGTGCTTGGCAAACATGTAATTGTACAAGCGGAAAAGGAGGATTTTGTCTATACAAAACGGACTGGAAATCAGGAGACGCGGCCGAGAGCTCAGGGAGTGAAATGGACTGAACCTCATAAGAGGCGGCCGACGGATCAGGGACTGGAACGGACTTGGCCTCAGGAGAGGCAGCCTACGGCATGGGAACTGGGAAGGACTGGACCTCAGGATAGGCGGCCAATAGCTCAGGGACTGGAACGGAATGGACCTCGGGAGGGCTGGTGGATGGCTCGGGAACTGGGACGGACTGGATCTTGGGAGAGGCGGCCAACGCCTCGGGCACTGTAACGTACTGAGCATAAGAAGAAGCGGCTGATGGATAAGAAACTGGAACCGACTGAACCTCTGGAGTGGGGACCCGATGGCTCGGGAACTGGAACGGACTGGACCTTGGGAGAGGCTGCCGACGATTCAGGAACTGGAACCGACTGGATCGTGGGAGATGCGGCCAACGCCTCGGGGAATGTAATATACAAAGCTTGGAAGAGGCAACAGATGGCTAGGGAACTGGAACAGATTGGGACATGGGGCCGACTGCTCGGGTACTAGAACGGACCTAACTTGGGAGAGGTGGCCAACAGCTCGGGGACTGGGACGGACTGGGCCTCGGGAAAGACGGCCGGTGGCCCGGGAACTGGAACGCACAGGACCTCAGGAGAGGCGGCCGGTGACTCTGAAACTGCAACGGACTGGTCTTCAGGAGAGGCGGCCGACGACTCGGAAACTGGAACAGACTGAGCCTTGGAAAAGTCGACCGACGGCTCGGGAACTGAAATGGACTAGACCACAGGAGAGGTGGCCAAGGGCTTGGGGACTGGAACGGAATGGACCTCAGGAGAGTTTGTCAAGTGCTCGAGAACTGGAATGGCCTGAACCTCGGGAGATGCAGCCAATGGCTTGGGGACTGTAACGGAATGTCCCTCATGATAGGTGGCAGATGGTTCCGGAACTGGAATGGACTGGCCCTCAGGAGAGGCTACCGGCAGCTCGGGGACTGGAATGGATTAATACTCGAGAGAGGCGGCAGACAGCTCAGGAACTGGAACAGATTGGACCTCGGGAGAGGCGGCTGATGGCTTGGGATCTGAAACGGACTGGACCTCAGGAGAAGCAGCCAACGGCTCGGGAACTGGAATGGACTGGTACTCGTGAGAGGCGGCCGACGGTTCGGGAACAGGGACAGACTGGGCCTTGGGAGAGGCGGCGGACGGATCGGGAGAGGCGCCCTATGGCTCGGGAACTGGGATGGACTTCACCTCAGTGAAGGCAGCCAACAGCTCGGGGACTGGAACGGACAAAGCCTCAGGAGAGGTGGCAGATGTCTCGGGAACTGGAACGGACTGGACCTCAGGAGATGCGGCCCACGGCACGAGAATTGGAACATATTGGACCTTGGGAGTGGAGGCCAACTCGGGAGTGGAACTGACTGGACCTTGCGAGAGGTGGCCGACGACTCGGGGACGTGAATGGACTGGACCTCGGGAGAGGCGGCCGACGGCTCAGGAACTGGAATGGAGAGGTCCTCCGGAGAGGCGGCAGACGGCTCGGGGACTGGAATGGACTGGATCTCGGGGGTGTCTGCCAACGGCTCCGGACCTGAAATGGACTGGTCCTAGGGAGAGGCGGCAGAGGGCTCGGGAACTGAAATGTACTGGGACTGCTGACTGCTTGGCTGGGCTCAGCGACTGCAAAAATCTGGACCTCAGGAAAGGCGGCCGATGGCTCGGGAATAGGAACGGTCTGGTCCTCGGAAGAGGCGGCCATCGGCTCGGGGAGTGGAACTGACTGGACCTCACAAAGGGTGGCCGACAACTCGGGGACTAGAACGGACTGGACCTCAAGAGAGGCGACAAATGGATCATGTACTGGGACGGACTGGGCCTCAGGAGAGGCGGCCTACGGGCTCGGGAACTGGGAAGGACTGGACCTCAGGAGAGGCGGTAAATAACTTGGGGACTGGAAAAGAATGGACCTCGGGAGAGGCAGCCCACGGCTCGAGAACTGGAACAGACTTGTCTGGGATGAGGCAGCCGACGGCTCCGGAAGTGGAACTGACTGGTCCTGGGGAGAGGCCGCAGACAGCTTGGGAACTGGAATGGACTGGACCTCTGGAGAGGCAGCCTACAGCTTGGGAACTGGAACAGACTTGTCTGGGATGAGGCAGCCGACGGCTCCGGAAGTGGAACTGACTGGTCCTGGGGAGAGGCCGCAGACAGCTTGGGAACTGGAATGGAATGGACCTCTGGAGAGGTGACAGACAGCTCGGGGACTGTCACGGACTGAGCCTCATGAGTGGTGGCAGATGGCTCGGGAACTAGCATGGACTAGGCCTCAGGAGAGGTGACCGATGGCTCGTGAACTGGGACTGACTAGGCCTTGGGAGACGTGGCTGACGGTCAGTATCTGCAACAATCTGGATCTCAGGAGAGGCCGGCGATGGCTCGGGAATAGGATCGGACGGGAACTTTGGTGGGGCAGCCAACAGCTCAGGGACTGGAACGAACTAAGCCTCAGGAGAGGTGGCCGATGGCTCGGGACCTGGAACGGACTGGTCCTCAGGAGAGGCTGCCAGAGGCTCGGGGACTGGAATGGAATAAAACTCGGTAGAGGCGGCCGACGGCTCAGGAACTAGAACAGACTGGTCCTCGGGAGAGGCGACCAATGGATCATGAACTGGGACGGACTGGGCCTCGGGAGATGCGGCTGACGGGCTCACGAACTGGGAAGGACTGGACCTCAGGAGAGGTGGTAAAAAACTTGGAGACTGGAACAGCATGGACCTCGGGAGAGGCGGCCTACGGCTCGGGAACTGGAATGAACTTGGGGTGAGGTGGCCAACAGCTCCGGATGTGGAACTGACTGGTCCTGGGGAGAGGCGGAAGACAGCTAGGTCTCGGGAGACCCGGCCGACGGGTCAGTATCTGCAACAATCTGGATCTCAGGAGAGCCCACTGATGGCTGCCGATGGCTCAGGGACTGTAACGGACTGAGGCTCAGGAGGTGGCAGATGGCTCAGAAACTGGAACGACTGGTCCTCAGGAGATGCTGCTGGCTGCTCGGGGACTAGAATGGACCAAAACTTGGGAGAGGCATCCGCGAGCTCAGGAATTGGAACCGACTGGACCTTGGGAGAGGCGCTCGACGACTCGGGGACTGGAACAGTCTGGACATCAGGAGAGGCAGCCAACGGCTCTGATACTGGAACCAACTGGTCCTTGGGAGATGCGGACAATGGCTCGGGGACTGGAATGGACTGGTCCTCAATAGAGGCTGCCGTCTGCCTGGAATGGACTAAGACCCGGGAGAGGCGGCTGCTGGCTCGGGAACTGGAACCGACTGAACCTTCTGAGAGGCGGCCAATAGCTTGGAGGCAGGAACTTACTGGACCTGGGAGAGGCGGCCGATGGCTCCGAAACGGGAACGGACAGGTCCACGGGAGAGGCAGTTGAGAGCTCGTGGACTGGAACAGACTGAACCTTGGGAGAGGGGTCCCGACGGCTCGGGAACTGGAACAGACTGGACCTTGTGAGAGGCGGCCGACAGCAAGTGAACTGGAATCGACTGGTACTCGCGAGAGGGAAAGACGGCTCAGGAAAATGGAATGGACTGGACTTCGGGAGAGTCCGCCAACGCCTCCGGAACTGGAATGGACTGGTTCTCAGGAGAGGCTGCTGGAGTCTCGGTGACTGGAATGGACTAAGACTCGGTAGAGGCGGCCGACGGCTCGGAGACTGGAACAGACTGCTTCTCAGGAAAGGTTGCCGAATGCTCGGGGACTGTAACAGACTGAGCCTCGGGAGAGGCTGCAGATGGTTCAGGAACTGAAATGGTCTGTTCATCAGGAGAGGTGGCAGATGTCTGGGGGACTGTAACGGACTGTGCCTCATGAGATGTGGCAGATGGCTCGTGAACTGGAATGGACTGGTCCTCAGGAGAGGCGGCCGATGGCTCGGGGACTGGAATGGACAAAGACTCGGGATAGGCGGCCGACAGCTCGGGAACTGGAACACACTGGTCCTCAGGAGAGGTGGCCAAAAGCTTGGGGACTGTAACAGATTGAGCCTCGGGAGAGGTGGCAGATGGTTCCGGAACTGGAACGTCCTGGTCTTCGATAGAGGCGGCCGATGGCTAGGGAACTAGAACGGTCTGGACCTCGGGAGACGCAGCTGACGGCTTGGCTCGGCTCGGCGACTGCAAAAATCTGGACCTCGGGAGAGGTGTGCGATGGCTCGGGAATAGGAACGTTCTGGTCCTCGGTAGAGGCGGCCTAAGGCTCGGGGAGTGAAACTGACTGGACCTCACGAGAGGTGGCCGATGACTCGGGGACTAGAACGGACTGGACCTCAAGAGATGCAGCCGATGGATCATGAACTGGGACGGACCAGACCTGGGGAGAGTCCGCCGACGCCTCGGGAACTGGAATGGACTGGTCCTCAGGGGAGGCTGCCGGAGTCTCGGTGACTGAAATGGACTAAGTCTCAGGAGAGGCAGCCGGCTGCTCGGGAACTGGAACAAACTGGTCCGCAGGAGAAGTGGCCAAAAGCTCGGGGACTGAAACAGATTGAGCCTCGGGAGAGGTGGCAAATGGTTCCGGAACTGGAATGATCTGGTCCTCAATTGAAGCGGCCGACGGCTAGGGAACAGTAACGGTCTGGACCTCGGGAGACGCAGCTGATGGCTCGGCTCGGCGACTGCAAAAATCTGGACCTCACGAGAGGTGGCCGACGACTCGGGGACTAGAACGGACTGGGCATCGGGATAGGCAGCCTACGGGCTCAGGAACTGGGAAGGACTGGACCTCAGTAGTGGCGGTAAATAGCTTGGGGACTGGAACGGAATGGACCTCGGGAGAGGCGGCCGATGGCTCCAGAAGTGGAACTGACTGGTTCTGGGGAGAGGCGGCAGAAAGCTCGGGAAGAGGAATGGACTGGACCTCTGGAGAGCCGGCAGACGGCTCGGGGACTATTACGGACTGAGCTTGGCTCTATTCGATGACTGCAACAATCTGGACCTCAGAAAAGGCGGCCGATGGCTCTGGAACAGGAACGAACTGGACCTCGGTAGAGGCGACCAACGGCTCGGCGACAGCTTGGGAACTGGAATGGACTGGACCTCTGGAGAGGCGGCAGACGGCTCGTGGACTGAGCCTCATGACCGGTGGCGTAAGGCTCGGGAACTGGGACGGACTAGGCCTCGGGAGAGGCAGCCAACAAGTCGGCGTCTGCAACAATCTTGACCTCAGGAGAGGCGGCCGATGGGTTGGGAATAGGATCGGACAGGAACTCGGGAGGGGCAGCCAACGGCTCAGAGACTGGAACGGACTAAGCCTCAGGAGAGGTGGCCGATGGCTCAGGAACTGGAATGGACTGGACTGGACCTGGAGAGGCGGCCGATGGCTCAGGGATTGTAGTGGACTGATGCTCATGAGAGTGGGCAGATGGCTCAGGAACTGGAATGAATGGTCCTTAGGAGAGGCTGCCGACGGCTGGGGGACTGGAATGGACTAAGATTCGGGAGAGGTGACTGCCGGCTCAGGAACTGGAACCCACTGGACTTTGGGAGAGGAGGCCGACGGCTCAGGGACTGTAACGGACTGGACCACGGTTGAGACAGCCGACGGCTCGGGAACTGGAACTGTCTGGACCTCGTTAGAGGCATCCGACAGCTTAGGAACTGTAAAGGACTGGTCCTCGGGAGAGGCAGCCGGCGGCTCGGGGACTGTAACGGAATAGCCTCATGGCAGATGGCTCAGGAACTGAAACGAACTGGATTTCGGGAGAGGTAGTCGACGGCTCGGGAATGGAATGGACTGGTACTCGTGAGAGGCGGCTGACGGTTCGAGAACAGGGACAGACTGGTCCTCTGGAGAGGGGGCCAATGGCCCGGGAACTTGGACGGTCTCGGTGTCGGGGGACGCGGCCGACGGCTCTGTGTCTGCATCAATCTGGACCTCAGGAGAGGCGGCCGATGGCTCGGGAATAAGAACGGACTTGATTTGGGGAGAGGCAGCCAACGGCTTGGGGACTGGAACAGACTAAGCTTCAGGGGTTGTGGCTAATGGTTAGGGAACTGGAACGGCCTGGATCTCGGGAGAGGTGGCCGACAGCTCTGAAAGTGGAACTGACTGATCCTGGAGAGAGGCTGCAGACATCTCTGGAACTGGAACGGACTGGACCTGGGGAGAAGTGGCCGATGGCTCGGGGACTGTAACGGAGTGAGCTTCATGAGAGGTTGCAGATGGCTCGGGGACTGGAATGGACTGAACCTCGGGTGAGGAAACCCTCCGGCTCGGGAACTGGAACCGACTGGACCTTGGGAGTGGCGGCCTACGGCTCGGGAACAGGGAAGGACTGGACCTCAGATGAGGCGGCCAAAACTTCGGGGACTGGAACGGACTGGACCTCGGGAGAGGCGGGCAATGGCTTGGGAACTGGAATGGACTAGTCCTCGGGTGAGGCTGCAGATGGCTTGGGAACTGGAACAGACTGGTCAGGAGAGTCTGCCGGCGTCTCGGGGATTGAAATAGACTAAAACTCGGGAGAGGCGGCCGACGGCTCGGGACTGGAACGGACTGGACCTTGGGAGAAACGATATCGGCTCAGGAACTGGAATGGACTTGTCCACAGGAGGGGCGGCCAATGCTGCTCGAGGGAATGGAATGGACTGGTCCTCTGGAGAGGTGTCTGAGGACTCGGGAATAGGAATGGACAGATCCTCGGGAGAAGTGAATAAGGGCTCAGGGACTAGAACCGACTGGACCTCGGGAGAGTCTGCTGACGGCTACAGGACTGGAATGGACTGGTCCTGGGGAGAGGCGGCAGGCGGCTCGGGAACTGAAATGGACTGGACCTGGGGAGAGGTGGCCGACAGCTCGGGAACTGGAATGGACTGGACCTCAGGAGAGGCGACCAACGGCTCGGGGACTGTAATGGAATGAGCCTCATGAGAGGCGGCCGAAGGGTCGGGAACTGGAACAGACTGGTCCTCAGGAGTGGCGGCCGAGAGCTCAGGGACTGTAAGACATTGATCCTCGGGAGAGATGGCAGATGGTTCCCAAACTGGAACGGTCTGGTCCTCGGTGGAGGCGCCTGACGGCTCGGGAACTCGAACGGACTGGGCCTCGGGAGACGAGGCTGACGACTCAACTCAGCTCACGACTGCAACAATCTGGACCTCAGGAGAGGCAAATGGGAACGGGAAATGGAACAGACTGGAATTCGGGAGAGGCAGCCAACGGCTAGCCATCGGAGACTGGAATGGACTAAGCCTCAGGCCTGGACGGACTGGACATTGGGAAATGCGTCCGGCGGCTCGGGGACTGCTACAATCTGGACCTCTGGAGAGGCGGCCGTTGCCTCGTGAATAGGAACGGTCAGGTTCTCGGTAGAGGCGACCAACGGCTCGGGGAGTGGAACTGACTGGACCTCACGAGAGGTTGGCGAAGACTCGGGGACTAGAACGGACTGGACCTCAAAAAGGGCAGCCGATGGTTTGTGAACTGGGACGGACTGGGCCTCGGAAGATGCAGCCTAAGGGCTCGGGAAATGGGAAGGACTGGACGAGGTGGTAAATAGCTCGGGGACTCGAACGGAATGGAGCTTGGAGAGGCGGCCGACAGCTCGGGTACTGGCAAGGACTTGTCCTGGGTTGAGGCGGCCGACGGCTCCGGAAGTGGGACTGACTGTTCCTGAGGAGAGGAGACAGCTCGGGAACTGGAATGGTCCAGACCTCAGGAGAGCCGGCCAATTGCTTAGGGACTGTAATGGACTTGACCTCGGGAGAGGCGGCCGACGGCTTGAGGATGGAACGGTCTGGTTCTCTGGAGAGGCTGGTGACGGTTCGGGGACTGTAACAGACTAAACCTCGGGAGAGGCGGCAGACAGCCCGAGACCTGGAACGGACTGAGCCTCTGGAGAGGCGGCAGACGGCTCGGGGACTGCATGGACCGAGCCTCGGGAGAGGCGGCAGACAGCTCGGGGACTGGAACGGACTCGACATCTGGACATGCGGCCGACTGTTCGGGAACTGGAATCAAGACCGGGGTGTACCGGGCCGCAGAAGACCAGGGAACACTGGGCAGAGGGGGAAGCGCCCGGCCGCAGAGCCGTGGAGCGCCAGGCTGCTCACAACTGACCAGACACATCCGACCAGACACAACCGATCAGATGTCCTATCCAGCCCAAAGCGCCTATCCATATAGTGGAGTGTGCTTAGCGCAGGGCACCTGGATGTCAGCCCTTCTCCTCCCGGCCGACGCCTGCAGGCCGGCAGATGTGTTGTTCCTCCACCATCCCCTGCATTCAGGGCACCCGCCTCAGAGAAGCCACGCAGCTGAACAGAGGGCAGCAAACGCCTTACAAACACTTTTTAGGTGACGATAAAAGTGTGTCCTCTTCCTCCACTATTTTTGTTATACTGAGAACTTGACTGTTTGGTAATATTACGCACATGGTGACATTTGGTGAAATCTAATCTCGACAACTTTATTGCATTTGGGATGGGATGGTACAAGTGTTAATGATATGAGTTCAAAGGGCTATATCACTGGCAAACAATATGTCACTCAACGAGTGACATATCCAAGGCCCAATAATAAATACAATGTTCGAAATTATGTGTAGTATTTTTTTATAATGTATTCAATATCTAAAGGCCATATAAGGGTTCACATATAGGACTATTTCAACATGGTGAACTACAAATAAGGAACTAATTACTCAAATATACAGTTATTCTTAAATGAATATTGGAATCTCCAGGTGAGCAGTTTTATTCAAAACAAAGTCAGCCAGCAACATGCATGAAGGGTGAACTGTTCTTGTTTATTAAGAGTGAATCAAAGCTCAAGCTAAAGAAATATGTTATATGTAAGGGTAAGAATATGTCAGTCAATATTAGTAAAAAATGCCTTTTGAACAACAAAATGGAAAAAAAGCATGTTATATGATGTTATAGTTGCAGCAAGATCAAAAAGTGGGGAAGCAGTGCGAGGAACCAGTGGCAGGGCTAACTAGCGAGCTAGTAGCGCACTACATTGACCATGTTCATCATACACAAAATAATAAAATGAGAGATGGTGTTATTCGCCCTTTAAGTGAGAATGAACTTACAGTATATTAACCTTGGATGCTGAATAACTCTTGAGAACATTGCAAATAACTCTTTGCAACTCCTTCTAAACCCAGTCTTGAACACAGTATTTTGGCGTTTTATTGTTACCAAGCACTCAGCAATTGGGTGCGCGAACGTGGAAGTATGCCGCTCAATGTGGACTAATCCCCTGCGCCTGCCCCAAAGCCCACCCTTTGCAGTTCCATTCCACAAGGTCCAACCCAATCTCCTTTGCTGTAAGATTAGGGCCAATGAGGGGGAATAATCCATGTGGATGTGTCATCTTGAAAGTTGTGAGTGAACAATGGAAACCTGACTGCGGATGATCCGTCCAGTAATTGCCCATCATCCTGTGTACTCCTTGCCTAGCAGAACGCCCCTCTACACACACACACACACACACACACACACACACACACACACACACACACACACACAATGCCTCACATTGCTAATTCCCAGGGGAATGGTTTGGGGGTCCATACGGGCCAGATGGGCGATGGTGGTGCGCGTTTTGCATTAGACCACACCCGGCAGGCTCTGTCCGGCCACGACCTTCCCAGCTTTGATCCTATTAGCAGGTGAATGAGGAGATGGTCATTGGACTGACGGGGGGGGTCGTCCACATGTCTGCAGTTGAGCTCGAGCTCACTCCTCATTAGTAGACACATATGCCACTCCAAAAATAAATGATAGAGCATATTGCACTGGGCTCCATCTAATTCCCCAAATGTTCCCTTTAAAAGGTTGTTGTTGCTTGTGGGTAGATAACTGATTAGGCAAGGTATAGCTGTTGCCTAGCTTAATCAATAACACGCTGCCATGAGGATCAGCCACTGATAACAGTTATATTTGTGGTTGGATGAGTAGGCTGACTTCACACAATATGGATACTTTGAATGATCGGCTAACAATTGCACTAGAACCTTTCTGAAAACGTTCAAATCCTATTTATATAAACGTACTGGTCAACTCAACCTGTTTCTTTCCCCTTTGCCAATTCCAAGGCAATGGTGTCGACAGAAAAAGAGAAAAAAATATATTGTCAAATGTGCATTGAAAACCCATTAATGTCCCTGACAGGAGTTGTTATGTATAATTGGAAGTATTATCGGAGGTTGAGATGTTAGTTTCAGACAAAGTTTAATTTGTATTGAAAATTGCCTTGTGATGAAGTTTCGACCATTAATGCTCTCTACAGCACTATGTGCAGCTGGCAGAACTCTCCAGTAAAGATAAAGGTTATGCACACAGGCTTTATCCAAAAAAGTGGCAAATGTTTTGAAAAAATATACCGTGTGACGGACATTGGGGATATAGTTGCATATTAATCAGTTTTAATAATTAAAAACACCTAGATCTATTTTCGAAAAAGTTTTCTGGACCTCAAATCAACACAAATGTGCTTACAATTCGTTTTTTTTTTTTTTTTTTTTCTTTTTTTTAAATTCTTGCAGATCATAAAAATTGTAAATCACATTGTTGCATACATGGGAAAAAACAGTGCTACATAATGTAATGTGATCACATCCACTGTTGGATGTTTGGATCATTTCTCCATGGTGGAAGTGGGAAGTAACTGCAGTGTGGATAGAGAGAGGGATAGTAGTACCTTTGTATGTTATCAGTCTGTGGCAACTAAATACCCACAGATGATGGTGGATCCTACATCTCGTTTCTGCCTGTGTTGTTTAATTTTCTTGTTTATTTCCAACCTTACCCCTCTCTACTGTGTACAAAAGTCAACCAGAAGAGTAGAGGGCAGGACACAAGACCCATCCCACACACATACACACACACTAACTCATTTCATGACTAACTAATTTCTGCCTTGCCTTCCCAAAGACCGCACAGCACGTACAGTATGTATGTATATACTCACTTGCTCAAAACACATGCACACCCACAGAGTCATGTGCAACACTGTAGTGATTAAGTCCAGTTCTAAGTGTATTTTTCCTTGGAAATAATCGATTGAAATTTATTCAGTCCGTTTTTTTCTGTATTGAACTATAACTATACTGTACTGTAAGTGTACCCTGGGAGAGCTCGGCCCAAATAATTCTATCACTCACTGTTGAGTTATAATCAGTTAACTTGGTTAACTTAAATTTACTGCCTGCAGAAAAGTATTTTACTTATCTCAACATATTCTTGAAATAACAGTATTTCTGGAAAATGGCCAGTGTCCTTGTGAAAATAACACCATGTTCTAGTCTGACTGCCTTCAGACGGGATACATTTATGAACGTTTTATATCGGCCAAATTATCCTTGATAATACAGCAAGGAAATTAGGTGACAGAGCTGATGGAGATTGCCTGAAGCCCTTGTCAATAAGCAAAAGAAGGTGATCAATAGATAGAAGACATTCTACCTGACTGACAGGGTCTTCATGGAACGAACGCATTCAGGCAATGTCATAATACACAAATACGGAGACCCACAGACAGGATAAGGTATGTTACAGATGTTTGAGAAGGTATTGATGGACATGGCTACCAGTGATCCCAAAATGTTCATGTGATAAGACGGTGAGTTCAAATTAAATGTGCTATGAATTGAGATAGGGGAACACGGACAAACAGACAGATTTTAATCATCATTTTATTTGATTACATTATTTTTTCTCTTTCTTTTCAGGTTCTTTAAAGGTATGCAACCTTTAATTAACTATGTAAATATGTTACATCATCCTACACTCTTTTCCACTTGCACTGAAAGCCAAAAATCTACTTGCAATGTTCAGTAAAAATCATCCGGTCCATTTCCCCACTTTCGACCTAGTATAATTTATGGGTAAACGCCGGTATGGCTGGGAATGGAAGTGTGTGGGAATGGAAATATCAGATTTACATAAACTTGACGTGTCTTTCAGAGTTATGGGTGTGGTGCGGGGACATCAGGCACAAGCATGTCGCTTGCCCGCCGGCGGCACCGCAGCACGGAGCCAGAGGGAGCAGGTGAACAGGGAGAGGTAGAAAGCGTGGAGAACGTTCATTCTACGGAGGCAGAGACTGTAGGTGTTGAGATTTGTCTTTTTCCAGCCAGTACCTTTCGATTGCGTACAAGGTCATTTTCACTATCTCCTCAGACTGGAGTCTAGTCAGTCTAGTCTGCTTACAACACCCACTTCTTTGTTCAACCTCCTCTGCTGAAATGTATAATAACCCTATGCTATAAAATAATATTCAGAACATTGCGTGAACTACCGCCTGGTCTTGAGCTCTGTTCTCCAGCAGGCTGTCTGCTTCCAGATCCACCCCAGTTTCAACCACTCGGGCCTAATAGAGAAAGATTATAACAACTTGGTTATGCACAGTGTTATAATTAGTTTCATTCATTTGAATACAACTACAATAAATGAAAAAATACTGATTCATTTAAATTTTCAAACCATTCGTTCTTTAAAATCAGAGATGTATATATTGATATACATGATATACATATACAGTGGTACCCTGGGTTACGAGTGCGCTAACATACTAGTTTTCGAGCCATTTCGAGCCGTCGTTCCGTCGATTTTTTTGTATTGATTTGAGAGCAAAAATTTGAGTTACGACGAGCGAGCTTCAGGTGCCGCCGCTGGTGGGCGTGGCGAGCGAATGCGGCCAGCATCCCGCGTCTCACTCTTCACTTCAGGTGGTTACCTGAGGGTGGAGGCATCGCTTTTGTGTTTTGTGCTCGCGATTTGGGCTTTTTGTGCAGTTATTTTGCCAATTTCTTTTTCGAATCATGAGTCCGAAAAAAGTAAGTGCTGAGAAAAAGAAGTGGATTATGTCCATTGACTTAAAGCGCAAAATAATAGAAAAACATGAGCGAGGTGTGCGTGTGATGGAATTGGCGAGGCAGTACGAGCGTAGTACTTCTACGGTATGTATCATACTGAAGCAGAAGGAGACGTTAAAGGGTATCACGCCAGCCAAGGGCGTTAAAATAATGTCTAAGCTGGGGACCGCTGTCCATGAAAATATGAAGAATCGGCCGTTGGTGTGGTTGACGGAGAAGCAGCTCGCAGGAGATAACGTGACGGAGGGTAGCGAGAAGTCAGAAGAGAAGAGAGATCTACACATTCTCTTTTATTGTGTTTAATATGTTTTTATACAATATTTGTTATTTATAAATACATTTTTCTTATTTTAAAAATACGTAACAACAAAAAAATGGGGTGTTTTTTGGGGGGGCTGGAACGGATTAATGGCATTTCAATTAAGTTCAATGGGGGAAATTGATTTGCTATACGAGCAGATTGAATTACGAGCTCTGTCACGGAACGAATTAAACTCGTAAATCAAGGTACCACTGTACACATAAATTCCGCCTAAGGGCGTACCTAGGCGCCAGCGCGAAATTACACCATTGAGGGGAATATAATTACAGGCAAGATCCAAGCACTGACCCACCAGTGTCCCTGCATGGGTCACAATATTGCCGTGGTCCCGCCCGCAGCATTATTGGATTGGTTATACCTCACGAATAAAGAGCCAGTCAACACTGTATTCTGTAATTGTGGGATGCACACGGCAGAGAAGAGAGGCTGTTTTTTCAAAGGTAAGAATGCTGATGTTGCTGAAGTTTTAATTAACATGACAATGCTCTGTGCTGAAGTTTACAGAAGAGTACAAGGGCCCCGCAAAACAACAACCCTGTGTTTCAAGAATAAACTCGGAATTCTGAGTTTAAAGTCTTAATCTCGAGAATATACTCGGAATAACCTTTCGAGAATAAACTCAACAAACTTAAATAAAGCCTCAATTAAGTTTTGAGAATAATGCCGGAATTCCAAGATAATAGTCCAAATACATTGTGAGAATACAACGGGAACACATCACATCCGAGAGACAGAGAAGGTGAGGGAAAGAGATTTGGAAGGAAGTGTTCAAATTTTAATTTAAGTTTTACTGGTTTTATTTATTTTTACTTTATTCATTCACTTTTACAAAATAAAAGCTGAAAAACATTGTTTGTAAACAGTATAATTGACCTGTTTTTCATTGAATTGGTCCTACATCTGACTACCAAGACGGGTATGATGAGCTTCTTGTGAATGATTAGCTATTGTCAACACTAGATCCCTTATTGTTACCACGATTACAAGGTGCTTCGCTCCTCATCCTTAAAGGACGCGCATGACCATGTTACATGGACTAAGGACATGTCATCCTACTTCTCAGCACTAAAGAACTCATTGTGCAATGCTCCTGCACTCTGAATACCCAACTACAACATGTCATTCCGCCTGTATGTGTCTGGTGTGAGAGCTCAGGCACATGGGAGTGGTTATAAACCTGTGGCTTATCTATCAAAACTGTGATCAACCCATTGCACTTACACACAACACATCAGCTTACTTACAGCTTACACAACCTGACTACACTCCCTACTTCACACATATGACAAAATAACTGAATCCCATGACTGTTTACATGAGATCACACAGTACTCGTCTGCCCACTCAGACTTACAGTCCATCACCTTACCGGATGGCAAACACATTAAATGGATGGATTATGCTCCAAACCCTGCTATCTAACTGGCTACAGTGTGTTTGAATTACCCACTATTTATAAGGCATTTTACTTATCTGCATACACTGACTCTCAATATGCTTTTTGGGTGGTGAATGACTTTGGCAAATTATTGATAACAGAGAGGTTTCATGTCAGCGGACGACAAACTTATCTCACATTCTATGTTGGTGTCTGGCATTCTTGCAACAATGTTGCTTCCGTCCCAATTGACCGTGGTAAAGGTAAAAGGACATAGCACATTAGGAGATCAGTATCCGAGAATGACTTAGCTAACGCGGTAGCTAAGAGGGCCGCAGCTGACTTTCCTGAGTCACCTCACTGCACTAAATCGTAGGGCTGGCCCCTGAAAGTCGACGAGTAGAATCATTAGTCTGAAAACTGTCAGTCAAATGAGATTCTTAATTCGATCAGTCGGTAGGTTTTTTTTTTCTTTCTTTTCAGTCACTGTGCATTACAATAACAGGATAAAACAGATAGAAGCTTACCTAATATGCACAGGGATAACATTTCAATGAGGATTTATAAATAAAGGGAATCGTAAATACCATGGATACGAACACGGCTCTCCGTGCGCTCCAATCGCCGTGCCCTGTTCCTCCAAATAAAACAACTGCTGCTTACTGCTGAATCCGGTACTTTAACAGTACTCTTAATGGTCTATTTTTTAAATTTTTAAGAGAAAAACAAAAACAAATTAAGAGCAGAATCAATACTGCTTTAATAATGCTCGCCATGCTATTGTCACTTACTTAGAGCAGTTTCTCCTCATTCGTGTGTGAGAGCCAGGCAGCGGGAGTCGGCCTCGCCCCCCTCACTCATATCTCCGGCAATGTCTCTTATGATAATAGCAAAAAAACTTCTTAGATTAATTTCTTACTCTTATTGCAAGTAATAAACGGGTTTTATAGCCTAATTAATAGAAAATACATTTACTTAATTCCTCCATTACCCTTAACAGTAACGTCAGAGATTGCTGCCGCTCATTTGCTCTCTGCCTGCTCCTTGCCTGACTTGTTTACCCTCGCTGATGGATTTCCTTGCTTTCCTGACCCTGGTCTGTTTGTTCTAATAAACCCCTGCTTTGTGACCTTCACCTGCCTTGTGCTCTTGGGTTCACCTCTAGTCTGAGTCAGTGAGCCCAACAGCACAATGGCCAGAATTGGACCCAGCCGACGCAGAGTCACTCAGATGGCAGATCGACGTCCAGGTGGGGGCCCTGCGTCAACATGAGCAACAACTCATCTCTATGGAGGTGGTTGTCCGGCAATCCTCCTCCTGTCATGATCAACACCTGGAGGCTCTCAGCAACCGGATTCAGCAGCTCACCCAGGTCAGTCAGGCCGCTGCCGCCGCCTCTACCAGCCCTCATGCTGTTTTCAGTGCGGAATCTCGCCTCAACCATCCCGAACGCTTTTTGGGAGCCCCAGGTACTGTCCGGTCCTTCCTCACCCTCTGTTTGACTTTTGAGTTACAGCCCCTCTCGTTTCCCACTGAGAGGTCCCGAGACCCCTGCTCTTCGGCGGCGACCTTTTCCGCCGGTCTCCGGAGGGTTTTCGACCACGCCACCCTGGATCGAGAGGCAGCTCGTGGCCACCTTAACCTGGTACAGGGAGATCGACGAGTGATTGACTACTCTATTGCATTTCTGACCCTCGCAGCAGAGAGCGAGTGGAATTCTGCGTCGCTGAACGACGCCTTCCACTACGGGCTCTCTGACATCATCACTGACGAGCTGCTCGAGATCCCTCAATGAGTCTGGACGCTCTCATCGCTATCGCCATCCGCATCGACGGACGTCTCCAGGAGCGTAAGCGAGAGAGGGTTTTCCCGAAGCCATCCACAACCCGTCAGCGTCGCCTCTTTCGTTTGTGTCAGCACCCCCTCGAGTGCCCCTAGCGACACAGCAGAGCCCATGCAGCTCGACAAGACCAGCCTGTTGTCAGTGGAACGACAGCGTCGTCGGAGGGAGAACTGCTGTCTGTACTGTGGCCAAGGGCGACACTATGTATCAAACTTATCCGGTAAAAGGTGTGGCTCACCAGTCAGACAGAGGGCGCTGGTGAGCCATGCTATCAGTTCTGAAAGCCCAGTTGGGTTTAACCACGCCGTTTCACACGGTTGCAAATCTGATTGAGTCTGGAGCTGACGCAAATTGGACTGGACTCCCACCTGGCGGAACAACTAGGCATTCCCCAGGAGCTGTTATCAGAACCCATTCACGCCAGAGCACTCAATGGTCACGTTCTCTCCTTCGTCACTCATCGGACCGTCCCGGTACACCTTGGCATATCAGGTAACCATCACAAGACGTCGGTGATCCTGGGTTTTCCCTGGTTAGGGATACATAATCCACAGATTGACTCGGGTGCATTTTACAATGGAGTTCATACTGTTACTCTGTATGCCTATGAGAGGAAGACAGCCTTTAACGCTCCCAGGGGACATTACGAGTACCTAGTCATGCCCTTTGGTCTCATCAATGCCCCTGCAGTCTTCCAGGCCATGGTGAATGATGCTCTCAGAGACTTTATTAATGTGTTCGTGTTTGTCTACCTGGATGATATTTTCTCCAGATCTGAGAAGGAACAAGTCCGCTATGTCAAGTGTGTTCTCCAGAGGCTTCTGGAGAATAAACTCTACGTAAGAGCCGAGAAATGTGAGTTTCATGTTCCCAGGGTCTCCTTTTCGGGGTTTGTGGTTGAGGAGGGGAGCATACAGATGGACCCAGCCAAGGTTCGGGCAGTCGTCGACTAGCCAGCCCCGGCCTCCAGGAAGAAGCTGCAGCAGTTTTTGGGCTTTGCTAACTTCTACAGGAGGTTCATCTGCAACTACAGCCAGGTGGCAGCACCACTTACGGCATTGACCTCCCTTAATGCGCCCTTCATCTGGTCACCAGCGGCCCGACAAGGCGTTCAGTGAGTAAAAGAGTCGGTTCACCTCTGCACCCATCCTTAACCTGCAGGACACCTGTCAGTTTGCAGTGGAAGTGGAAGCCTCGGATTTGGGTGTGCTGGCTGTACTCTCTCAGAGAGCGGCAATTGACCAGAAGCTTCATCCTGGTGCTTCACTTTTTCTGTTTGACTTTTCCCTCTCATACCGTCCTGGGTCAAAACACACCAAACCCAACGCTCTGTCACACATCCACCAAGCGGAGAGCCACTCTTCACAGCCAGAGGAGATCTTGCCGGGTTCCTGTATCGTAGGCGTGGTGGCCTGGGAAGTGGGGCAGAGGGTAAAAAATGCCCTTTCTAGTAACCCGTCCCCCAGCCATTGTCCTGATATCTGTCTGTTTGTGCCAGCCAATGTACATTCCTAGGTCATGCAGTGGGGGCATTCCTCCCGGCTAGCTTGCCACCCTGGAGTGGCCAGAACCCTCGCTCTTCTCCAACAACACTTCTGGTGGGAGTCTATGGATCGGGACACCCGGGAGTTTGTGTCCGCTTGTCCTGTGTGTTCACAGAACAAGAACCCCCGTCAAGCCCCAGTGGTCTGCTTCAGCCTCTGCCCATTCCTCCCCATCCGTGGTCCCACGTCACATTGGACTTTGTTACCGGCCTCCCCCCATTTGAATGTAACACTAAGATTCTCACCATGGTGGATAGATTCTCCAAGGCTGCTCACTTTATTCCCCTGCCAAAACTGCCCACTGCCATAGAGACTGCCGAGGTCATGTAAACCAGGTGTTCAGGTTGCTTGTTTTTGGAATGAGTTTTGCAGACTCCTGGGGGTCAGCCTCTCTTCGGGGTTCCACCCCCAGTCCAATGGCCAGATAGAGGATGAACCAGGAGATGGAGACTGCGCTGCAGTCTAGAAATCCCACGTCCTGGTCCAAACTACTGCTTTGGGTTGAATAGTGTTCCAGTGTTCCCGCAGCTATCAGCCGCCTGTGTTTCCCAAGCAGGAGGGCGAGGCTAGCATCCTGTCTGCTCATGCCTTCGTCCGCCATTGCGAACGCACCTGACAGCAGGCGCGGGCCACCCTACGCCGCACCTCTGACCAATATCAAAGGTCAGCCAACCATCGCCGGACCCCAGCTCCCGCCCACACCCCGGGACAGAAGGTCTGGCTCTCTACACGGGACCTACCTCTCCGGGTTGAATCCAGAAAGCTGGCCCCATGCTTTGTAGGTCCGTTCCCCATTTCCAGGCTCATCAACCCAGCTGCTTTTCGCCTGCGTCTTCCCCGGTCTCTCCGCATTCATCCCACTTTTCATGTCTCTCGACTCAAGCTGGTTAAGGAGAGTCCAGACCGCCACCGCCGACCGGGATCATCGACGGGGCCCCTGCTTACACAGTTAGGCATCTACTGAGGTCTCGGCGCAGAGGTAGGGGTTTCCAGTATCTGGTAGATTGGGAGGGGTACGAACCTGAGGAGAGATCATGGGTTCCTTCTCGAGCCATCCTGGAACCGTCTGTCATCCAGGACTTCCACCGGGACCACCCAGACCAGCCCAGTGGGACGTCTGGGGACATCCCTAGAGGGGGATTCTGTCATGAATCCTCACTGAGACTGAATATACTTTTGTCTACTAATTTTCAGTTAATCTAGTTTAGCCTTGTCAGTAACTCTCCTGTTGTTTCAGATCCGGCCACACCCCTTTGCTACAACACCACCTAGGTTCCCCACTCGTCCTCACCTGCAGCTCATTTGCTCATCAGGCACTCCGTACTTATACTGGTCTAATTCATATGTCCTGTGCCAGATTGTCTTTGCTTAGACTGAGCTTTCCAGTATGCCATCCAGTGATCTCTCGAATTCGTTGTTGATTCCCCGTTTTTGATCCTCTGCCTGCTCCTTGCCTGACTTGTTTGCCCTTGCTGACGGATTTGTTGGCTTTCCTGACCCTCGTCTGTTTGTTCTAATAAACCCCTGCTTTGTTAACCTTCACCTGCTCTCCTGCGTTGTGCTCTTGGGTTCACCTCTAGTCTGAGTCAGTGAGCCTAACACTGGGACCCAATTAATACCGGGTGTCAGTACCCAACCCTAGGCTAGTGCTCTTGCTCGTGTCCCGTTCCTCCATGCCCCCCCATGCCGAATATTGACATTGAACAGCCAAATCTGATTAGACTGACAAAACTCTGAGTTGGGCGCAGCCCTACTAAATCATGTACTTTTTCACACTTTGCACGTTGCTATACGTCCTGTGATCGGACAGCTCCACATATGGACTACCTCTGCAATTTTAAGTTACCACAATACTGAGATTGCTGATTTTGACACTATTTATTGTTCATTATTCACTATGGAACAATAATAAAACATGAAACTGTCACTGAGTTCCCCTGGGCGCCGCTAGATAAGTCAGTTACTAGGTTGGGTAAAATGCAGAGAAATGCATTTCGTTGCCTCAGTATTTGTACTCTATGCAATGACAATTAGTCGACTCTAAAATGGAATATGGGACTGTCACCAAGTTTCAGTATAATTCAACCTTTAACTCTCACTGAGTTTTAATCGTACACTATATATAACTAACATTGAAATGTTCAGTTCAAATTAAAATTCTTTCACTTTAAGTGCAAATATACATTCATTTTATATTGTACTTTGCAAATTGCAATCATACAAAAAAATTAACAAATAAAATAAATCGCTGACTCTTCTCGCGCCTGTTTATTGGAAGTCCTCTGCTCACCATGCGTTGAATCAAATCAAACAACTTGTCAATAACCAAGTCTCAAAAGAATTGAACCTTTCATCACCAGCGGCGCTCCGCTGTGACATCGATAGCTCCGCAGTCTGCACAATGTTAGAATATTGTGAGGCATTAGATAAAGAATTTATCTCATCTTCTTTTGTTACCTTGAAGTACCTCCAAACAGCCAACATTATCGTTCTTTTGCTCTCGAGCGTCTACTACCCAACCACGTTACATTACTTTGGTATCGGGTTTGAGTATCAGATCATGTTTAGAGTACAAGTAGATAAGCACAGTATTGGTGTGTAAATTTGACCGGCATAGAATCGGAAATACATCTGACATTGATTGGCCAGTGAAAACTGATTAATTCCGGTCACCAGCCGATCGATCGGTGCATCTCACGTTCTCAACATTACGGTGACATTTTTGTGCTTTATTATAACTCTCTGCCTTTCCATTTTACCTCAGCAATGCAGCATTACACCTCAGTGGATACTAAATTACCCCTCAGTGCGTTGCGTATCAGCGGATGTTGAGTGATAGGAGAGGGAGGGCTTACAGAACCACAAGTTGTAGCATCTGGTCCAATCCGAGGGATGTAGTTTAAACACCCAATAAATGTATGGTATTGTTTTGTATTGGCTGATTGATTTCCGTCTTATAAATTACAATTATATATATATATATATTCAAAATTTTTTTTTTTTTTGTGTAGTTTCAGCTGGGATTTTGACATGCGTATTTTTACTAAGAATTGCCTAGTTGGTACACAAAATGCGTGCAGGTTGGCAGGTCTGAAACTGTTGTAGACATCTTCATTAAAGCCATCAGCAAACTTGGCCGGCCACTTTAATTCAGAACTCATCATGGAGGGGAGAATTTGGGAAGTATATTTTGTTTAAAAGAAAGTTGTATGGCATTAATTTTATGGTGTATGTTATCTTATGTCAAATTGTGTACTTGGGGGGACTTCTTTAAATCACACACACACGCAGGTGGGTTCTTTTCACCAGTGACCTTTTTTTAAATGTGTTTTCTCCGAAAAAATGCTCATTGTAAAATTTATTCTAGCTAGCTGACCACCAGCACATTACATGCTACATACATAGTCCTACTAACACATGAACGGTTTCCAAATAAAAGGACAAAAAAAAAAGTGACAGGCTACAAACAATATGTAAGTGAAAAATGTAATTACAATTAAGATGAAATAGAAAAAAAAATTGTGCCAAGGAGAATAGTTCATAAAAAGACAATAAAATTTGAGATGAAAAAACGCTCAAAGCATTAACAAAGCAATCTCCCAATATTGCATGTGCTGACACCTGTAAATAAAACAACAAAAAATATATATTGTCACATACTGCAGGGGAGGGTTTGACATGAGTCTTTGATTGTTCCTGCAATTTATGTACTCAGAGTATGAAATACATGACAAGAGATAAAAAGGGTCTCCACATGAAATGGTGCCATACCATTGGATGGATCACATTTCCTCTACATTTTGATCGCAATCCAACATTACACACGCTCATGCAGTGAAAACAGTCTGGCACCATGTACAGCCCCTTTCCCACATGGAATCCATAAAATTGCTGGATAAAAAATATCTGGCAAAGGCAGTAGGTAGTTATTCCCACATAGGCCTCCTTTATAGAGAAGTGCTATATGGAGTCTGTTCCCACATGGATGACTGTTACGGATACATTACGTGATGCTTGCGTGAGAGGTGCCTAATATCACGTGAGACTAGGCAACAGAATCATTTTTTAAACCAGTGCCATCACGCTACAGCCTAGCATGCTAACGCCATAAGCTAGCATGCTATTGCTACAAGCTAGCATGCCAGAGCGTCATTTATTGAAATTTATAGTATAGTAGTACTTACAAGTAAGTAGTCAGCATCATTCCTCGTTCCCCTCACTATACGGATGCCGTCTTTACCAGTTTTCTCCAACCAATCTTGACTGATTAACAAGCACCCACATCTTGGTGACCACCGCCACAAAGACAGAGTAGTTTATTTATTTATTTGAGCATTTCTTGTCACATTTATTTACATATATATTCATTTATACATTTGACACATTTATTTACGTATGTATTTTATTTATATATATATATATATATATATATATATACTGTATTTTATTTATTTTTTTTACCTGTGCTGTCCGCATCAAGAACAGAGTTAGTCTGCAAGTGGAGTTCAACTTCTGAACCTGCAATACCACTCTTTATTCATGCTTTTATCATGAAGAACTGCTGAAATAAATCTGTCCTAAGGATGACCTGTGGAATAATAAAAGCACAGCTTTTTGTTCCACAGAACCGACACCAATCCCCCTCTTTGGAGAATGAATTTGCCATGTTTTGGTCTTTAAACAACTAATCACTACTCCCAGAGGAGGGGGAAAATCACCACAGGCGAGACAAATTAACTTAGAACCAAGCAACAAAATTGACATGGAAAAACATATACATAGAAACATCGGACGTGAACATGTATCCACATAACAGTTAATTAACTCCAGGAAAACTGGAACAGAAATTCGGCACATGGCCTCTTACTGTCATAGTTATGACAATAAATGAGGACGGAAAGGAGAGGGAGCTGGTGGTGTGTGTGTGCCTGTGATGAGACTGCCTGTATATGTATGTGTGTATGTGTATTTGTGTGTGTTGTCGTGACCAAAAAGGTCCAGTAAAAAGTCTTGATCTCAACAATTCTATCTATTTTGTATAGCTTAGCTTCAAAAAAAACTTGGAAGAAAAAACAATGGAACCGAACACAATCTGATGCAAAAAAGTTTATTGTATATCAGAAAGTCAAATACACCAATAAACTTTGAGGTTTTTTTTTTAGGCTTCGCACACTTTTGTGCTTCTCTATGTCCAAAAAGCACCCTTCTCCTATTACATGTTCTGCCCCTTTCAGTGCCGCGAACCATTCAACTGTTGCCGGGGATTTTTCTATTTTTTGGGGTAGTTGAATAACAAATCACATTCCTTGTGGGGTTGAGCCAATCACAGCTTATAATCCTATCACCAGGCATTCTGGGGTGATCTTCCAGACAGCCAATCAAAGCCTTGTTACTGGGAAACCTCCCGTTTCTTGGAAAGAGTGTTCCCGGAACACCTGAGTCTTTTTTTCCATATATGGGCATATTTCCCTTTTCTTCTATCACACATGACCTTGACTGTTGTCTTTATTTCAATAAACATTTTTTCCTCATGTTTTTGAAGAAGACTTGAGTTCCCTCTCAAGTCTCCATCCAGACCTCCATCATGAGGTGTTTGCAAGGAGCACTTGGAATAGAATGCAGAAAACTGGTGGTAGAAATGCCGCTTCCGGTATTGTTCAAAGCACAATCATTATGTTTGCTTAATTCTCTAACTCCACCCTTTTTTGACAAATGGTACTTACCATATGTCAAACAAGCAAAGTAATAAAAAACTAGCGGGAGAGACACGGCTCCCCTTGTGGATCATACAGTACCAAGTGGCTCTGCCACTACAAACTTTGGCTTGCCACAACAATATGTCAGTGCAGAATGCCTGTGAGTAGAGGAAAAAAAAAATGAGTGAGGAATCCTGTGTCCTTATCTGAGGAGGAACAACCATTATTAGACACAAGCAATATCAGGTACGGTGGCTTTGTTGGCTGCGTTGGCTCCAACATTTCCTATAGATTCAAGAGGTTTAATCGTCACATACATATACATACTTTCATACATATATGCAGTGAAATGTCAATTAATGAGATGGGGTCAAGTACATTAATGTAAATAACACAAATAGGAAGATCAGAATGGGAGGGTTATGACATCAAACATTAAATGGATGTTCTGTATATCTTATTCATCAGCTACAGCACACCGTATCAAATTGGCCCATATACATTCATGGAATCAAAATAAAACAAAAGACAGTTTACAAAAGATAGAAACACAAACACAACCAGTTGTACAAAACAGACAAACACTGTTTTATACAAAAGCAGATGATGGACAGACAGACAAAACGATAATACTGTATAAAAAATGTCTGTGCAATCATAAGAACAGTCAGTGCAGAATAAACAGATCTCACAGCGTACAGAGCACACACACAAATCTCACAACATACAGAACAAAGACACACACACACACACACACACACACACACACACACACACACACACACACAGAACTCAATAGTGAAGAGCAAGGTTTTTAAGTTTCTTTTAAAGGTGTTCAGTGTGGGGGCCCCTCTCAGGTCCTCAGGCAGGGTGTTCCATTTACTTGGTGCATAAATACAGAAGGCAGCCTCCCCTGAATTAGAGTTAGTACGAGGGATGGTAAAATGACCACCTCCTGTGGAACTGGGAGTTCTTTCTGGTTTGTGTGTAATGAGCATTTATTTTATATACTGAGGTGCAAGGGCATTTAGAGCTTTATATACAAGTAGCAGAATCTTAAAATCAATCCTAGTTTTAACAGGGAGCCAATGTAGAGATCTAGGAACAGGTGTGATGTGTTCAAACTTTTTTGTCCCAGTGAGAACCCGTGCAGCTGCATTTGAATTAACTGTAGCCGCTGCACAGCTGATTTTGGGAGGCCAGTGAATAGGCCATTACCATAGTTCAATCCACTCATTATGAATACATTTTTCAGAGTCTGCTTTTGACAGGGAGCCTCTTAATTTTGAAATAGTTTGGTAGATGGTAGAAGGCTGATTTTGTGATGTGATTGATATGGCTCTTAAAATTCACTGTCTATGATTACACCCAGATTTCTGGCTTCATTCTTGCTCTCCAGAGACAGAGAACTGAGATGAGCTGCAATTTTCTTTCTGAGCCTTTGCATGAAAGTTGAGTATTTCTGTTTTATCTTTGTTCAGTTGCATGCATTAATGCATTACTATAATTAATACACTGAGTGAGGGAGTGCATGGGGTGAAGGTCGTCAGGAGATAGGGATATGTAGAGTTGTGAATCATCTGCATAATAATGGTATTTTATTTTGTTTTTCTTGATAACGGGGGAGCATATAGAGGTAAAGCAATAATGGTCCAAGAATCGAAACCTTGGCGCACTCAACATATAATATCCACTGTGTTGAGACAAAATCTCCAATGAACACATAGAACTGCCTGTCCTGTAAGTAGGTTCTGAACCAGTTAAGAACCGGGCCAGATAGGCCGACCCATTTTTGTAATCTCGCTAATAAAATATGATGGTCAACAGTGTCAAAGGCAGCACTGAGATCCAGGAGCAGAAGAACAGATTGTTTTTTTTAGAATCAGTGTTTATATGCAGATCATTCACAACTTTAACAAGTACTGTTTCTGTACTATGGTGAGGTCGAAAAAGGCTGAAAGTGTCTAAAAGGCTTTTTAATGTTAGATAGTTGTAAAGCTGAAGGTAAACTGTTTTTTCAAGTATTTTGCTGAGGAATGGCAGGTTGGAAATGGGCCTATAGTTGGCAATAACTGTTGCATCAAGATTGCTCTTCTCCAGGAGTGTGTGATATAATGTGATAGCTATAATTTTGTTATTGAAAAATGTAGCATCAGTGAAGAGCATCTCTGATGGGGTTGTCGATGGTGGATTAATAAGTCGATCAACAGTGGAGAAGAGCACTTTACTATTGTTGATATTTTCATTAATGATTTTTGAGAAGATTGTCTGGCCTGTTACTATTGTTGATATTTTCATTAATGATTTTTGAGAAGATTGTCTGGCCTGTTGCTGTTGCTAAGTCCCTGTTGCTTGCTTTGTTGTACTGATTGAGTCTATCCTTGTAAATTTCCTGGTGAAGCTGAAGTTTTGTCTTTCTCCACTTTCGTTCTGCCTGGTGACCTCTGTTTTTAACAGGTGCAATGTTATCAATGATATTTAGTATTTTTGAGTTGAAATTGTTCACAGGATCCTCAGTTGATTATGTCATGAACAGCGGTAACTCATTTACAATTCTCTTAAAGGTTTCAATGGTATTATTGTTAATGATATGTTTTTTTAATTGTTCGGGTAACCCTCTGTTGTACAGGAAAAGCAGACACGTCAAAGAATATGTAGCAGTGATCTGAAATAGCAACATCCATGACACAGGGTACGGTGATATTAAGTCCTTTTGATATGACTTAGTCTAGAGTTTGTCCTTTATTGTGGGTGGGTCCAGAAACAAGCTGACTGACTTATTGTTAGTGACCTGATGTTTAATAAAGCCTTTTCTATTGTACTAGGTGCATGCCTTTGTGGAGGACTGATAGTTGGAGTCCAAACCGGAAATAAATTGTTTAAATTCCTGTATGTTACAGGGAAGTTACATGAATTGGGTCTATGGTTTATAATTACAGGATTTTGTAAAGCAGAGTGACAGTCATTAATGTCAGTAGAGTGGATCGGACTCACCAAACATCAGTAGTGAACAGAGGATTTCAACGCAAGTTCCATGTTCATGGTGAGGAGACATGTTCCATGAAAGTTTGGACGTACTCCATCACATCTGAAGACTTAGACAGTTTAAGAAAGTGCCAAAGTTATCCACAAACTGTACGTTGAGGGAGCAGCAGTATCCCTTGAGCCATGTGTGTAGCTGAAGGACACGCATGAAGTTTGATGATAAACTGGCGGTCTAACTGTAGAAGAATGTCAATAAGCTTTGTAAAGTCCTCTTTAAGTGTCTCCGATGGTTTGTTCCTGAGATCCTTGGTTCTGACGTGGGTAAGAACAGCGGAGGCAGACAGGTTTCGATCCAGTAGCTGTGGGATTTTGGAGTCTATATCCTGGACGTGGGCACCAGGGTAGCAGGGGGTTTTAGCCGCAGGCAGGGTGATGTGTCGAACCACGGAGGAGCCGACGATGAGAATGGATGGAGGTCTGGCAGCAGAGGAGTTCCGAGGGACAGCAGAAGCAGCCGAGATAGGAGAGCACCATCCTCCCGGAGGTGGCGCATGCAGGCAGGCCAAATCAGTGGCCGCAGGGCGGCCCCAACGGGCCAAGATCCTGCTGACGGAGCCAAGGCGGCGTTCCGCGGCATTGGAAACAGCGGGGTCTGCGGCGGTGGAGTAGCTACCAACCAGCTTGGAGATAGTCTAGCGGCAGAGGAGATGAGGCTGGCGGCGTTTTTTATTTTTTATTTTTTACTTATACCATTAAAGGTACAAGTAATAACTGAAAACAATAAGTCTGAGCAGTCATCAAGCTAATAGAAGACTGACTGGCATTGATCAATAACATTTGATCAACTATCCATTAGCTCTATGGTCAATTTGTGTCACTTAACTTCTAAATAAATCACATGAATTATGCGTTAAGCTTTGAACTGCTAGTCTTACCTCTTGGCCAGGGAGTACTCAACTATAAGTCACATCATCCTGCAGTCCGACTAAAGAAAAATTGATAGGTTATTACATTTCCAATCAAGTTAACACCTTTACTTAAAAAATATAATTAAGACAATAATATAGCCAGATTGAGATAATCTAGAACCCTAGAAGAGCTATTATTACTATAGTAAACACAATCAATAAAGCAATCACTTTCGTCTATAATCTGTGCATAAAAAAAATATTTCCTAAAATTTTGAAAATGACAATTAAAATTTGCCAATACTCAAACTACAATGTAGTGTTTTAGAGAACATTTAATAATTGGTGTACAATTAGGACAGACAGATTGATAAGACAACAGCTGCAAACACACACCAAAGCAACCCTCCCTTATATCACAAAGATATAATTTCCAGCAGAACTTTCTATTATCCCACAGCTCCCAGTTGGGGCAGAAAAACATTCAGAGTGCAGTTTTGTCCAATGCAGTGACATCACCGAACGCAGGTCCAGGGGAGCACAGTTGGTTAGGGTCCCGCGCAGACAGACCGACACCCTGTCCAGACACTGCATCCAGTAAATAGCCCTTAGCGCCCATCCACGTAGCCAAGTGTGCTCAGTGCAGTCATTTGGGGAATGGTGTTTTGTGTTTTCTCAAAAATTTTCAAGTTTTTTTTTATTTCTGTATTTCTATAACTTGTTCATCATTTGAATGTTTTTCATAATCATTTGTTTTCTTTTTTTCTCATGTATTTCGATTGTGTTTATTTATAATCTTATCTTTATCTATTTGTTTGTGTTGTCTTTTCAGCACAAAAGAGGGTAAGTGTTGAGATTACACTGTGTCTGTACTATTCCATTAAAAATGTGGGACCTGAAGAACACTCCAGTCAGTATTTTTCCACCGTGTACAAGGTCATTTTCACTATCTCTTAAGACCGGTCGAAACCAATCTAGTCAGCTTGTAACACCCACTTCTTTGTTCAACCTACTACTGTTCAACCTGTCCTACTATAACAGTAGGACAGGTTGAAAATGATCTCAGTGATTTAATAACTTTGGGTTAAGGTTATTGCATCTGGGGACAGGGGCTCTGTCAGTGGAGGGAACCGAGACCGTATGGGAGTGTGGGGAGTTAAGGAGCAAAGCGCTGGTCTAAAAACTAAACAGATTCTGTTGCCTAGTCTTGCGTGATATTAGACACACTCCCGCGAGCATTACGTAATGGATCCATAAAAGTCATCTATGTGGGAACAGACTCCATACGGAACTTCTCCGTAAAGGTGGCCAATGTATGAATGACTACCTTGTGCCTTTGCTGGATATTTTTTATCCAGCAATCTTACAGACTCCATGTGGGAAAGGGGCTATAAAGAGAGTACTGCTTGTCAGTAGGCAGCAATCAACACCACGGTGACTAACAACATAATAGCTACCAGGCCAGGGCAGGATGTTGAGCTTGATAGACCCACGGCCTCCCAGCACCACTAGAGGCCACTCCCGCCCCATCTGCAGCTCCCCCCTTGAGCCAATCTCACACACCTGGGATCAATTACCTACATCACTTACACAGTATTTATTCGACAGCTCCCCAGTCACTCATTGACAGACCGTCAACTAGCTTACCCGAGTTGTAGAGCTACTGGCTTAGTTACTAGTTCAAAGTTCCTAGCTCCTAGTTCTTGTTTCAAGTCCCTAGCTTATGTCTCTTTGTTTTGTCTTCCCCTTACCTGCTTGTCTTCTCTCGTCGACCCAGTCTGTCCGTCCCTATCCAGCCAGCCCGGTTAACCTGATTGTCTCCACTCGTCGACTAAGGCTGTCCCTCCCTCTCCATCCAGCCCAGTTCCCTGTCTCTCCACCCGGATCCTGGACCCCTCCTCCCGGTCATCATCATCCCTGCCCAGCCCTGCTCCATCCCTACCTGACCTACCGGGCCCCCCCGGCCAGCTCCACCGTGTGGGCTAATAAACATCCTTCGTCTGCCTCCCGTTTCTCCATGTCGTGCATTTGGGTCCCTCCTAGCCCCGGTCATGACGGTACGGTCTGGCCATAAAACATGGACCCAGCCGACACAGAGGGGCCCCGCCACGCACTCCAGAACCAAGGAGTGTTGCTTGGTCAACATGACCAGGCCCTCCGGGACATCGCGGATCACCTCCGAACCATCTCGGCGGCCGTCAGCAGCCTGCGGGTTCCTCCGGCTCACGTGGCCCCCCCTGCTCCTCCGGCCCTCCCTCCTCCCTCCACCAAGGCTCCCAGCGCCCCCCTCGTCCCCCCTGAGCCCAACGTTCCGGCTCCAGCGCCCTACGACGGCGATTTCGGCACCTGCCGCGCCTTCCTTGTGCAGTGTGTGTTGGTTTTTAAGCAGCAGCCATCGCCGTACGCCTCATCTCCTGCCTGAGAGGGGTGGCTCTCGGCTGGGGTTCCGCAGTTTGGAGTCAGGGGGGCCCCGTGAGTCTCTCCTACGATCTGTTCACCCGCGAAATGAGGAGAGTCTTCGACCACCCAGTTTGCGGCAAGGAGGCCGCCAGAAGACTCCTCTCCCTCCGCCAGGGTCCCCGTAGCGTCGCCTCCCTCGTCGTCGAGTTCCGGACACTAGCCGCAGAAAGCGGCTGGAATGACGGAGCCCTGCAGGACGTGTTTCAGTGCGCCCTGAACGACGAGTTGCGGGACGAGTTGGCACGGCGGGACGAGCCCACGGACCTGGACCAACTAGTGGAGTGGCCATCCGCGCCGGCGCGAGAGGGAGGGGGCGAGATTCCAGCCTCCCGCCTGGGCAGCCACGCCCCGGTCTCCAGCGCCCACTACTCTCAGGCGCCTCCGAAGTCCCCAACTCTGAAGAGCCCATGCAACTCGGTCGCTCTCGGATCTCCCCCGAGGAGTGAGCCCACCGCATACAGACTGTCTGTATTGCGGCCAGCTGGGACACCTCCGAGTCACCTGCCCGGTCCGGCCGGGAGAGGGGGACTTCTCGGTAGGCTTACGTTCCGGTCGCTCCAGCTACCCTCTCGTGGGGAGGTATAACACTCACTTCCTCCGCTTTCATAGATTCCGGGGCGGATGCGAGTTTCCTCGCCCTGGGACTAGCACGCCAGCTAGGGCTGACACCCGTCCCTCTCCTCACACCGCTCAAGGTCAAGGGGCTGACTGGGTCACTTCTGACCCGGATTACCCACCAGAGGGCCCCCCTCGAAGTGCTACTCTCCGGCAACCTCCATGAGTCCTTGAGGTTATTCCTCATCCATTCCCCTCTGAACCCCCTGGTCCTGGTACCCCTGGCTCCGGATCCACAACCCTCAGATGGACTGGCATTTGGGTAGCGTGAGCACCTGGAGCACACACTGCCATGCCCACTGCCTCTGCTCGGCCTCTACCCCGCCGCCAGACACGCCACCGGGGGTCCCCAAGAGCCCCGACCTGTCCTCGGTTCCTTCATACTATCTGGACCTGGCCCCTGTTTTCAGCAAGCAGGGCGCGCTATCCCTACCACCTCATTGCCCCTACGATTGGGCAATCAACCTCCTGACTGCATTCAATACCCAGCTCGGACACTTCAAGTATCCGGTAATGCCTTTCGGTCTGTCAAATGCCCCAGCGGTCTTCCAGGCCCTAATAGAGAGATGTTGTCCGGGACATTCTCAACTCCCGGCAGCCCAAGTGGGCGTTGTTCTTCGGCCAGTTTAACTTCTCTCTATCCTACCGCCCAGGCACCAAGAATACTAAGCCTGATGCCCTGTCCCGTGTGTTCACGCCAGAGGAGAATACAGGGGATCCAGAACCCATCCTTCAACCCCTGTGCCTTGCCGCCACGCTCACCTGGGAAATCGAGTCCCTTGTCACCCAAGCGCAGGAACACCAGCCTGACCCAGGTACCGGACCCCCTAACCGCCTGTTCGTCCCTGACTCTGCGCGCTCCCAGGTGCTGCAGAGGGCCCATGCCTCCTGCCTCAGCTGCCATCCCGGGATCACCCGCACCCTGGCCGTCGTCCGCCAGTGCTTCTGTTGGCCGACCCTGCTCCCTGGCACCCAGTCTGCCTGTCGCTTTCCAGCCAGCCCAGTTAACCTGCTTGTCTCCGCTTGTCGACCAAGGCTGTCCGTCCCTCTCCATCCAGCCCGGTTCTCCGTCTCTCCACCCGGATCCTGGACCCCTCCTCCCGGTCATCATCATCCCTGCCCAGCCCTGCTCCATCCCTACCTGACCGGGTCCCCCCGGCCAGCTCCACCGTGTGGGCTAATAAACATCCTTCGTCTGCCTCCCGTCTCGCCTTGTCGTGCGTTTGGGTCCCTCCTAGCCCCGGTCATGACAGAGCTCCCCATGCCTTACAGCATCATCATACAATTATTTCTATTGTTTGAAGAAATTTGACTAAGTCAGATTTTCTCACATTGTTGGTGGATCATTTTGCTTCATTCAAGTTGTTTATCTCCTATATTTTATCTTCCTTTTTTATCCCTGATATTCAGTTCATGGATCGAAACATGCAACGTGTTTTCTGTGACACGCCTAAAATGTGCATGTGCCGACATAGGTGAACGTCCTTGCAGAATAAACCCTGAAAACGCGCGCGCACACACCACAAACACCCCTTGAATTGTTTTTGACCTCCTCTGAGCCACAGGCATTCCCATTAAAAGAGACGCAAGTTTTCTTTGTTCACAAAGCTCTACAGCAAACACTGTCATTTAGTCATGTCCACCTTCATCGATTTTTTTCCCACTACTGTGACGCCTTAAAATATGGTCAGAGGACTGTTCGGGTATTATACTGCACTACCATTCACAGAATGTTGTGTTGACAAGACAGGCCCTTTGTTTACACACACACAAACAGACAAATTCAGCTTCAAATTCAATCCTATCCAGGTGATCGACTCAGTTCTCCTCTACTACAGCACATAAAAATACCCAAAAGCCAATTGATCACCGTAGCTCCACAGTATTTCAGTCTGCAGCATAAAATTGTATGTGAATCAGTATGTGGAACGCACAATCAAAATAATTAAATTCCAAGTGGATGGTGCATACAGCACACAACTATGCCATGCTATTTTAACATTTAATCCATGGCCGAACTAGTCATTTTTTATGTTAAGTTACTAGCACATTTAACATTTTAGTTACTAGTTACTATTCCAACAGTTACTAGTAACTATTTTAGTTTTACTATTCAAAATGTATTAGGTATGAGTACTTATTTATTAGATACTAGTAACTGTTCTAATTCTTTAATTGTAAGTGTTTTACTGCTAACTATTGCAATGTCACTAGTAACAATTTGGACAATTTTGTCATTGAATCCTATAGGGCTCCGTGTTTCAGATATTAATATTTGCCTCCAACTAGTATCTATTCTGACTTTTTCTTTCATTAGTGCCTTTTCTTGCTGTTACTAGCAACATTTTGTGTTTTACCAGTAAAAATGTATTTTTTTTACCTGTCATTAGAAATTGCTAGAGAAAACAGCTTGTTGATAGTTTAATTTAAAGTGTTACTAGTAAAAATAAAAAAAATATGAGAAACAGTAAGAAAAGGTACTAGTCACTAATGAATTAGTGCTAGTATTTAATTAATAGTGACTAGTAAAATTGAAATAGCTTCGAGTAACAATCAGAATCAATACTAGTTGGATGCAAATAGAAAATAACTGAAACACAAAGCCCCATAGGATTTAATGACAAAATTCCCCAAATAGTTAGTAGTAACAATGTAATAGTTACCAGAAACAACTGAAATAGTTACTAGTATCTAACAAATAAGTACTAGTACTTAATACATTTTGACTAGTAGCTTAAATAGTTACGCGTAACTGTTGGAATAGCAACTAGTAACTAAAATATAAGTTCTAGTAACTTTTAAAAAGTGACTAGTTCATCCATTGGATTAAACAGTTTACCATACACAACGTCTGCATTGTCATACTGTTTATTATAAGGAGCCCCTTTAGATGACGCCTTGATGACCAGCTAGTCTTTCTGGGGTTCAAGACAACATTAGTCTATGACATACAATAACATACACAACTGACAAAAACATGGGAGAAAACAATATATATGAATACATCTGGATACATGCCACCCGGTCTAAGTAGGGTCATGGTTTCTTTGCGGCAAAATTCAATGGGAAGAAAGTGTCATACAATGAGCATCAGGAGCAACATGTTATTCGCAGAAATGGACAGTTATATCATGTCATGTGATCATTGCAGATGTGTAAAAATGCATCCGAAATGCTGACCTCCCTTACTGCACCAACTTTCCTCTCCCTACTCTCTCCCACTCCCGATTTAAATGACCCACTAAATTTAGTCATTTTACATTTAGCAGAAGCTTTTATCCAAAGCGACTTACAATTATTCAAACACCGACGGACAGCCATCAGGAGCAATGAGGGGTTAAGTGTCTTGCTCAAGGACACTACAGCATGCTAGCAGGAGGAGCCTGGGATCGAACCAGCGACCTTTGGATTACTAGACGACCAGCTCTACCTCCTGAGCTACCATCCCCAATACAGCTACCAAAACTTTCTATTGTTTTTAAAAGTCCCTGCAGCGCATTAGGCTTACAGACAGGGAGGAGTTCTGTTACATGAGCACCCCCCTGTTACAATTCAAATGGTAACAGGGGAAACAAATCACCAAATCCATTGTTACATACTCCAGCCCCAGGCCTAGATGCTAAATGAGGCTCTTCCTTTTAGCAAGAAATGTTGCATGCTGGGCTCCTCTATATGAATCCTTCTTCATCTTCATTTACATACTTCCCTCCCTTGTACACATTATCTAACCCTAACCCAACTATATCCAATCCCAAAATCCAGAAAACACCATTCTTAAGAAGTGTTCAATTCTTCTTAAATTTTTAATCTTCTTAAACTTTTAGGAAAGGTTGACCAACCCGATTGAACACAAATGAAAACTGTTCCTAAACCAATTCAAATGGTTTATTTAAGCCCCAGCAGAAAGAACCATACAATCATCATACATTCTTTCTTCACAGTATGAGGTATGATAATGCAGTATGATAAAATCATACTGCATCATTCAAAACATGAAACTTTTTCAGAAACGACAAACATTTACACATATACAACTTTCATCTGTATAACATTCTTGTGACTTAAAGGGGAGGCAGTTCATTTTCAATACACATTAGAACATTTTTCTGCCTCATAACTGTCCATCATAGCTCATGGGAAAGTGGTGGGGGGAAAAGGTGGTTTGGTTGACCGGAAAGTTTGAATAAGCGATGCTGGGATAAAGGCAGCCCTAACGTACAACAAATTTAGTTAATGGGCAACTTGGACTGTTGTCTGGTAGTATTAAGCCTACAACCAGAATAGTTCATGAGTTTGTAGGCAGTCATTGTTCATCTCGTATCTGACTCTAAGTCACATTTGGAGTAATTCTTGGACAAAAACGACATATTATATTCCACTGCAATGAGGGAAACTCTAAAAGTGAAATTGCAAAGGACGGATGGCGAAAGAGGTATTTCACTTTAAGTAATTAATTTGGTTCCAGAATGCTCATACTATCTTTGCTGGTGCCTTGCCTCGAATTCCCTGAATAACCCTGTTAATATTAAAATGAATTAAAAGAAGTATAATTTGAGAGGCAATCTCTTAAATACACACACATCCAAAATAACACACAATTACAAAGAATTATTGATTTTAGAGACCACCAGGGATTTTCTGAACTGATGTAGGGCTTATCTCCTGGGAATTAGCTTTTTGTCAAATATATGAGTGGGTTTGGCAAATTTACACAGTTTCTCTGTGACTAAATTTTAAGTGACACCTCCGTTTCCATTTTTTCACAAAAACATACATCTTGGAGCAGGGCTTTGAAGTATTAAAAAGAGTGGGACAAAAACTGATGATCAGATGCTAGGTTGGCTGCCATCCCACTGTCTTTGTTTTCTTGAGTACGAGTTGAGCAGGCGCTTCAAATGGGATGGCATATCTTCGGCCAGCATCAGATCAGAAAAAATTATCAACCTCAGTGGGAACACAGACTGGGTGGTTTAAGAAGAGAAGAGCAAAAGACCAAAGCTGCAAGTATACTCCCCAGAAAATTGGCTGCAGTCCCTGCATCTTTCACTCGGCAATAAACCTTTAACTTTTATTTAAATTAAAATAAATATATAAATACATTTAAAATTTAAAAAAATAAAATAAAAAACACAAACTGTTTTGAGTTATGTGTAGAATGTGTTAAAATGTGCCTCACATCCAATATAGGTAGAGGGGAGCCCACTAGAGCCTCCCCCTGTTTTGGATCTGAAGCACACTGATGCCCTCATTGATTATTGTTCTCCAAATAATGAGGATGTAAAGGGAGGGAAACAAGGAACTCCACCACTTGGAAAGAAAAAGGTAGGAGCACTTTACATCCCTCCACCCCCACTCTGTCCAAGAGTTTGAATGTCCTGACCTGGTTCCTTGACAGGCTGTGAGGTATGCAATTATGTATTTCACAGTGAATTAAAGAAGTTGAGTTTGGATCAGGTGTTCGCCTTCCATCCGAACAAATCTTTACACAGAGCGAGATGCTGAGTAGCGCAACTGAACTGAGTCCGTTTGCAACGTGATGGATCTCCGAGGTGATGGGAGTCTGGACTGGATGATGGACAGCACCGGAGGTCTGACTCCTGTCTGACTCTCTGGTCTGATCTGACTCTTTGCTGCCGCTATGGTGCTGCATGTGATCACTGATCACATTGTCCTTCCTGCCACCTATCTCTCAGCATGAAGCAACAGGCTTCATAGAAATGCGCCCAAACAGCGATGCAATGCAACAACCAGACAGGATCTCCCTGCCTAAATCGACATATAAGAGTGATTGATGGGTTGGTTGATTAGATTGATTGATTTGTCAGTTTTCTGTTGGTTTTGGGAAAACAAAACTATATATTTTTTTAATTAAGGTTGTCTCTGGAGGAAGGGTATAGGGCTGGGAAGAAGGTGCCTCTGCTCGGCACTGTGCGCAATGCTGCCCACCAGTGCAGCCAAGTCTCACACTTTGACCATGAGACTCACTACGAGACACGTTAACAGACCACCCTTTGTATTTCTCACGCTGAGAATCCCAAAATAAGTTAAATTGCAGTTTTTCTTAATTCTATGTATATACACCGATCAGCCACAACATTAAAACCACTGACAGGTTAAGTGAATAACATTGCTCATCCCGTTCCAATGGCACCTGCCAAGGGGTGGGATCTATAAGGTAGCAAGTGAATGGTCAGTTCTTGAAGTTGATTTGTTGGAAGCAGGAAAAATTGCCAAGCGTAAGGATTGAGCGACTTTGATAACAGCCAAATCGTGATGGCTTGACAACTGCGTCAGAGCATTTCCAAAAGCGCAGGTCTCATGGGGTGTTTCCGGTATGCAGTTGTTAGTACTTACCAAGAGTGGTCCAAGGAAGGACAACTGGCGACCTGGCGACAGGGTCATGGCCACAGCCTCATTGATGTGCGTGGGGTGCGAAGGCTAGCCCGTCTGCTCCATCCACAGAAGACCTACTGTAGCACAATTGCTGAAAAAGTTAATGCTGGCTATGATAGAAAGGTGTCAGAAAACAGAGTGCATCACAGCCTGCTATGTATGTGTTTGAGTAGCCGCAAACCAGTCAGAGTTTCCATGCTGACCCCTGTCCACTGCCAAAAGTGCCTCCAATTAGCATCAGAACTGAACCATGGATCAATGGAAGAAGGTGGCCTAGTCTAATGAATCATGTTTTCTTTTACATCATGTGGATTGCCGGGCGATGTGCTTCGTTTACCTTGGGAAGAGACAGTACCAGGATGCACTATGGGAAGAAGACACGCTGGCGAAGTCAGTTTGATGCTCTGGGCATTGTTCTGCTGGGAAGCCTTGGGTCCTGGCATTAATTTGGATATTACTTTGACACGTACCACTGACCTAAACATTGTTGCAGACCAAGTACATCCCTTCATGGCAGCGGAATTCCCTGATGGCAGTGGTCTCATTCAGCAGGACAATGTACCCTGCCACAACTGCAAAAATTGAACATGTGAAAAAATGTGATCAATGACTGACTGAGTGACTGATGAAATATAATTTTTTTGTTTGGGGCTTGGGGGTTTGTCTTGGCTGAAACATTAATACACACATGCGTGTAAGCTGTCACGCGCATGCACATATCCAGGGCAGCCCCTCTGCGGAAAATACATTCCCACGCGCATGACACGAAGAAGCAATTAAAGATGGCATTTTTGAGTTCACGATAGCTGGTGTGTGCAGGCCACCATGGCAAACATACTACAGTACATACAGTTAAATATAATAGGATGTAACGCTGCACAGCAAATAAAACGATGAGGCTCTTATAGGCCCTGGAATTTCTGGGTCGACACACGGTTAGAAGAAAACTGAAGCATTGTCAATCAAACAAATCTAATTGTTGTGGCTTATCTGGACCAACTGCTCAATAAAGCACAACAGTTGGTAGGCGCGGCACAGCTGTTAGAAGACCTCGAGTGGAGCATAAAAATGAGCATGTCTCAACTTGTAAAGGTCAAACTCTGTCATCTTTCCAATGACTTGACTAGATTTCGTTATCACAGTCACATCAATGTGTGACCAGTTGGATACACGGAAATTCACGTATTATTCCAGTTTATTGTTTCAGGTAATCTCGCCCAAATTTGAAAATAACATACTGTATATCGACTAGTGGTATGGAGAAGTATAAGTATCAAGATTCATGTTCAGTATAAAGCATTCAATCAATGCCTTGTTGTGTGTTGGCTCAAAAGCACTCAGACCACATGCACATGGCACACAACGATAAGCTATATATTCTTGTTGCTCAAGATAAGATATTTTGCACTCCAAACCACAGCAAATGCAAAACCTATGCAAAGTTATGCAAATCCATTTGACCAGTCATCTAAAAAATTCCATGATTTCCCCTCCACATTGAGGTGGGAGTGACAAAATTACAAATGATATTTTTTCGCAATGATATATTGAAATGTGTTTAAATATTAAATATTGTTCCATCAGTGATTCTTGCTCTGTTGATGTGAACGAAACATCTAATTCTATATTGATCCTGCTGCACTCTGCATTCTACTGATGGTTGATCTACTGAATATTAAGGGTGTACATATATCTTTATCTTATCCTGACTCTACTGAGTTTTATGTAAACCACACTACATGGGTTATCGCCACTTAATCCTGGAGAGATTTTAGGAATACTTCACAGGTGGTGGAAACATTGGAGTACACTGAACTCTTTGTCATAATTGTGGAACTAGCTTGAAATTGTGTGCTTTGTGACATGGTGAGCAATCCTGCTAGAAGTAGCCATTAGAAGATGGGCAGACTGTGCCCATAAAGGGATACACATGGTCAGCAACATCTCAGGTAGCCTCTGACAGGAGTGAGCTGCAGTGTGTTTTCCTGCTGCTGTAACCCATCCACTTCAAGGTTAAAGGTGTTGTGCATTCAGAGATGCTTTTCTGCACACCCCTGTTATGGTGTGCAACGCGGTCTCACGTTTTTTCGTCCTCATAGTCACGAAAATGAATGTATAGAATCATGGGAAGAGGTGCAGATACATACATTGAAACTTAATTGAAAAAAGTAGGGGGGGAAGGTGGCGGCGGGGGGCATGGATCTATTTAAATTTATAATGCATGTGTTTAATTTTTGTTCTGACTAGTATGAAATAAAAGCAGGATACTAGTTTTGCTTTTTCTCTGAATGGTCTCTTAAAAGTCAAGGTTGGGCAAGAAAAGGGATGTAGGGTCATATCCTCAGTATGAATTTCATTCATAGATACAATTTAACTGTATATAAATTCTGTATTTGCACGCCTGACTGAAAATTTTAATGTATTTTGTATGTATGTCAGCTAATGCGGTAAACGTTTCAGGAGACATCGCACATAAAACATGTTTTTCTTAAAACATGGTTGATATCATAGAGACTTGTGGCTTCTACAGGAGTAAAAACAAATTATTATATATGTTGCGTAATATTGTTGCAATTATTTATAAATGTTTGAAACCCTAACCCTAAAAACTACAATTCTGCTACATTTTTTATGCATCTTGATGCAATTTCAACATGGGTATGGTAGTTAGATAATTATGAACCTAAAAAGGAAAAGATGGCATGGGTGAAAAACGACATGCATGTGTTACTAGGGGTTAATTTGGTCGGGAAATATACTTGTGTTGACAGAATTTACATATGTAATTTGAAAATCCTGGAATTAAATATTCGGCCATTTTAAGTTGTGCCCCCTTTTGATACTACCACCCCTAAAGGTACAGCAGTCCAAAAAGTTAACTTTATTTTGGTAGCTCTTTTAATTACTGACATATAATGCTCCAAAGGTGACATCTGGCCAGGGTTCAAGGTCATTATCTTATTTTAGGGTGCACTGAAATCTCTCACATTTACATATGTTAAACTCCAAAGACGAGATCTTTCCAAAATGTGTTTGGTTTAAGTAAACAAAGAAATCCAACCATGCCATTGTAGTGCCATGTGTGGATTCCGAGACCATTCTCTAAATTGAATAATCAAAAAAAGATTTCTCCCAAATCTCACTGGGATTAACCAATGCATTTTTTCAACGCATGTCGTATACACCCATACCTTTTTTTCCTTTTTGGGTTGATAATAATATAACTACCTTACCCATGAGTCAATTGCATCAAGATGCATAAAAGAATGGTGTAGAATTGTAGTTTTTGTATTATTCAGGGTTGGGGTTAAAGTTAGGGTTTCAAACGTTCATCAATAATTGTGTGAATATTACGCAATGTATATAATTATTAGTCTTGCTAATGTATAAGTCACAAGTCAGTATGATGACAACCTTGTTTTAAGAAAAACATGTTTTATTCGCAATGTCATGGAGAAGTACTACACTACCCATAATCCTAAGTGTAACGATGACATCTCTGATTGGTGGATCTTGCTGTTACCATGGAAATGTTTACTGCACTGGCTGATGGGTACATTCAAATTTTTAGCCAGGCGCAAGAACGCTGACATTAACACCGATCCGCCACAGCATTAAAACCACCACTTATAACCACTAATATTGTAGCTCCCTCTCGTGCCGCCAAAGCAGCTTTGACCTGTCGAGGTATGGAATCAGCAAGACCTCTGAAGGTGTCCTGTGATATCTGACTCCAAGACATTAGCAGCAGATCCTTTAAGTATCCTTAAAGTAATCCAGTAAGTTGTGAGGTGGAGCCCCCACGGATCGGTTGTTCCAGCACATCCTACAGATGCTAGATCACATGGGACCCTAACCCTGGCCATCAACTTGATGTAGAAGAAACGTGATACATCGGCCCGAGCCACCTTCTTCCATTGCTCCATGGTCCAGTTCTGATGCTCACATGCCCACTGTAGGTGCTTTTGACCGTGCACAGGGATCAGCATGGGCCCTCGGACTGATCTGCGGCTACGCAGCGCCATATGCAGCAAGCTGCGTTGCACTGTGTTCTGACACTTATCATAGCCAGCATTAACTTTGCCAGCAATTTGTGCTACAGTAGCTCTTCTGTGGGATCGGACCAGGCGGGCTAGACTTCGCTCTCCAGCCCATGGCCCTGTCGCCAGTTCAGCAGTTGTCCTTCCTAAAACCACTTTTGGTAGGTACTAATTACTGCATACCAGGAACACCCATACAACTCCAACAACACCATACCAGGAAGATGCTCCGACCCAGGGGATGCTCCAACCCAGTCATCAAGCCATCACAATTTGGCCCTTGTCAAAGTCGCTCAGATCCTTAGGCTTGCCCATTTTTCCTGCTTCCAACACATCAAATTCAAGAACTGACTGTTAACTTGCTGCCAAATGTATCCCAACCCTTGACAGGTGTCATTGTATTGAGCAATATTATTCAGTTCATATGTCAGCTGTCTTAATGTTGTGGCTGATCAGTGTATATACAGTTAAATTGTATCTATGAATGAAATTCATACTGAGGGTATGACACTATATCCCTATTCTCCTTGAATTTAATAAAGCATTCAGAGAAAAAGCTTAACTAATATCCCGCTTGTCAGAATGAAATTTAAACCCAATGTTTTTAAAATTATAATACATCCATGCCTCCATCTCGCCGCAGTGGCATACTTTCTTCAGGTTACTTTTTGTTTTGGTGTACGTATCAGTGTCCCCCCTCCAAAACACTTTTATCAAGCATCTGTCAAAACAATACATACATTTAGCAGAAAACACATTATTCAATAAAAACATCAGGTTCAGTACAATACCAGCGCCTTCATACTTGCAAAAACATTTTGTTCTACTTTTATGTCATTAGTTTTCTCTTTCAAAATAATGTCTATAATATATATCAATAAAATGATCCCTGTAGGGATATTTAGTTGTAAAGAAGCAGAGGTTGACAAAACAATGCAGGTCAAGAAGTGATTAAAAAATAAAAGCTTTCATTGATACTTATTACTTAAAAATGTAATTTGAAAATAACAATATTTTTTAATGCAAAAAGGCTATATCCATCAATGATGTGATTATACTGATACGTGTGTTTCATTACTAGATTACTAGGTTAATAGGTTGACATGCATGTTCCTTAATCTGAACCGGTTATTACAATGGGCAGGCTAGTCCGATTCTGGGAACCTCGAGTCGATGCGTACCTTCAGTGTGGTGAGCGTCCCTTTAAGTGTCAGGCTTCTGCTAGCTCTTTAAATGTTCTTCACCCCCAGCTACCGTAACACTGCTAGACTAGGCTCACGTCAAAAGTCACATGTTCCTCTCTCAACAGCTCCCTTTGTCTCCTGCAAAGAAACCCGCAAATTGAGTTCACATAGGAAGGGAGTATGTTTCCGGTTGTCCCCGACATCCCAATCTGTTAAAACCCAGAGACGGTTCTTCACGTTCAAATGATTTACGGTATAGATTAATAAATCTTTAACAAAAAGCAGTGCTACTCAGTTTCCCTGGAAAGAAAAGTTTTAGATAAACCATTTAAAGAACACATTCTATGTGCTTTTTTCGTTAGCTGCAGTTATGGTTTCAATTCTAGGACACATAGCCCTTAATGAGTGACAAAGTGAGTAAGAACGTGTCTCCGTGATATGATAAGTGTTAGAACCACTTGCACAAGTCATTAAACATGTAAAAACACATTTAAATATCACTGGAAGCACATACGCTTACATTTTGACAAAAAAACTTTGGGAGAGAAATGTTGTTCTGTGATATATAAATGTCCTGCCAACAGGGATCTGTAGAGCACTTTACAAGGGTTTACGGTATTCTACTCAACAACACAGGCAAGAATTCCAGGAATGTGCAAAACTCCCAATTCATAATGAAACAAGATTAGGTTTCGGTCAACTTTAAATAAAGGTGTAATCCAGTTTTTGACTTCACTACAATATTGGTGTTGATTGGTTATTTGGTCGCTACTCCGCTGTGGGTAATGATAATGTAACAAAGAATAGTCTGTTTTGTTCTTAATAGATCTTTTCCTTTGTTGAATAGTTATTGCATTATGCAGGCCTCCGAGTCAGTATCAAACAATAAAGTTATCCCATATCCCATTCAAGTTGTCGGCATCCAAGGACTTTGATAGATTTATCAATAACTCTGTGAACTTTCCCAGTGCACTGGACCTTTGCCGATATGGAAAGTTGGCCAATATCTGCCTGGTAACAGCAATTCCTCCAATTGGTGCAACTTCAGTCTCTTCCTGTATGTGTGTGTGTGTGTGTCTGTGTGTCTGTGTGTGTGTGTGTGTGTGTGTGTGTGTGTGTGTGTGTGTGTGTGTGTGTGTGCGTGTGTGTGTGCGTGCCAAAACATAACTTTTTCAATTTACTTTTGATTGTGTGTTTTAGAAATGTCCCTTTTGTACAAGTAACACTCTTTTAAGTGTTACCTCCATGCCATGCAGAAATATATATTTAGCCCAAAGGTATTTCCTTTTTTTTGCAAAATGCAGGACTTAAGCACAAAAAAGAAACCCGACATTGCTATACGGCAATGCAACATTTTACCATGAAAACTACAATTTGACACAAGATAGCGTGGTTTTGGATCCAATGACAGACCGATTTATGTGAAAGTTGATGATCCATTGTCCCATGTTCTCACCTCATGTTTAGCAGTAATAGCAGCTCAGTGTGTGTGTGTGTGTGCGTGTGTGGGGGGGGGGGGCTGTTTGTTTCATTAAGTTATAAAAGAGAAGGGTGGCGGGGGATGAGGGTGGGGATACTCTTTCCAAGAAGCTGCTACATACTGCCCCCTAGTAGCCAGTCCAATCTAAACCAAAGCAACACGCTTCCTTTGGACCAGACACCACCTTGTCCTGATGACCCCCCCCCCCCCCATCCTCCCTACCCACCCACCACACACGACTGACTCCCGCCTTCCGATTGTCCGCCACCCGGAATTCAGGGACCTCCCTTTTCCAGAGCTATAGGAAGCTGTGCTGTGGGCTGGTTTGGGGGTGTGAGGGAGGGCGCAGTGGACAAGGGGAGCTTTCAGAGTTTTATCCTCTTCTGTCTATAGAATCTCCTGCCCTCCGCAGGCTGCTCTCTACTTTGATCTCTCTCCCTCTCCCTCCCTCCCTTCTTCTTCTTCTTCTTCTTCTTCTTCTTCTCCTTCTCCTCCTCCTCCTCCCCCTCCTCCTCCTCCTCCTCCTCCCCCCTCCCCCCCAGTTCTGAACTGAAGGTTTTGTCGGTGGCTGTGCAGCCCTCAGAGGGCTTTTACTCGCGTCGAAGAAGCAACAAGCTGCACCCATCCATCACCTCCGGAGAAAAGAGTGGAACAAGTGGCTCAATATATCCTACTTCCTCTTCTTCTTCTTTAAATAAGTAACTTGGGGCCACCCCTCCCCGAAGTCAAACAGCAACAACAAACAAAACAAACAAAAAAACAACAACTTCAAAACCAAGACTACTATGGAACACCAGCTGCTGTGCTGCGAGGTGGATTCTATCAGGAGAGCTTACCAGGACGTGAACTTGCTCAACGACCGGGTCTTACTGACCATGCTGCGGGCAGAGGAGAGCTACCTGCCCTCCCCGAACTACTTCAAGTGCGTCCAGAGAGAAATCCTTCCCAAGATGCGGAAAATAGTTGCGACGTGGATGTTGGAGGTACGGAGAATGGTTATACTGTTCTCTGCTGACACCAGGCCGTACAATTCGGACCAATGAGATATATATATATATATATATATATATATATATATATATATATATATATATATATATATATATATATATATATATATATATATATATATATGTGTGTGTGTGTGTGTGTGTGTGTGTGTGTGTGTGTGTGTGTGTGTGTTGACTAATGTAGTTGGGCTATGTCTTTATAATTTGTGTCTCCGCACACTTGTTACATAAACGTTTGGGGGGAAAAAGTATCCGCCGGGGTGGTCTCTGTAATGGGAGAGATTTTCAGGAAAATTGGCCACAGGCTGCCTTGATTTTCCACAGGAATAACCGCAGATACACAATCGATCGTTCGCAGAAATCGACTTAACGGAATAACATCGAAGTAAGAAATAAATAAATCCTAAATTAACAGCGATGTACACGTATGCACGTCCGTGCTGTGCCAGTATTACGCGCCATCTTTGTTGTTGGATGAGTCGGATTTTTAATACCCCCCCCCCACCCCCCCCCAAAAAAAAACACATCTGTAATAACGCCAGGCATGACAATAATCCAAAGTACTCCTCAACACCCTCGCCTAAGTCTTGCGATCGGCATTTGCGGCTTGTCTTGGTAGTTTGGTCCTCCTCGAGGCTGATATTCTCTATTCCGAATCGTTTGCTGTGCTTGAAAGTCGCTGGTGAAACAACGCGTATTTCCTCTGAATTACCAAAAGCCACGAGAAACATAAACAGTCGGGTTTGATAGCCCATCGATCGGGCTACATTTACATGTACTTTAGGAGAGGATCGAAACAGGCCTTATATTTTATATTAATTTCTAAATGCGGCGCGTCGGAAGAAAGAAAAAAATGTCGCACGGTCTTTAAAAAACAATTATTTTTAATATCGCTCGTGCGATAATTCGACATATGTCAACGCCATCCGACAGAGTATGCGGCGAGGATCATTAACGCGTTGTTTTCGGACCTCGGGGTAATTTTTTTACTTTTCTAATTATTTTTTGAAAACATGGCGAAGTTGCACAAATCAGGAGAATGTAACTTTAAAATCGACGCCAACTTCGTGTCTCATTAAGAACTGACCGTTTTATTTTATACTGAATTGTTGTATTTAAAGAGTTGTGTGTTCTTTTGGATGTAAAGCTTGTGCCACTGGGAGTTACGTGTTAACGTTTTATTTAATCTGATGCGTTTTTTTCCCTGTTGACCTCGGCGCTTTTCGTTTATTACTTTAAGATAGGATATCTTTTTGTATACAAAAAGTTGTGTAATAGGAGTAGAAATCAGTATTAACTCTGAATTCCACTGTGTATGGACGAAATTCTTAATGTTTCGTTTTCCTCTCTTAGGTTTGCGAGGAGCAGAAATGCGAGGAGGAGGTTTTCCCTCTGGCTATGAACTATCTGGATAGATATTTATCGGTGGAAGCAACGAGGAAAACCAGACTACAGCTGCTGGGGGCCGCTTGCATGTTCCTGGCATCCAAAATGAAGGAAACCGTCCCCTTACCGGCAGAGAAACTCTGCATCTACACCGACAACTCCATTCGACCCGGAGAACTCTTGGTAATATGATTTCAGAACGTCCATGTCTTGAAACACATGCGCTGTGTTGCAGCCTTAATGTCCCCAGTTTAATCAAGTCTATGTGACAGCGAGTTATGAAATAACAAACATCATCAGCTACGCATCTAAACGGAGTCAGTTAGCTATCGGAATCGCTGCCTGTGAAAGGAAGGCCTCTAAATTTCATGAATGGTCTGAAGTGATCGAGGCATAATGAAAAATAAAAGGAAAGAAAGTGGGCGACAGCGACGTCTAATGGTTGGAAGATAAAATACAGCGTTGTCTGTGCAGTTTGTGCGGGAGTCCCGACCCGCAAAACCGGAAATCTTGCGTAAACAAACGTGACGGGCTAGAATTAGCTGTGCTATTTTTTATAGTAAATCCAATACGAAAAAAACAATGGATGAAGACACGCAGACCGCCTTGAACATGGATTGTACATGTTTATGACTTCTTTCGTTTTAGTCACCTTGGCTCCAAATTGGCCTGATCTTTCCACCGTGACAATCCACAGTCTGCGTCCTCAGCCGTCCTCTGTGTTCCCCAGAGTGTTACAGGGTATCAGATCGTAAATATTGAACATGTTTAATATTTGCAATCGTTGCCGACAGGACGGACCGTCGAGATCGGGTGAAGTAAAAAAACAAAAAACACCCGTAACATACCTCACACCACAGGATAATCTGGCACGATAATCTTTAAAACCATAAAAAAAATCTTGACTTGCTCAAGATTGTTGGAAGGGGGGGAATCTGGCCCAAAATTGGCTTTACTATCTTCTAGTGTGCTTAAGAAGACAAGAGATCTCTTTGTGATTTAATTTTTTTTTTAAAGGTGAGAATTTGTCAGACTGGAAAATCCAAATTTAAGTTTTTGTTAGTGTATGCTCTACTTGCAATGTGTGTATGCAAATAGTGGAAGTGACTGACCTTTGTCTTCTCCACAGCAAATGGAGCTGCTGGTTCTCAACAAGCTGAAGTGGGATCTCGCGTCCGTCACGCCTCATGACTTCATTGAGCACTTTTTGTCCAAGCTGAACGTCCACCACGGCGCAAAACAGGTCCTTAGGAAGCACTCCCTGACCTTTGTGGCCCTCTGTGCTACAGGTAGAAGTTCTTCTTCAGATTCTAAATTCATTCAAACACAATAAAATAAATCAATGCTCATCGCTTTAAGCTTCACACACTTAGCATGGAAAGTCTGTTTGTTATTTTACTGCCTATAATGCAATGCCTACAATTTATTCCTCCCAGTGAGAAGGTTTTAAACGCATACTTTTTTCAAAGCTAGCTGCATAATCTTCCCAGCCGTTCTGGGTCAGTAAATCGATCTCAAAACAAACACACAAAAACAACAAACAAAAAAATATATATTGCCATCATCTAGCTTGTGATGATTGCCAAGTTGTCTATCCTACATTTGTCCACTCCCTATATGTTGGTTTGTTATATCATTTTGGTTCTGGTACTCTGGGAAGTATAATCCCCCCCACCTCTTTTGGTTTGCCTCCAGATGTCAACTTCATCGCCAGCCCTCCATCCATGGTTGCCGCTGGCAGCGTGGTGGCAGCCATGCAGGGCCTCTATTTGAAGAACCAGGACAATTCCCTGTCATCACAGAACCTCACCAACTTCCTCTCGCAGGTTATTCGAAGTGACCCGGTAAGTGAGGACAGCTAGAGATGTTGCGTCTGACCTGAAGCCCCGATCTGCGTATGGAACTCGCAAGTAATTCCAACTGAACTACTGCTTCAGAGCTTGCTTTGCTGAGGAAATGATCACGTGAATAATAATGTTTGAAGCAACTACTGCTGCGTTCCCTCTCTGAATCACATGACTGCCTTGATTCGCCGCGTATCAGGTTGGACAGGTTTTCAAACTGTGGCGGGCTAATGGGGCTATGATAGCATAATGAATTACCTCTGCCCAGTGACCGAATGACAGTCTGTCTGTAAGCACTTTCCATTTCCGCTTAAACCCTTAGCCATTGCATTCATCTGTGCTTGCATTTACTGTCAAAAAAATATTCACTCTCACACCGAAAGATATAGAAAATCACAAGTCAATGAATTAGTATGAGTAGTTGAGACAAGGGAATCGAACACAGGTGTACTGTGTAGGAGGGCAAAACTTTATTCACTAGACTATAAATGCCACACGTTAATTGGTGCGTTGATACAGATATATACTCGACAGTCGTCAAATTTGTTGCGCTGAATTTATTGCATTTGCAGATGTCCCCCATGAGCGCTGAGTAGCAAACCAATCGTTTTCAATCCAATCGTTCAAAAGGTTCAAAGCTTCAGAAAGCCGCGTTCGCCATCACTAACTACAGCTTAAGCACATCATATTTAGATAAAATAATAATACGCATATAAACACATTGCTTGTAGAGGTGGACGATATACAGTACTTGGAAAAAAAAACACATTGTCCTCCTCTACTTTCTTTTGTTAACACTCCCCCTTTTTTCCCTCCACCCTTTATTTTTTTTTGTAATGATATTTATCAAAAGAATAACCAACTTTAAAAGCCTTTATTTCGTGGGCTTAGTGCCGCGTATTAGCTTACCTTCATCATAGTGTACAGAGAATACTATGAGAAGCCATATACGCCATAAGCCAATCATTAATCAAGGTAAGCATTGATTGTGTGTTGTACTGCTGTCTAATCACATCAGACCATAGTAGAAACGCGGATTAAGAACACATTTAACTTGTGAATTTAACACGTTTAAAGATGAGGCTCATATGGCAATATGTGACTGTTTAAAAGTGAGTCGTACTCATATTTTAGCTACTCATTGCTATTCTAACAGTTACTAGTAACTATTTTAGTTTTACTAGTCAAAATGTATTAGGTACTAGTACTTATTTAGTAGATACTAGTAACTATTCCGATTGTTACTACTATCTGTCTCAATATAAATTGAGTACTAGTACTTATTAATTAGTAACTAGTGCCTTTTCTTGCAGTTACTAGTAATATTACTTGTTTTACTAGTAACAATGTATTTTTTACCTGTCATTAGAAATTGTTATAGAAAACAGCTTGTTGATAGTTTAATTTAAAATGCTACTCGTTAAACTAAAAATGTAACTGGTAACAGCGCGAAAAGTCACTAGTCCCTAATGAATAAGTACTAGTATTCAGTTTTTATCAACTAGTAACGTTGCTATTGTTACTAGTAACAATCAAAATCGATACTAGTCAGAGGCATATATTTGATATCTCAAATACAGAGCCCGATAGGATTGACAAAGGATGACAAAATTGTCCAAATTATTACTCGTAACATTGCAATAGGTACTAGTATCTAATAAATAAGAACTAGTTCCTAATACAGTTTGACTAATAAAACTAAAATGGTTACGAATAACTATTGGAATAGGAACTAAAATATAAGTACTAATAACTTTTAAAAAGTGACAAGTTCGTCTTATAGATTAAATGTTAATACGGTTTGCCATAGGCTAACTCCATCTCCTCATTAAAGCCAGAGGGTATGGTGGCCTTTAAATAGAAAATACGGAATGTTCCTCTCTCCTCGCTGTCTTTATTTTTGTTTTTGTTTTTTTTAGGCAAATTTATTTCGTCCACCACCCCCCTCCTCCCAGTCCTCCTCAATCACTTCTATGCTAATATTGATTAAGAACATTAACGCACTTTATGCTTTAATCGCCCGACTAACCACTATTCTCCCCCCACTTGGTTTTCGTGCCAGGACTGTCTGAGGTCGTGCCAGGAGCAGATCGAGTCCCTCCTCGAGTCCAGCCTCCGGCAGGCGCAGCAGCACAGCGTCTCCCTGGAAGCCAAGCACGCCGAGGAGGACGCGGACCTATCGTGCACGCCCACCGACGTCCGAGATGTTAACATCTGATGGGACTCCCGGGGGACATCGAAGTGATTGCTTCTTTTGGACCAGGGAGGAGAGAAGCAAGTCAGGGGTCCTTCTGGGTAGAAAGGCTGGTGGAAGAGAGGGTGGAGGTCGCCTCACCTGACCCCCTCCCCCTCCCCGAAACACCCCCCCGACCTGGTGTGATGCCCCTGGGTGCTGGAACTAAACCTCACGTTGTTGTTCAGTCGGACATCTCCCACCCTGATCTCGGCCCCTCACACCTCCACCCTCCCGATATTTATTTTGGCCCCACCCCTCCAAAGGTGTGACAGAGAAAAGCCCGCCCCCTCCAATCCTACCTCCTGCCTCCCATAAGGCCCATGATTTATCACAAAACAGAGATGCAGAATAAGAGAGAACTGCTATCAATGGGGAAAAATGACATTGAAGCCACACTGTCAAGGCCTGTGTAGTTTGTCCTGAAATGAAATCTGACATAATGTTTAAGAGAAGACGCCTTTATTTTTTTTCACGCGCTTTAATGTGCATAGACCTATGTGACCCCCCCCCCACACACACACACAGACACACACACACACACACACCCACCCACCCCCCATAATTTTACCCGTCGCCATATAGACTTTCATTCATCCTTGTTTGCTTGCATGTTTAGTCACTTTATTATATGTATCATCAGACCTCTTATAAAATAGCCCTCTAGTTTACGCTTCTTCTCTCTAATTCTATGAGCAACTCACCCGATGTAGAATGTTCTTTCCCTATTTGTTTTTTTAGTTCATTAGTAGGGTCACCTATTCGGTTTACTAAAGATTTGATGAGCGTAAGCTTCAATTAATGTGCGCACGAGCCCGGCACGATCGAGCCCAGCCCAGTCCCTTTGGTTGAGCTATTACGTTTTTTGTTGTTGTTAGACCTTCTGTGCCAATTCCATTCCACTGTAGTTTTTGTTAAAAAAATATATATATATAATAAATAAATAAATAAAGGGGGGCAGGGGGGACTTTCTGTCAGATTCTGACTTTTCTAAAAAAGAAAAGAGGAAAAAAAAGACGAAAAAAAAATCCCATTGATCAACAAAGTATGCGGAACAGGAGGTCTTAGATGTTTTTTTCCCAGGGATTGCGTGGGGCGGGGTTGCAATGAGGATGTGGATTGGTGAAGCGGAGGCACCCAGAGGTGCTCTGAACTTTTTTTGGGGGGGTAGGGGGGATTTGGAGACAGTACGACAGAAATGCAAAGGCCGAAGAGGCAGAAGTAGTATGTTCAGACTTTGGAAACATTTTTTTTGCACAATTCTTGAGATGTGTGGGTTGTTTCTTGTATGTGACTCGCCCCTAAAGAATGAGACGGGCGGCAATGAGTGTGTGTGTGTGTGTGTGTGTGTGTGGGTGAGGGGGGGATTAAAAAACATGGCAAAGTGCGCAGGCTCAGTGAGGCCTGTCTTGATGCTGTATGGTGGAATTAGGTGTCTGATTGTATGTTAAAGATAGAGTGAGTTGGGGGGGGCACTCCTTGTATTCCGCTGCTATGGAAAATGAATCCCAACAACCTGTAATGACGATAAAAACATAAAGTAGAAAAAAAATACTTTTTTTCCCTAATGTTTTGCTGCTAAATTCTTTGATATATATACACACAAATGTCAATATGCTGCCATGATGGGTTTGAATTTTCTCATAGAAAACGATCTTATTGACATGTTTTTTTGTTTTGTTTTTTAAACGTAGAGTCTATGTGAACATATTTTTCCTTTCATTTTGTTTCATGACTAAGAGTAAATAGGATTTTGTTGTACTATTCCAAAAAAATAAGAAATCATGTGAGACAGAGAAATTTTGAGGAAACACAAAAGAAAATGCTTTCGATCCACAATACCTCATACAACAGTCAAGTAAAATATTTTTTTAAGTCTTGTTTAATGTGTTTTTTTTCTCTCTTTTATTATGTGATTGTATGTCGGTCAAGTGCCTACTAGTTCTATTTGAATCTGCTTTTGAAGTTTAACGCCTTCGAGATGGGAGAGACCAGCGAGCTGAAAGGGTGCAGTTAAAGGAGAGACGGGAATTTTTCAACCCAGGTATTATTCAAATAGTGGTTCCCATAAATAAGAACTGTTCAACGCACAAGCTTTTCACTGTGTTATAAATGCAGTCCAATATGACAAACATTTGAACCTTAAATAACAACAAAAAAACACCTCAAATCTCGAAGTCCTGGGTTGAAAAAAGACAAACCTATGCTTTAAGATACTGGTGCCCTAACAGGCAAAAAAATATATAACATTGAGTTTGAGTGTACCTCTGTTGAGTGTGAAGCTGTCTCAGTGATAGAGACTTTATATCCCCCTGCTATAGGCCCCTGGGGGCCATCTTTTCCCGTACCCCCCTCTTTATATTTATATTAAGACAAAAGCTTTGTTTTTTTAACTCACGTTTTCAAACTATCTATAACTACTACAATGAGTCAAGCATGTATATAGATTACATGTTATGTAAAGCCATAGAATTTTCATTGTTTTTTACAAAATATTCCACACAGTTGAGTCTACTTCAAGTCAATTGTCCTGTCTGCAACCAAGAGGCACAGTATACGCATATTTGTGCCAACTGCACAATAAAGAGATGAATACAAGTGGCCTGCATGTGTCTGCACTGTACATGTTTGTCACACCCATGCATGGCAATCATGCAGCCAAGAAACAGCCATCAAAGTGAACATGTTTTAATAATAATAATCGTTTTTGGGAGTCGGCTAAAAAGAACAGTAAGATGTGTGGTGGCAAATTCAAATATCAGCAGTACATTACATTGCCTTTGACATATCAATAATGATAGCCAAACATGAAAACCCATGCATGTTTGATAGATTGCTTTTCTACTTTTAAGTCCCTATTCCAATTTTTTCAGTTGAACCTGAATTTGGGGGAATGAATTTGGCTGGAGTAACAATGCATAGTTCATGAAATTCAAACTTTTTATTTAATATGCAATGAATCACAAGGTGCAATCAGCAAAATAAAAATGTGTGACCCCTAAAGGAAGCCATAGGAACTACAGTAACATTGCCAAATGTGACTGCTCTTCCATAAGGCTTCTTAACTGAATGTCCATGCTTGCACCAACTAAAATGAAACCAGTTTCAGGACACAAGTGGTGTATTGAGACAGCCAGACTGGTTTTGTGGGTGAGGTATATTTCCTCCTAAACAGAGAGTTTGATGTGGAACTCAGCAGCCATCCAGTTAACAGTGAACTGGCACTGATCATCTGTAATAGTCTGGTAAATTTGTGCAACGACCATTAACATATTATTTACTTGTAGCTTGAGTGACCACTTTTCTTTTTGAAATTTACAAGATTTTAAATAACAAATAATTTGAAAGCCCATTTTTTTCCCAGAATTTAATGTAGTTCATAATCAGAGTATTGAGTCTATACTTAACATGCTCGCGTTAACAGTCAAGCAACAAAGTATTGACACGGCACTAAATTAAAGCGGTTTAGCTATGTTCTTTTTCAAAGTTCCAAATCAGATATTGATAATAGGAATAAAGAAATAACCAACGTCATAATAACAATCATCAACGTAGTGCCGAGGCCATTTCTTTAGTGATGCCCTATTATTACTATTGGGAGTTCAAAATGTTTTATTTAAAACTGAAATAGTAATTTTCGACTTAGTCTTGTAGGTGGTACTAAATGAGAATCAAATGACGTACTTGGGGATGTGTATGTGTGTGTGTGTGTGTGTGTGTGTGTGTGTGTGTGTGTGTGTGTGTGTGTGTGTGTGTGTGTGGGACAGTACTCATTGAATTGTAATGCAAGGAATGTCTTTGATGAGGCTATGTAGGAAAAGGCTAGAAAGTCTAATCCCTTCCCACAGGCCTGCCAGCACCATATAACACACCCACACACACATACACCCTAGCATTTGTTGTCATATTGCATATGCGATCTTGTATCTTAAATTCTATCTATTCTGTTCTATCTATAAATGTAACAAAACACTTTAGGAGGACGTCCAACCGATCTATAAGCACCCACCCAACTTTTTCAGTGAGAGGCAAAATTCCATTATTATTGGACTATTTTCATACCGAGCAGCGTCCAACTGATGTCCACCCATGTGTGTGTGCAAAATAAAGGAACTAGAGTTAGCTTCTCAGCATGCTCTCACAGATGGAACGTCCGCACTGCTTTAGTGTGGCTCCACGGCAGCACAGGTAGTAGAGGTTATTCTCATATATTGGTGGCTTAGTTACCGGGTGTCATGACATTTCACTGCATATATGTATGACCGTATGTATTGTATATGTATGTGACAAATAATCTCTTGATCTTGAACTTGAACTTGAACCTTCCTGTCAGTTCATTGTCAACCTGTAAAACCCCTATTGTGCTTTGTGCAGATGACTGTTGACTTCACAGCACAATTTACATCTGTCTAGAATAAACAACACCTGGCGCCATAGCGTAAAATCTTACGTTGCGATGATGGATGATGGATGGATGGATGGATACTTTATTCATCCCTGAAGGGTAATTTCAGTGTCAGCAACAGTGTGGAAATATACCAAAAAACCTGATGGTCCATTGTACATAATAGAATAATACAACATACACTAAACCTAATGATGAACAACAAAAATAATACAGAAGAACAATAACAAAAGTTTGGTCATATACCATAACTAATGAAAACAAAGATGGCAGTGAACCAGATAGCTCAACCTAAGATGAGAGAAAAAAAATGGTGATGTACAAATAAACCTAATAACTTAAATGGGCAGTAAACCTCTCTCTCTCTCTCTCTCTCTCTCTCTCTCTCTCTCTCTCTCTCTCTCTCTCTCTGTGTGTGTGTGTGTGTGTGTGTGTGTGTGTGTGTTGTAGTGGCTGTAGACACAAGGGGGTAGATGAGGCACCATGGCTCAAGGTGGGGAGTGGGGGGGTGTATGAGGGTAGAATTCTATGCCACCACTTCGTTTGGGGGGGGGGCTTTCTTTCTTCTTCAACTCAGCCAATCCGACCGGCTGCATTTGTCACGTCTTCTTTTCATGTCACCACTCACCACCTGCTCCCCAAATTCCTGAACATTCTCTCCCTCCCTGAAAAGAGCTTTCAGTCTCTGTTTTTCTCCCTCTGTCTCTCTCCCTTCCTCCTACTTTCCTCTCTGGCCCCGGCATGCCACTCTCTCAACCTACGGGGAAAAGAATCAAAAGAATAATTTTGCCAGCATCACAAGCTTCTTATCTATTAACATTAACATGCTCTTACAGTAGTATGCTAATTTGAAGTGATCCGTTTGTGCAAAAAAAAAAAGGTAATCTCCTGTGTTTTCTTGTTGCAAAGTCTCAGACTTTGAGATTCCCCCCCCACCACAATGCATATGCCCATAACCACCCTTGAAACACACACACACACACACACACACACACACACACACACACACACACACACACACACACACACACACACACACACACACACACACACACACACACACACACACACACACTTTCTTTCATACACACCCCTTATGAAGCTGCCGACCAGAAGACAGTTTTCACCTGCTGCCCCTGACACTGCGCAAACCAGCTGCTACTGTACGCCCCCCCCTCCTCCACCGCCTCTGCCACACACACACACACACGCACGCACGCACACACAGAAACAGAGCCCACCGTTTATTGTCTGGGTGCATTTGAATTCGTACACGGGACAGAAAGGGGGACGGCATCTGAAGCCAGTTGGGTGCTCCGCCCCTCCCCAGTCCCTTCTTTGGTACCCCACCATGACCTATTGTTGTGTCCAGGGGGCCAGCCAGCACGACACATACACACAATGAGGGCCAGAACGGGGGTGGGGGTGGTGGTGGTGGTGGTGGTTGGGGGGGGGGGGGGTTGTTTCTGAAAACATAAGGGGGGAAACAGCATTGATGAGATGAGAGATGAGATGACAAGAGTAACTAAAACAGGGAGAGAGAAGGGGGGGGGGTGTTAAAAAGGTTCAGGCAGTTTCGTTTAGCATTCAATAATTATTTACTGTGTATTTTACTTACAACTTACCGTGGTTAATGCCGCTAGAGTGTGAGCCCGCTGTTTAGTGTTGGTACATATCGCATCCCTAGTTACCGGGCGCTACTTCTGTGTTACTGTGTTATCCGGGTCAGAGGTTAGAGGTGAGAGGTTAAAAGCAAGAGTTCGGAACAAACGTGTCCCCATAGCAATACGTCTGGTCTTTGTTGTGCATCACTGATGAGATTTACGTTTTCACTGTTTCACTGAACCTACCTGTTGAATGTTATTTATCTATAAAGTATTTGGTCAGAATTCGTATACAGGAATGCTTAGCTCAGCATTAGGCTAGTCAGTTAGCTTCGTGCTAGTGGGCCTAGTTAGCCTGTTAGTGGTGGGAGCAGCATGCCAGAAGCACTAGCTCCCTCTTGTGTCTACATTTATCTACAGTTTATATTGAATACAAAGGCTTTACTTATGTTTGTTCCTTTTTCCTAGCATTTATTAACTAAATATGTATTACATATTTGCAGAAAGATTTATAGATTTAAATACATACAATTGATGTTTGCAGCACTTATTCCCTGTTACATATGACATCCTTGAGATATTTTATTTACTAGACGTCTTTGTTTGTTTATCTTTCAGACCATGCGCACACACACACCCATATAAATACATATTTGTATCAGAACGATATACCACCTTGTCTTGAACTGCCTTGCAACTGAACACCACTCCACACCTCCATGCATTTTGATTGATGCCCCGGGGGCAAGATACTTCATTAACTGAGCCAACACTAAATCTGTACAGTCCCTAACAGAGTCCTCCTCTACATTGAAGTCCTTCGAGCCGGATATATGCAGACCTTTTTCCCGGTTGCAATGGAGTGTGAAGAAAACACCAACTCTATGGAGCAAGGCCAAGCTGCTGAGAAACCCCCCAGCTGTGCTGAAGGACTGTGAGGTCAGATACCTCGGCCACCAGCGCAAGCAACCAGAGGACAGGGCCCTCAACCATGAGGGAGCGACCAAGGCAACCCCCCTCACCCTACCTCAGTAGCCCTCCCGACATGCTCAGCAGCCACAGGACCGTTACCGGAGGGATAAGCTATGGGAAATCCAAAGAGAGAACAGAGAGCTAAGGCAAGCCAAAGTTGCCATGGCTGACAAAGTTTTTGAAATCTATAGGGCAAGGAAGAAAATTTGATTGCTAATGTAAACCATCAGTAGCCTGCGGCAGTCCACCCCACAGCATAAGTCAGGTTCTCCTCCTACAGACACCTACAGACAATGACACCGCCGCATCCAGGGCTCTACCCTGGGCCCAGAAGGAGATGCAGAATTGTGGTGTGGGTCCCATTTGCCTCTCCTATGGAGCAAGCTACCACCAGAACTGCAAGCAGCAAGCAGCTTGGCTCCAGTACGAGTCCTGGTGCCAAGGGTATGACTGGCAGTTGTCCACCAAGGGAGGGAAGGAGAGCCCAGCCTTCAAGCTATATGGCCACCAGGGAGGACGGTCAGTCACGGTTCTCCATGGGGACAAGTACACCGCAGGACGAGACAGTCCAAACAAGAAAAGGGGTAAAGCTTAACCCTACTGTTCGTACTGTGAGACCACTGACCATTTCCTTAACCAATGTAAGGTGGTTCCGAAGCTGTCAAAGGAAGGGTTAACAGAGTGGACAACGATGAACCGCAGGCGCTGCCGCTGCGCTAGATCCCACCAAGCAGCCAAGTTTGACCTGAAGAAGCCATGCAGCCTGTGACAAGGAAAGCACCTGCAGGCACTGCACAAGGTTAACGTCCAAGCTAACAGAGAGCTGAGGGGTCTAGGAATGTTTGGCGCCCAAAGAAAGTCCCCATTGTATGATATAATTACTAACAGATGTTGCAAGGGGTCTCAAGAGAAAGAGCCCATTGCCAGGGGCCCCGGTGATAAGGGAGGTGGAATGTGCTTAGATGTATGTCAGTCAGCTGAACTGTGACCCATAGATTGGAATCAGATTCAATATTATAATCAAGTCAGCGTCAGCGGAGAGTCCTTCTTCATCAACACATCATCGACAACAAAGAACCTACAGACCCTAAGAAGGCAGAGAAGGAGGACAGCTGCCTGGTGAGCACTACAGAAGTCCTGTATGTCGACCGTCCTGCCGATGGAAGTCAGGGTCCTGCTCAAGGTGGCTTGAGTGCCCCTCCACTATGAGAACTGCACATTGGACACGTTTGCTATCCTGGACGACGGATCCGAGCGTACCAAGCTCCTCTCCTCAGCAGCCCGGGATCTGGTACTATGAGGGGACTCCCGAAAAACTACCATTGAGGACCATCCGGCAGGATTTACAGACCCTCCCGGGTGCTTCGGTGTCATTCTACATCTCCCCAGCCTCCAGAAGAGGTATAAACACTTGGCCAGCCTGCCAGTCCCGTGCTTCAGGAATGCCAAACCCCTGGTTGTCATTGGCGCTGACCATCCCCACCTCATCAACGCTGTAGAGCCTGTAGGGCCCTAGAGGTGGGCCAGCAGCAGCTTGGACTCTGCTAGGGTGGACTCTCCAGGGTCCTGTGAGGCTAGCAAGACAGCCTCTAAGTCCACAGCAGTGCCTGGTGACGTGACCTCAGAACTCTTTAACAACGTGAAGAAGCTCTGGCAGATAGATACATTGCCATATCTGAGCGAGAAGCTAGTGACCCGGCCAAAGTAGGACCACAAAGCTATTGAACTGCCTGAGGCCAAGACCACCCGTGTGGAGGTAGATGGAACCCTCCGCTATGCCACCCCTCTGCTGCGCAAGAAAGACATGCCCTGCTTCCAAGCACCTAAGGAAGCAGTCGTGCCAAGCATTAGGAGCACAGAGAGATGCCTCGCTAAAAACAGATCCGTCTCTTCCCGGAAGACCGGCCTCTTCTTCAATTCGCGTGGCGAGAGATCCTGCCATTCAGTACGACATGCAGCCCATGCTGTGCGACGTTCGCCCTGCAGTGCCATGTTAACAACCACAGAAAGCCAGACGACACTGTGAAGTTCTCCTTAAAAAGGTGCTTTTATGTCGATAATTGCCTGCAGAGTTTGTCTTCTCCCAAAGAGGCCCAGCAGAGCTACTAGTGTCGGGGGGGCTTCGACCTTCAACCTTCGACAGTAGGCCATTTACGTGCCGAGTGTTGTGGAACACCTACCTAAAGACGCCAGGTCAGACAGTGTAGAGCTCTGGCTCGCCTAAGAAAAGGCCAACTCCCCCGAGTCTACCCTTGGACTTAGCTGGCACTGTCAAACAGACACCCTCGGTTATAAACACGGGCCGGTAAACTACGCAGTGTAGACCATGAGGAACGTCTACAAGGTCCTTGCTAGTCAATACAACTCCCTAGGGTTCACCCTACCCTACACTATGTGAGCAAAGATGCTAGTCTGATGACTCTGGGAGAAGCACCGAGACTGGGACGATCCCCTACTGCCCAAGACCTCCTGCAGGCCTAGCATGACTGGGAGAGTGAGCTGCAGTTCCTAACCCAGGTGACTCTGCCGCACGTATACATGCCTCAGGAAGTGGACCAGTCTTGTGTCAGCCGAGAGAGCTTCAAGGTTCTGCGATGCATCTGAGCAAGCCTACGGCTCCGTGGCGTACATGTGGACAGTGGATAGCCAAGATCGTGTCTACTTGTCCTTCCTGGTGGTGTGGTCCAGAGTAGCACCCAAGGGACTACACTCAGTGCCCAGACTGGAGCTGTGTGCCGCGGTCACTGGAACCCAGTTGTAAACGCTCCGGGAAAAGGAACTCACCTTGAAGGTTGACCAGACCGTCCTGTGGTCAGATTCTACAACCGTGCTGACATGGCTGCAGTCAGAGTCCTGCCGCTATAAGGTTTTCATTGGTACCATTGTGGCAGAGGTCCAAGACCTCACACACATTTGTGATCGGCACTATCTGGATTCAGAGAGGAACACTGCCGATGACATCACAAGAGGCAAGACCCTGAAGGAGCTTGTGGAGCCCAATAGGTGGAGCAAAGGACTTCCATTGCTCCTCCAACCCCCAGCCACATGGCCAACAAAAGTCCTCTGCAGTGCCTGAGGAGGACCGGGAGGCAGAGACCGTCATCTACCGGAGAGCCCAGCAGAGCCCAGGGTTTCCCAAATGGGCTCAGTCTCCCGAAGGCCGGTAAGCCCGTCCCTTCCAATAGTAGCCAACTCACTGTCTCCAGAGCTAGACGAAACTGGAGACCTCATCCATGTGGGAGGCAGACCCTGCCACTCCAAAGCCCAGAGAGAATAACTACTAGAATAACCGTTTAATGTTTATTTTACTTACAATTTGCCGTGGTAAATGCCAGTAGAGTGAGAGCCTGCTGTTTAGTGTAGGCGTAGTCCTTTGTTTCTCTTCCAGACCACACACACACACACCCAAATAAATACATATTTGTAATGATATACCACCTTGCCTTGAATTAAAGCAACTGAATGCCACTCCATGCATTTTTGCTGATGCCCTGGGCGAGGTACTTGATTAACTGAGACAACACCAAACCTATAGAATCCATAACAAAGTCCTCCTCTACAGAGGGAGATATAAAGAGAGAGAGAGAGAGAGAGAGAGAGAGAGAGAGAGAGAGAGAAACAGTCTGCATTATTAGAATACTAATTGACAAAAATAATGTACCATAAACATGATACATCATGTCATAATAAACCATAATTATGAGAATTGATGCTAAACTCTATACTTATTTAATCAATGACACCGAAGACATTTGTACTTCATACTGTCATTGTTCCTGCTGTTTTGCTTTTTTTTGGTCAAATGTGGAGCTTCACAGGGCAATACCTCTTTTAACTCACAAGGAGGCATTGCCAGACCTTCTTTTACTTTACAAACATCACACTCATGACTTGATGTTTTCAGTCGCAGACAAATCAATAACCTCCGAATTTGGCTAAAATCTAGCGAAATGTTCTATAAATAAATACGTTTTTCAGGATTTCTCTCAATTTTTTATTGACAAAACTTCTTACAAAGCACACACACACACGCAATACAGATTGGTCTTCGACTGGCGCTGGTATCACTTTTCTTGTACTCCTCTTTCACATATGCCGTTGTCACTTTTTATTCAGATGCAGTCTGTAAAAACCCAGATCCCACTAAAACCCCAGAAATGCTCAATGGCTAACAAAACACGTGCGGATTGTGACGTCTCTGTTTTTCCCCTCGCTGTCAAAAGAGCGAGCTAATTGAATTAAATATACTAGTTATGCAGCGTCTCCCAGTTTAAAGAAATGACAAATATTGTGCGGCCGCATCATTTAAAGCTTTCTCTATGAAAATCAGTACTGATGTAACTGTGTTGGCGTATTATTTCGTGACGTCAAACCGATGCGACAACAACCTGGTGTTTTTTGTTTTTTTGTTTGTTTTTTTACCCTGAATCAAGTCACATTTTATGATCATGCATGGATTAAACAAAAATGACAGACAAATGTGTTAGTAACAACAACATAACTCTGTTATGCGATTCATTAGAAACAAAACAAAAACAAACAAAACAAACAGAATGCTGCGACCAGAGGCGTGATTGAAAGTGGAATAAGGAAGGTCTTAGCCGTCTTCCGGGTCCACCCGGCCGGCCCTCTCTGAAAGCGCATGTGCAGTGGATAGGCTCTGGTTGTAATGTATTGTGGATATGAAAAGTCCGACTCTTTTTTTAAGATTCGGTTCTTGATGGGTCACGCATTAAACGATTCGGACAGTTTTCGTTTGAGTCTGTTGAAACTGCAAATTTGGCAGCTGTGGATCTCAAATATATTTTAGCCTTATTCTCAGAATTATTTTTATGTGGCTCACAAAAGTAATTTACTTCTGTCAAAATTATTTATTGGGGTGGAAAGTGTAAATCCGTAAAATGTAAATCAGCCACATTCAACATGAATTATGCCAAATGCTCCTTTTCACACATTAATTTAATCCTCGGTAATTACTTGTAGTTTAAACGAACGAGCAACTCCCCTGAGTCACTTGAATGATCTGTTCGCCACGAACGAATCGTTCCTAGTCTTGCATCAGTATCTGGATATAATGTATAGCACACACGCTGAGCGAAGCAGGCCTGGGTTCAATGTTGTGTTTCGTCTTCTGAGGGGGGTTAATCTGCTTTGTCCTCCATGTATCAGAGTAAAGTTCTCTTGCAGAACTACTGGGCTGCTAAAGTAGTCGGCGTACTTAGCAAGGAACTGCCCATAGGAAGCGGACTATGTCGGCAAATAAAACAAAGAAAGTAAAAATGGCTACGAAATCGTGTCCTGAATGTGACCAACAGGTAAGAAATTCCATATGTTTGCAAATATTCTGTTATTATTATTATTATTATTATTTTTTTTTAAATAGTTTACCACTTGGTTATGGCAACCCCAAAAATTCCCTTAATTGTGTGTTGTCTCAACGAGGAAACGAGATTTTAGTGTAGGATCAGTATTTAAGAATCTCGTTTACGACAGAACGTTAGAACATATAGCAATCGTTGAACGTGCGCGATATATTTTATGTAGTATCGGGATAATTTATAGAGCATTGCTTGGTTTGCAGTCGGAGCTGTATCGACTCCTCTCAAACGTGATCATACCAATTAAAAACACGTAATATCCCGACAATGCAACAATTTTGTCGCGACGATTATTTACACATCGATTTAATTGTAGGTTCTAAGGGAGTAGGGAGTCGAAACGCCCCAGGGCATATACTTCCCCCGAAACAGTATGTAGTCGTCCTGTTTTCTTAAAATATTGATATATTTTTGTAATCAAATGTATTATTATCGTGCATTGGATTGTATTTTCCCGTGATGTATGCAATGATCATTTATCAACACAAAAAGACTATTTAAATGTTTTATTTGTTTAATTTATTTGATTATTTTATATATTTTATAACACCTTTTCATAGTCTTTATTGAATTACTATTCTGTTGAATTTTGACACTAATGCTCTGCAATATTAATCTATCTGCTATTGCTTTAGATGGCAAGGTAATTTATTTGTGCCTCTCCACCTCTCTTATTTCCTCCAGATTCCAGTTGCTTGTAAGTCTTGTCCTTGTGGATTTGTGTTTATCAGCAGAAAGCTGCTCAGTGCCAAGCTGAATGAGAGGACTTCTCCTGAAATAGCAGGTTAAAAAGTGTGTGTGTGTGTGTGTGTGTGTGTGTGTGTGTGTGTGTGTGTGTGTGTGTGTGTGTGTGTGTGTGTGTGTGTGTGTGTGTGTGTGTGTATATATATTTACACACACATACATACATACAGTGGAACCTCGCATTATGAGTTTAATTCGTTGCATGGACAAGATTGTTTTACGATATGCCCGTTTTACAAATGAATTTTCCCCATTGAAATAATTGAAATATAATTAATCCGTTCCAAGTCCCAAAAATCACCACAAAATCATTTTTTTATAGGTTTTAAAACAGAAAAGGTGTAGTTACACTACACGTGTTCCTTTTTCATGTTTATCAAGCAAAACATGCACAAAACTAAAAGAAAAACACTGGGAAAACACAATAGGGATACTTTCATGACGAGATATCCGCGTGAACTGAGCGAGCGGTGGCCACGCTTGTCGGGAGAGCATGTGCGAGCCTAGCGGTCGCTGTATGAACCTCGCTCGTAATGTGGATTTTCACCCGTAAAACAAGACAAAAATTTGCACGAGCCTCGGCTCATAGAACAAATTACTCGTTAACTGGTACACTCATAATGTGAGGTTCCACTGTGTGTGTGTGTGTGTGTGTGTGTTTGTATTTTTTTTGGAAATAACTTTCAACCTGGAACATTACACTCGGTGTGCACTTAATTAGGTACACCTGTACAATTCAATGTAATCCAGTACACCAGCTCAGCCATCAATTTTGATTTATGTTGCCGATGATGTTCAGGGTTTTTCTCACTGTCAGAAGAGGTGTTACCTCAATTATATGTTTTAGCATCAAGGTCATAGTTGGTGGTGGTGTTGTACTGAGCTGCATCAAATACAGAGGTCTTTCTAATATTCTGTCGCCCTCATGTATGTCAATCGGTGTGACAAAGAATTAGAAACACCTCAATATAATGTAGTTCAGTACAACACCACAATTAACTCTGACCTCAGTCATAAACATATAATAGAATTAATGGCAGAGCTAGGGTGTTGGATTGAACAGCTTTACCTAATATATATATATATATATATATATACACACACACACACACACACACACACACACACACACACACACACACACACACACACACACACACACACACACACACACACAGTGTGTTACAGCCCATGTAACTGTGCTGCATGACAAACTTGATTTCTTGACAGGAGTTTAGAGTGGTACAGTGCTGGCAGACAGAAATGGCAGTGTTAAAAAATCCTGCTCTGGGTGGGGGAATGGAATGTTCTCTTTCTCTAATTTCAAGTTATATGACTTTGTCATAAGCGATTTGTTAGAAAAACAAAGCAACTTAAATGCCCAGTTACTTCCACACATATGCTAAATTCACCGGTGCCGTTGTCCAATTAAATGTCATGTTTAGGGAAGTGTCTGGATCTCAGATGTAAAACCATAATAAATACTCAAAAGGAAAAAGTTATTTCATCATTTTAAGAGCTGCCAAGTAAAATGTTGAATTACCAGGAACCCTCTGTATATGAGGACATGATATTATTATTCAAAGTAATTAGATGAAGTAATTATTTACTTGTGGGTCAGGGATACTACTTGTTTATTATTTTCCAGTTTTTTTGTAATCAATAATCTATTATCTGTAGAGTTACCTCTTATCACCAACAACAATTTCATTGCTGCCTATATATCTGGTTCCACAGTTTCCTCCTCATCGCTGCCCTCCTAAGTTTCTTTTCATTTTGTTTGTTCAACCAGAGCCGTTTCAACATGATTTTCTTTTCAAAGCTTGCCTTTGACTTACCCAGGCCCACATGCCTTAGTAGGTCACTCACTTTGCGCCAGTCATGCTTAATCGAATCATATTAAAGGCCAAGTTTATATGGAGATGAGGGCATCAACCAGGAGGTGGACAATGCAAGGCACACTTTTTTTTTTTTTTTTTTATAGTTCCTGGAATGTTATACAGTTGTCGACTTTAGAGAGCCTTCGATTGGATATCATAATGCTGTCGTCACGGGACTAAATCAAAATACATATGGAACTGCATGGAACAACATCTATTTTTTGTCCCCTCCCCCGCTTACACAGGCTAATTCAGTCCATGCAAGGAAACTAATGAATGATTGATTGTTCTATTCAAGCAATCTTTTTCTTAAATATTCTTTCACAGAAATCTATCCGCTTTAGAACACTTAAAGGACAGGTCCGCTTCTCCCTCCACCGTCCAGAATGAGAATGTGAAATAAATTAATTTAAATATTAAAGTACATAATGGCTAATATATTTCTCCCTGAGTAGTTTTTAACTATAATTGTATTTTAGTGTTTTTTCTTTGCTTTTCTTGCAAAGAATTAATTAAAGTAGCATGTCCGGTAATGAATGCACTTTAGCTTAGCTTAGCGTAAAAAGGCGGAACACACAATGACAAAATGCTAAAATCTATACTGCATCACCAGTCGCCAGGGGGGTAATTTTTGAAAGAAATACACTAAACATGACAAATGAAAGAGTAGCAAGGGGAATGTAGTGATGGGATTATACATTTTTCTGCTGTCATGGTAGACCAGGTCGTCTAGTAACCAGAGGGTCCCTTATTTGATACCCCTCTTGGCGGGATGTCGAATTGCCCTTGAGTACGACTGAACCCCCAACTGCTCCCGATGAGCTGGTGTGTGCCTTGCACGGTTGCCGCCACCATCAATATATGAATGTGTGTGTGAATGGGTGAATGTGAGGCATGCACTGTAAAGCGCTTTGAGTGGTTGCAAGACTAGAAAAGTGCTATATAAATGCAGTCCCTCTACCATTCCACCATGTTATGCTAAGCTAAGTGAAAGTGCAATACAGTAGGCATTGTGTACTTTTATTATTGAAATGAATTCTTTCACATATTCTCTCAATATGTGTATCAATTCATTTAGGACATGGTGGTTTCATGAGAATGGCCCTTACTATTGAGAAGCTTCTGACTATGCATTGAGTCTTCAGAATATATTAAGATGGGCAATTCTTGTGTATATGCAAGAGTCTTTCATGGCACTGTATGAAAGGCATTTGCTCCTATCATGACATCTGTCATTCCATATTTGCTACGTGGAATGGTTTTAGATATTTAGACATGTAATGTTGGACAAAGAGGACCCTTGTGAACTACACCTTTGAGAACCTTATGCTCGAAAAATGTGTCTGAAAAAAAAAATCTGCAAAGTAAAATTCCTCCCCGTTAACGTGATAGATAGGTTATCAAATTATAGGAAGTATTTGGCTGCAAGTATTGCTGCTTAAGGTAGTAAAACCAGTTATTCAGTTTTTCACACTGGTGATATGGATGTTTGATAAGTGTTTTCATTAAAAAAATAAAATAAAAAGTGTTGCATGTTAACTTAGGTTCCTGTTGTTCAATATTAATTACATTATTACAATTTGTCTAATGATCCCAAACCATCGGTGTGACAAATGCAATGATAGAGGTATTCTGTCAGTTGATGCATTGTGACAATTACCTTGACACCAGTGATACTTCCTGAAAGGTTGTACTGTAGATCAACATGCCAAAAGGTATTTTACTGCCTATAAGTCTAAATAAATATAACATTGTAATATTAATAAGTATAGTAACAGTTATTAATAACTTAATACATATCATTAGTAATGTTTATTTTCTTATTTATTATTAATCCCCTGATGTAGTTGTTCTTCAAATTGGTTTGATCATTGCTGTAGTAGTTAATTAGATAGATACATACATCAGTCAGAACATTAAAACCACCATTAATATTGTGTAGCTCAACCTCGTGCCACCAAAACAGCTCTGACCCGTCGAGGCATGGACTCCACAAGACCTCTGAAGGTGTCCTGTAGTATCTGACACCAAGGCGTTAGCAGCATATCCTTTAAGTCCTGTAAATTGCGAGGTGAGGCCCCCCATGGATTGGGCTTGTTGTTCCAGCACATTCCACAGATCAGGCCACCTTCTTCCATTGCTCCATGGTCCAGTTGTGATGCTTAGGTGCCCATTGTAGGCGATTTGGGCAGTGGACAGCATGGACACTGACCGGTCTGCAGCCACGCAGCAAGCTGCGATGCACTGTATGTTAGTTCTCATACCTTTGTCATAGTCAGCATTAACTTTTTCAGCAATTTGTGATAGAGTAGCTCTTCTGTGGGATCTGACCAGACGGGCTAGCCTTCGCTCCCCATGCACATCAATGAGCCCATAGGCGCCTATAACCCTGTTGCCGGTTCACTGGTTGTCCTTCCTTGGACCAATTTTGGTAGGGACTAACCACTGCATACCAGGAACACCGGCCGTTTTGGAGATGCTCTGACCCAGTCGTTTAGCGATCACAATTTGGCCCTTGGCAGAGTCACTTAGATACTTACGCATGTCCATTTTTCCTGCTTACAACACAACTTCACTGACTGTTCTGAACTGAATGAACTTGCTGCCAAATACTGTATATCCCACCACTTGACAGGTGCTATTGAAATGAGATGATCAATGTTATTCACTTCACCTGTCAGTGGTTTTGGTGTATAGCTATTATGGTCAGTTCAGTAACTATTGTGCATTATCTCATCATCATTGCAAAGACATTTCAGTGCATATGTAGGAGATAAATAAGCCTCGACTGTACAGTATATGTGCATCTCATAAAATTAGAATATCATGAGTTTAATATTTTGGCTCTCATTTCAGAAAGTAAAACCCATTATATAGATTCATTACACAGTGAAATATTGCAAGCCTTTATTTCTTGAAATTTTGATATTGTGGCTATTACATTGCATTTAGCAGACGCCTTTATCCAAAGCGACTTACAATTATTCAAACACAGCAGACGCAGCCATCAGGAACAATTAGGGGTTAAGTGTCTTGCTCAGAGACACTACAGCATGCTAGCAGGAGGAGCCTGGGATCAAACCAGCAACCTTTAGATTACTAGACGACCAGCTCTACCTCCTGAGCTACCAGAAAATAACAATATTACATAAGATCAAAAAAAAAAAAAGATATTTTAAACAAATGTCAGGCTTCTGAAAAGTATGTTCATTTCTATGCACTCAATACTTGGTTGGGCCTCTTTTTGCATGAATTACTGCATCAATGCAGCGATGCATGGAGGTAATCAGCCTGTGGCACTGCTCAGGTGTAATGGGAGCCCAGGTTGCTTTGATAGCAGCCTTCAGGTCATCTGCATTGTTGGGTCTGGTGTCTCTCATCTTCCTTTTGACAATACCCCATAGATTCTCTATGGGGTTCAGATCAGGCGAGTTTGCTGGCCAATCAAACACAGTAACACCATGCTCATTGAACCAGCTTTTGGTACCTTTGGCAGTGTGGGCAGGTGCCTGCTGGAAAATGAAATCAGCATCTCCATAAAGCTTGTCAGCAGAAGGAAGCATGAAGTGCTTTAAGATTTCCTGGTAGATGGCTGTGTTGACTGGACTTCAGAAATCAGTGGACCAACACCAGCAGATGACATGGCAGCCCAAATCACTCACTGTGGAAACTTCACACTGGACTTCAAGCAATGTGGATTCTGTGCCCCTCCACTTTTCCTCCAGACTCTGGGACCTGGATTTCCAAATGACATGCAAAATTTACTAGCTGCCAGCGGTTACCTGTAGTCGTTGCTGCGCTGCTTCTCCCCCCGGTGCTCTGCCGGACCCTCTAGGTGCTGCTGCTGCCAGTTGGAAGAGGGTTGGTGCCGGGGCTGCCCGTTGAACCACTGGTGGCTCCAGGGCATCTTCGGGTGGCCCTTCTGTGTCCCTTCCCTGTGCCGGGGTGCCAGTGTGGCTGATTCACCACCCCAGTGGCGTTTTCAGGGAGCTCCGGCACAGAGACACAGACGACGAAGGTTGTAAACACCAGTTTATTGAAGAGATGAGGCTAGGTGGAATTAGCCAGGAGCAAATGGAACATGTCTAGACACAGGGCTCCTATCCTGACTGAGTGTGTGGACAAGGTTTTTAAACCTGATGCTCGTTAGCCCAACCAACGAGCACAGGTGTGGCTACGTAAGCCACCCCAGCCGTGTGTGTGTGTGTGTGTGTGTGTGTGTGTGTGTGTGTGTGTGTGTGTGTGTGTGTGTGTGTGTGTGTGTGTGTGTGTGTGTGTGTGTGTGTGTGTGTGTGTGTGTGTGTGTGTGTGTGTGTGTGTGTGGGTTTTGTTTTTTGCAGCACGGGGAGGGAATATACACAAGCATTCAATAATTTCTTGACTTGACCGCAAGCTGCACGTTGAACTGAATGAGATGGCTTTAACAGGATTGCAAATGGTTTTGGCAGTAGTTAAAGCTTCCTTATCGCAGTTATTTTAGATGACCGCTAATCATTTTATAAAATTATTAGCATCTACAATCATTTGAAGTCATCAATGAAAGATTGCACTAAAAATGTTTGTTCATCATTTATATGGCTTTTGCGTTAAACTCTTGTCTCATTCTCCAGAAAAGCTGGACCCGAAGCGCAGGAGAACGGAGCGGATTCGCAGAGACCGGATTGTCTCTCCCTTGACCAACGACGCAGAGAACAGGAGGCGCTCACGGACAAACAGTCAGTCGGATCCAATACGAAGGGGCCGTGGGAGACCCAAGACTGTTGGTCTGAAGAAACAGGAAGAAGAGAAAGGTAGGTAGAATAGAGGGGTTTTTTTTTTGTTTTGTTTTTTTTAACCATACTTGTGCATTTTGAACTGCACACTTTTCTAACATACAGTGGGGTAAAAAAGTATTTAGTCAGCCACCAACTGTGCAAGTTCCCCCACTTAAAAAGATGAGAGAGGCCTGTTATTTTCATCATAGAAAATACAGAAAATCACACTGTCTGATTTTTAAAGAATTTATTTGCAAATTATGGTGGAAAATAAGTATTTGGTCAATAACAAAAGTTCGTCTCAATACTTTGTTATATACCCTTTGTTGCAATGACAGAGGTCAAACGTTTTCTGTAAGTCTTCACAAGGTTTTCACACACTGTTGCTGGTATTTTAGCCCATTCCTCCATCCAGATCTCCTCTAGAGCAGTGATGTTTTGGGGCTGTCGCTGGGCAACACAGACTTTCAACTCCCTCCAAAGATTTTCTATGGGGTTGAGATCTGGAGACTGGCTAGGCCACTCCAGGACTTTGAAATGCTTGTTACGAAGCCACTCCTTCGTTGCCTGGGCGGTGTGTTTGGGATCATTGTCATGCTGAAAGACCCAGCCACGTTTCATCTTCAATGCCCTTGCTGATGGAAGGAGGTTTTCACTCAAAATCTCACGATACATGGCTCCATTCATTCTTTCCTTTACACGGATCAGTCGTCCTGGTCCCTTTGCAGAAAAACAGCCCCAAAGCATGATGTTTCCACCCCCATGCGTCACAGTAGGTATGGTGTTCTTTGGATGCAACTCAGCTTTCTTTCTCCTCCAAACACGACAAGTTGGGTTTTTACCCAAAAGTTCTATTTTGGTTTCATCTGACCATATGACATTCTCCCAATCCTCTTCTGGATCATCCAAATGCTCTCTAGCAAACTTCAGATGGGCCTGGACATGTACTGGCTTAAGCAGGGGGACACGTCTGGCACTGCAGGATTTGAGTCCCTGGCGTCGTAGTGTGTTACTGATGGTAGCCTTTGTTACTTGGTCCCAGCTCTCTGCAGGTCATTCACTAGGTCCCCCGTGTGGTTCTGGGATGTTTGCTCACCGTTCTTGTGATCATTTTGACCCCACGGGGTGAGATCTTGCGTGGGGCCCCAGAATGAGGGAGATTATCAGTGGTCTTGTATGTCTTCCATTTTCTAATAATTGCTCCCACAGTTGATTTCTTCACAACAAGCTGCTGACCTATTGCAGATTCAGTCTTCCCAGCCTGGTGCAGGTCTACAATTTTGTTTCTGGTGTCCTTTGACAGCTCTTTGGTCTTGGCCATAGTGGAGTTTGGAGTGTGACTGTTTGAGGTTGTGGACAGGTGTCTTTTATACTGATAACGAGTTCAAACAGGTGCCATTAATACAGGTAAGGAGTGGAGGACAGAGGAGCCTCTTAAAGAAAAAGTTACAGGTCTGTGAAAGCCAGAAATCTTGCTTGTTTGTAGGTGACCAAATACTTATTTTACAGAGGAATTTACCAATTAATTCATTAAAAATCCTACAATGTGATTTCCTGGATTCTTTTCCCCCATTCTGTCTCTTATAGTCAAAGTGAACCTATGATGAAAATAACAGGCCTCTCTCATCTTTTTAAGTGGGAGAACTTGCACAATTGGTGGCTGACTAAATACTTTTTTGCCCCACTGTATTTGCAGTGGCTCCGTATGACTGCTTCCCTTTCAGACTTGTTTTCAGATGTGGAATTCCCCTTAATTTCAACCTACTGTTAAACTGCAGCTTCTCACTGTGTGATTAAATGCACGCCAATAGGGGCAAACATCTAAGCTCTTAAAAAGCATGTAAATCTCCTTTAACCATGCATTTCTTTGCGTTATCATCGCATCAATCTTTGCAAATCAGCTGTTTTTGCTGCATCCATGACATAACAGACTAGAAACAGGAAATTGTGCTGCTTCCCACTGGCAACCTACGGGGAACCGGCTGTACCCAGCATCGCATGGCTGTACTGTAGTAATTGCGAAAAGTAGTTTGATGCAAAATGTGATATTACTGTTATTCAACACGTGTGAAAAATACACTAAGGAATATGTGACTATAATGTCAGTTTCCTGTTTAAATTTATGAAAGCATTTACATGATTTTAAGGCGTAAAACATTGCCTCGTATGCACTGTATTTAAGCACACTGAAAAGCTACAATGATTGGAACCAACGTTTTTATCAGGTCTGGGGTGGGGAGAAATTGGGAGTCTATAATTTGAAAACAGCTTTCAAGGGATACAGTGCTGCTGATGATCATTCAGATGCAACATTATCTCTCTTTCTCCTGCTCTGCTTCCTGAATACATTATTCTGTCCCTGTCTGTGCCCCAGCATAATCTAATCTCACTGCAGTACACATGGTAGTTGCTGAACATGGATTTTTCAACCTACAATTTACAATATGGCCTTAATAAATTATTTTCACACAAAATTCAATTTGGAAATCAAAAGTTGATCATTTTAAAATTTTCTGATTTCAATATGTTTACAGAAAAACAGGAGAAAGAGGTGGACATCTACGCCAACCTTTCAGACGAGAAGGCCTTTGTGTTCTCTGTGGCTTTGGCCGAAATCAACCGCAAGATCCTGGGCCAGAGGCTCATCCTGTAGATAAAGTACTTTATCTATATGCAAGCTGTGAAAAGAAAGCAGAAGAGATGCAAACAACCAAAGATGCGGGAACACTGTCATGGCAGTGCTTGAGCAGAAGCTGTGATTTAATAAGGTGAACTGGAGGCTTGCAGCTGGGACAGCACCAGTCAACGGAAATTGCGGTTCCTTCAGTTAAGGTTTTGTGCTTTCGTCAACGCACACGGGTGGATATCCATGCTACATCTGCCTGTTACAAGTTAAAACTCATGAGAGTGGTCTGCTCTCTCTACGGCAGTGAATGGACAACTATGCCAATTATTCTTACCCTTTTATGGACCTGAGTTGTCAGTTTAATATGATTAAACTCGAACTGTTCAGTTGCCAGAGAAACATAGTGATCATTTATTACAAGATGCAGGTTTTTGTGTTAACATCTGAGAATAAGACGGTAGGGTATTAGGGTATGTAGGGTTTTTTTTTTAAATAACATTTCAGGATGTTGTGTAGAGAAAAATATAATGGACAATAAAGATGCTGAGATGTTGTACAGAAATATTATCACCAAGCTGTACAGTTCCTTGGAACTCTAGAAGTGTTGTCTGCGACTTTGCTCAACCCTCTTAAGAGTAAATGTGATTGCAGGTCAGTCACCTTGCAATGTGTCTTTACTGATTTTGAAAGTTAAATGTCAGTATATAGCAGTGTCTAGGTCTGTGTCGCGACCAATGGTTGGTTGGGTCACCGGGGATATTTAATTGGGCCGCAAAATCAAATGCCATAATTTCTTCCTTATTCTTTTAAAATCATATTTCAATTTCACAGTGAACCTTTAACCCACACGAGGGAGCTTGTTTGCGTCACCCAACAAAATGTAGTCACACCTTCAAGCCAGACGAGGGAGCCCTTTGTAGGCATGGGTTACTTTATCTGTCAATGGTTATAGATAAGATAGATAAGATAAAGGTACTTTATTAATCCCCAAAGGGAAATTCCAGTGTTGCAGCAGCAACATACATGACAAAACACACGTAATTTACAAAAGCACATGTTGTTTTGAACAACGTGTGTTTTAATACATTTACTGTGATTACAATAACACTGAATGTACTGTGGCCACAGCCCACATGCTGTTAATGTTGGTGAAAATACACCATTTACTTTACTGACGATAAGAGAAAATAAATAATCTGAGGCTATCAACAGCCTGGATTGGGCTTCATTCATCAACATTTTTGTAAAATGCAAACAAACCTGTGATTTATCAAACAGTTACTATGTTTTTAGAAATTAATGATGGTTTACCTGTTGAAACTACAATATTAGGCTTAAATGCAGAAATGTTTATCAAAAAACACTTTAGAAATATTAATTGATGCATAAATTAGCTATGCTCACAGGCCTACTGTTACTTTGGCTGCAACAGTTTGTCAATTTTAAAAAGAAAATATGGATTATAATTAAATCAGATGCATTATATAAAAGGCATTGTCACACAAAATAATAATGAACTAATACAATTATTAAAATTCAGCCAACATTTTGTGAGATGATGAATGGTTGTTAAAAGTTTTGGGCCCTGTTATTTGTGATCTATTAATTTTAAAGTAAAAATATTTATATTTATCTCTACTAGGAAATTAAGGTAGCTTTTCACCTCCAATGTTTTCATCGTACTGTTTTCTTCATTATGCACACAATATTAATTAGGCTATATTGTTTTGTTGCTGCCTCTGTTAATGAGCACACATTTGACTGGGACTGGGGAATGTGTGGTGTAAGGCAGGGGAACCTGAATAATACATGGGTCCATTGCAATGTTGAACTCAAAGGTGTTTTTTGTTTTTTTTTACCTGTGCTGTCAGCGGGCTTGGCATACAGCACAGGATATTTGTATGCCATTGCATTCGAGACAGAGTTGGTCTTTAAGTGGAGTTCTCAACCTGCAATGACACTCTTTATTAATCATAAAGAATTGCTTGCAACAACTGTCCTGTGGACGACCTGTGGGATGACAACAGTACAGCTATTTTGTTAGACATAACTGCCACCAATCTCTCTCTTTGAAGATCTTACCATGTTTTGATCTAAAAACAACTAATCATTACTTCTCCAAGAGGGGGAGAATCACCACGGGTGAGACAGATAAACTTAGACAAACAACATGTACTTGGAAAAACATAAACACAGAAACAGTGTATGGTGTATGTACTGAGTTTGAGTTCCAGCACTGGGAGAGATAGGCCAAGCACAACCAGCTCAACACAGGAGTGCAGAAGGCTGGGCAGCGACCACGCGGTTGCACACAAAGTTGATGTACCCCTTTATCACAGTTACAGTCAAGGGCGATCTTAGTGATTTTGAGGCCTTCTCAAATGCAAGCATGGCTAGTAAACAAAAAATATTTAGAGGGAGCTCTTTTCAGTGAGCAAAACTAAATTAGAATTCTATCTGAACCATACAAACGCTCTTCACTCAGAAGACAATCTGACAAAAAAAAGATTATGATTATATTAAATACTATTTCAAATACTATATAAAAAAACTGCTAACCAACTAAATGCAGCAACTCAGGCTGAACCGAGACTCCAATCTGGAACAAAAAGAGGTAAGAGGCCACGACACCCGAACCTTGAGCTGCTCATGGGATCTCTACTGGACAGTAAGTGTTCAAACGCTTTTGTTATAAATTGTATTGATCATGTGAGTACTCTTACATTTAAATAAAAAAAAAATTATTTTAATAGAAAACATTGGTAAATTAATTTTCAGTTGCCTTGTGAGCACTGTTGCCTCAAAGCAACGAAGTCCTGGGTTTGAATCCCGGTCCAAGGTCCTTTCTGCGTGGAGTTTGCATGTTCTTCCCTTGTCTGTGTGGGTTTCCTCCCACAATCAAAAGACGTATGTTAGGATTAAAACTCCTGTTGCGGCTGCTGCACTGCGGCTGCTGCACTGCGGCTGCTGCACTGCGGCTGCTGCACTGCGGCTGCTGCACTGCGGCTGCTGCACTGCGGCTGCTGCACTGCGGCTGCTGCACTGCGACTGCTGCACTGCGACTGCTGCACTGCTCCTAGATATAGGATGGGTCAAATGCAGAGGACTAATTGTTTTGTGTCCTACTTGTACAATTAAGATATATTGTATAATTAGCAAAGCCTAAAGTATTTTTTGTGGTTTTGCCCATTTTTAATTTATTTTTATTTATGTTATTGTACATCTTTCATGTTTAAAAGCACCTGGAGACCAGGGCCATGTATGAAGGCGACCAGGGATGTATTCCCTAAAGGTTGCTTAAGCCCTACAGTAAGTGAGGCTAAATCCTACTAGCCTATGTAGTTTCTTGGTGAATTTGATGTGTTGATGAAGAAGGAGTGACCGCTGACGCTGACTTGAGTAAAATAATAGGTTTATTACAAAAGAACAGCATCAGACCAGACTTGCCTAGGACATCCAGGAGAGAACCTAGCAGGATGGATTCTCTGTCGAATGAAACTCGGGCAGGTGCTTTTATGCTTAACCAGAGACAACGTTGACCATCTGATTCCCCTACATAGGTCACCATTCACATTTTCACCTCCCTTATCACCGGGACCCCTGACAATGGGCTCTCTCTTTCTCTCGGGACCCCTGGCACCGTCTGTTAATAATTATCGTATACAATGGGTACTGTCTTGGGACGCCACACATTCCAAGACACCTCATATTTACCCCCTTCGAGACTACACAAAGCCACGATAGAGAGAAGAGTAATTGACCTTATGATGTTTATTGGCTTATAAGATATCACATACTAACAAACAGACTGATTATAATATACCTTTCTGAATATGCTTAGTTGTAACAATGCAATAAATTTGTGGAGTGTGAGAGCAAAAAACCCATCTGGCAGCTTCCTTTCTTAGTTCTTTCATCAACAATCAAGACAGGGAAATTCTTTCACGGTTCCTCTGCCCCAGGCAACCACCTATTGCACTCCAAATCAATTAACCGCAAAGAAGAAGGGTTTAGAAAACTGTACAGGATGTTACATATAAATGCATACATTCAGAACCTCAGACCAAAGATTTTGTCCAAAGTCAGGCTGGTCGACCAATCGGACCTTGCAGTGAACCTTTCCCTGCCTATCATCAATGTCCCTCAGAACCCCGCAAAAAAAGAAAACACCTGAGGTCCCAACATATCCATTTCACCCTGTTACAGAAAACTTAAAAGAAAACAATACTAAATCAAAGTAATATGTCTATAGTAAAATATCTACTGTAGAGTACAGGCTTTTCATCCATTATACAGGTTACATTGTAATAAACAAACTCCAATTTTATAAAAACCTGCACAACACAAATGTATGTATTGAACTGTTGCTTTTTAACACCATCAATCTTCAATGCTGTTTCACTTGACACTCCTGATCATGATGTCCTCATTCAGGGTCCATCGTCCATTTTCACCCTCCATTTTTGAATGTCCATGTTTGAGTGTTCAAGTCCATGAGGCTGCTAGGATCTCCGGACACAGCCACCCTCAGACTGGTCCTGAAAGAAAAATTCACCAGCCAGTATCTTGCACACATATCAAATATGGTATAATAATTTCGCTTTTACGTTACACTTTAACATCATTCCAATATATGATTAACATTTTCCTTTTCCCCCCTTTGTCCATGCATTTTCCCCTTCAAAAATAGTATTGAGTCTATGACGGAATCAGATATTCAGAATGCATATTTCTCTACTAGTGTTAGCTCCTAACTACACACAATTAATGCTAACGGAAGCGCCTCTACCCAATTCAGTCCTGTGTGCTGACATTTTAACAATGCGAGTTTTCAGGACACCATTCATTTTTTCACACACACCTTGGCTTTGGAGATGATAAACAGCTCCTAGACATAGTTTAATTCCCAATTATTGCAGAAATAATTTTACTGTTTTATCCACGAACTCTTTCCCATTATCTGAGGATATGTGATCTGGAAGTCCCCGCCTGCTTATGACCTCACGACACAAGAACTTGGCTTGGCAACTGACTGAGCATCTTTACGCTTGGTCTGACATGCTTCAATCCACCGTGAAAATCTATCCACGATGACGAACATGTATCTTTTACCTCCTACTGGTCTTATCATGTCAACAAAATCGAAGACCAACTAACGCATTGGACCTGTCGGAGTTGGAATGTGACCGGGTGGACTCTTCACACTCCTCCGAACATTGTTTTTAAGACAGATTGTACATCTGCCTATGACATAATCAATTTGCTCAAGCAAGTACGGTGCCCAAAAACCATACTCTTTCGTGATTTTTCTCCTTATCTCCCCCCTTGCAACATGGGCTGACCCATGTACTTCCTGAATCATCAGACCTAGTAGGTGGGGGGGTGCTACCATCAGTCCTTCATGATTTCTCCACAGACCAGTAGACTCTTGTGTGGCCCCTCAGTCCAACCATAATTATTTATCTATGGCTGACGCCGCTTCTTGCATCGAGATCACATCTTTGAGCGTGATTTTATCTTCAAAGTCCACTTCATGGGTGACAAGAAAAACTTTGCCTGCTTTGTTTGCTCCTGTAACTGCTTTACCAGCCTCATCCACTGCTTTGTTACCTTGAGTAACCCTTGACGTGTCCATTTTGTGTGCTGCACACTTAACTACAGCTATTTCCTTTGGCTTCATCATTGCATGCAGCAATTTCCTTATCCGAGCATGATGCTTCTGCGTCCATGGGTTATTTGTTTGACCCATATAAACTACTTTTTCTTGACAATACTGTAGCTTCTTCCATCCTTTCTCCTATATGCTTCTGCTCAAATCCTTCAGCCACCATTAAAGTCATATGTGGCACACTTTTCTCAATGTCACGCTCTTTATCAAGATTATCATCAGTGTTTGTCTTCATAGCTGCTCCTTTACTTCTTCATTCCACCACCAAGAATCCTCTTCTTTTGGCTGCTCCCGTTAGGGGGCGCTGCAGTGCACTATCTACCTACAATACCTTCTGTTCTGCGCATCTATAAACCTTCTCTTTGGCCTTCTTCTCATCATTCTTTTTAACCAACTAACTGTATTTGGTTGAGTTTTCTGAGAGTCTCCTGGTCTTGTTCCTTCCGGTCATGCTCCTTTTTCCTCCGCTTTAGCCAACATCCTTCTGACTGCGGGGTCGTATCCTCCAATAGCTTCGTCCGAGTCACTCAAAATCTCTTCTCCTATTTCCAGGCTTCTGCCTCGTTGTCTGCTTCCCAAATGGTTCCTTCTCTTGGTACTGTTGGAGCTCTGATACATCTTTATGGTTGTTGTAGCTTTGCCCATCTCTATTATTTGCTCATCCTCATCTTTGAAGAGATGAGGGATCACAATCGAGGACGCACGCGCCCTTGTGGATTAATGGGACTTCTGTTGATAGGGTGAGCAGCTTCAGATATCTGGGAGTCCACATCACAGAGGACTTAACATGGACTGTTCACACAGACACTCTGGTGAGAAAGGCGAGGCAGCGTCTCTACCACCTCAGGCAGCCGAGGAAATTCCGAGTCTCGGTGAGGATCCTCAAGTCCTTCTACTCTGGAGCAGTGGAGAGCATCCTGACAGGCAACATCACTGCCTGGTTTGGGAACTGTACTGCCCAGGACAGGCGGGCCCTGCAGAGGGTGGTGCGTTCAGCTGAACGTACCACTGGAACTACCCTCCCCCCCTTGCAGGAGTTATACACCAGGAGGTGTAGTAGCAGAGCCCGTAGGATCATGAAGGATCCTCATCACCCCAACAACGGACTGTTTCAGCTGCTGCGGTCAGGCAAGCGCCTCCGCAGTCACACAGCGAGAACAGAGAGACTGAGACAGAGTTTTTTCCCGCACGCCATTAGAACTGTCAACGCTGACCTCACCAGGGGTCCTAACTGAGCCATGCACTAGGCTCCACTACCTACTGTACTGTATGTAGCATACTGTACTGCATACTGTATCACTGTTCAGGGTTGTTCGTGATGCCGTATTGCTGCGCCGTGCTGTTGTATACTGTGCTGTATTATCCCAAACACTACCTCACTCTATTCACATTCACATGCCACTTTAATTCACATGCCACTTTAAATGCACATATCTGTATATACATAGGCATATTCCTTCTATCTATTCCATTTTATTTCAATTCATTTTTATTGTATTTTATTCTATATATTTTTATCTTATTCTATACGTATTCCACTTACTGTATTACGTTTTAGGAGTCAGTTAGTCGGTCTATTAGAAAGGAATTTTCTACTTTTTATTTTATTTTCTATTTTTTCCTAGGACATATTGTGTGCTATCACCGGGTGCGTTGCATTACATTTCACTGCATATATGTATGGAAGTATGTATATGTATGTGACAAATAAAAAATCTTGAATCTTGAATCTTGAATCTTGTCCGTCCCTCCTTTATGAACAGCTGCAGAATGCCAAGTTCTGTTTGTCTTTTCTCCATGTGTCTCTTTCCTCTTTTTCTTTTCTTTTGATTTACTTTATATGTGGACACAAGCACCTGCATTGTTTTAATCACATCCGGGTTAAGAGTTCCCTCAGCTGGCCACGGTTGTTTAATGTCAGGCCACAGCTTGCTCCATTTTCCTGATATTTTTGCAATATCTTTAATAATGGGATTATTCTTTCGCACTACATCAATAGGAGTGATTACTTTTGTAATTTTTGTATCCATTTATTTTATTGTAAATCAAATTGATTTATTTGAAAATTATTTATAAAGCACCATGTAATCACACTCAACCAAAAACAACTGAATTTACCAACCCCAAAGGAGACCAATAGCTTCCCACTTATGAAAGCAACTTCACTTGTTCATTATCTGATACATCTGATCATACTCATTTATCTTTAATTGTCAAAATGTCCATCAATGTTCACTCTCAAAACAGCCTCAATCAAGGTAAACCATACTCAGATAATGAAACCAATATTCACAGCACTCAACCATATTTAAATCAAAACATTTTTTCCACATGTGATCAATCAAATCAATTATACTCCATTAATTAGGCGAATGCCTTGATTAGTCAGTCCGTTTCCAAGCCTCTTACTAACTAATTGCAAACGCAATACAAGAAAAATAAATACTGTAATCCTATATGTGAAAACAAGCAATCATGTAGGTTATAACTACATGTACACACATATAAGTCAATGCAGGTGTCTATTGAAAAGAGTTTGTGGATAAACCGCACTGGCCTGATTCAACTTGGATTCAGAGTTCTTATGTGCTGTCATCTGCAAGCTTCCGGTGTCTATGAAGAACTGCCAGATGTCTTGTCATCTGCCCCTTGGATGATCCAATTCAGACTCATTCCATCTTCTCTGTCTTTCCCCCAGCTCTCACTCAGCAAAGTAAAAGAGAGGAAGAAAGAAAAAACAAAAAGAACAACACAAGAGTTCAGTGTCTTATGACCACTCTAAATTCTAATACATACTATAATATAATTCAATGAGACATACATTATCAGCTTTTTTATTTCTCGCGCATTTGAAATAAAGCAACGTTTACTTTTATTCATACGACGCATTTAAATCTAAAGAGTATATTAGTCAATCTAATATCACCTCTTAATTAATGATTTTTATTCTATTTTCCTATTTAATTGAATTTAATTTTTATTTATTTTATTTTATTTTAATATTCATTTATTTATTTATTTATTTCCTTCTATCATACTAAGAAAGGAGAGAGAGAGAGGAGGGGGCTTCTTCTCCGCCCCTCTTGTGAGGGGGAGTCGACTAAGTTCCACTTTGTATAAAGCTCCACCACTTGCTCCACAAATTAGGCACAACTTCCAGTTTGCACTGGTCGTCAGCGAGTGAACATCCTGTTTTGGCTCCCCGTCGGAATAGCCCAGCCCAATGCAGTAACGCACAGAGTCATAAATCAAAGCTGGTTCCTTTCACTCAGCAGCCGAAACACAAAACCTCTTCTCTTGCATCAAAGACCCAGCTTTTCCTTCTATTTGCTCCTTTAACCAACAGGACTCACAGCAAGCACTGTCACACACACTCCAAGCACAAAAAGAAAAAACTCACACACCAACCAAACAATCCACAAATCCTACCCATAATTCAGAGCAGGAGATTTTCTTTTCTTTTCTGAATGTGTACATGCATGTGTAGGCGGACTGTTTCCGGTGATTCTAGTCCCTCTCTCAAGAAGGATAATTTTGTTATCAAATATAAAATCCTGTGAAGGTTCATATCCTTTATCAAATGTATAAAATGTCCTTGAAATAAAAAGGCTCAAATATATTTATCAAACGTCCTTAAAGAAAGGTTCATAATCTTTATTATCAGCTTTACAAAGTCCGTAAATAGGCTCATATATATTTATCACTAAAGGGGCAAGAAATGTTTCTTTTATGTATTATTCAACTGCTCACCACATATGTATACCTATTTAATAACCCATGTATTCTATATATCATTTATACATATACACGAACAATACAATAATAAATCAATAATAAATAAATCACACACAGGCACACTCACACACCAAAAGGAAAAAGACATGTCTGTCCAGCAGCACATTTGATTCTCCAAAAACTTAAACTGCGCTTAACTTTATACTTTAACGTCAACTCATGTATACTTTTCTAATTTCATCAAGATTTTCACTTTGGCCAAACTTTTAACAAATTATCCTTTTAATCAGATTCTTACAGCATGCATGTTCAATGTGCACTTATTCTCTTAGTCTGGTTCAGCCCTGCTTTTCCTAATTCTTTAAGCCTTTAACTTGTAACTCTTTTTACTTCACTTTTCATCTTTTTCATCTTACTTTAGGCTTTTAACTTTTCATTTCGTCAATTTTCCTGGCCAGGGTTATTTCCTCTTTGTCTTTCCTACCTAGATTTGACTATATTATATTTTCATTCGGCCAATTTTCACGCAGCATTTAATGTACACATGTCTTACTGTTAAAGGAGATACAGGCCCTGTCTTCATTAATCTTGCATGGTTATATAAATAACTTTTGGTTACTAGTTCTGCCGTTCTACAATTACTTTTTATTTCAACTTTCTCCACATCTTTTAAGCCTTTAACTTTTACTTTTAACTTCATCTTTTATTTCTCTAGTCTCTATTCTCTATTTCAACTTAATTCTCTTTTTTTTCGTTTATTATTGTCTTATTCCCCTTTTTTTACGTATTTTACAACTTGATAAACGCCAATTTAGATGGAACCTCACTTCACACATCAACACATCATCTCCATCTCCGTACAATCTGCTCTTGTCAGTGCAGCCTATCTGCACAAAACACTACCGCTTCAAGAACCACACACAGCTCAATTTTGTGAGGAAACACTCATTCTGAGAGTGGTAATTCGCTGAAGCAGGCAGCATCGGCAGGTGAGGCCCAACAGATCCTAGTTCATGATGCCACTTTGTAGTTTCTTGATGAATTTGATGTTTTGATGAAGAAGGAGTGACCGCTGACGCTGACTTGAGTAAAATAATAGGTTTATCACAAAAGAACAGCATCAGACCAGACTTGCCTAGGACGTCCAGGAGAGAACTGAGCCGGATGGATTCTCTGTTGAATTAAACTGGGGCAGGTGCTTTTATGCTTAACCAGAGACAACGTTGACCATCTGATTGCCCTACATAGGTCACGGTTCACATTTTCACCTCCCTTATCACCTGGACCCCTGACAATGGGCTCTCTCTCTTTCCCGAGAACCCTGGCACCGTCTGTTAATAATTATCTTATACAATAGGTACTGTCTTGGGACGCCACACATTCCAAGACACCTCACCTAACTAACTTCTCGTATAAAAGGGTTCCCAAGATTCCTCTAGAAAAGATGCCGGCTAGGTTATCTCCGCAACAAATGCCTTGGAGCTAGCCAGGTCGGGAGCAGGCTAGTTTGAGGCCTCGTGGCTCACAGTGTCAATATTCAGAGGTCCGACATGAAGCTAGTGCTTGACTTTAGAAGAAGAATCATAATTTTTATTGAGCTCACAGGTGCAATGCACCTAACACACACACACACACACACACACACACAAACACACACACACACACGTAATGGTGAACTGGAGAATTGTGTCCTTTGTGTTTTTGCCATCTTCACTGTCCTTCCTCCAGGGGTAGCCAGGAGCAGTGGGCCACCATCACTTTAATGGTGACTGGGGACTTATTCCAGGTGTGGATCTATGTCGTTGTCAGAGACAGGACAGGAAAGCATACTGCATGTTTTTAATTAATTTTCTATTGAGAAAAAAGTATATATAAATATATACACACACAGGTACATCTCATAAAATTAGAATATCATGAAAAAGTTCAATAATTTTTGTCACTCATTTAAGAAAGTGAAACCAATATATTATATAGATTCATTACATGTAGAGTGAAATATTTCAAGCCTTTATTTCTTGAAATTTTGATGATTGTGGCTATAGATAATGAAAACCCAAAAATCAGTGCCTCATAAAATTAGAATACAGTGGGACTTTGACTCACGAGTTTAATTAGTTCCGTGACAGAGCTCGTAATTCAATCTGCTCGTAGAGCAAATAAATTTTCCCCATTGAAATTAATTGAAATGCCATTAATCTGTTCCAGCCCCCCAAAAAGTGTTTTTAAATAAGAAAAATGTATTTATAAATAACAACTATTGTATAAAAACATAATAAAACATAATAAAAGAGAATGGAAAGAAATAAACTGGTTTTATAAAGTGTATTTACCTTGGAGATCAGATGACTTGGACTAACGGAAGATGCTGGCGGAGGTGGAGGGTGCAGGAGATAGGCAGAAGAGGTTGGAGGAGTTTGTTTCGTGCTTTTTCCGTCGCTTTCGTTTGTTGCTACACTTTATTGCTGAACTTAATTGCTACAATTTATTTTTTATTTTTTCCATTTCACTTTTGCTTAAAAATTCGCCAATTCCATCACATGCACACCTCGCTCATGTTTTCTATGATTTCATGTTTTAATTCAATCGACATCATCCGCTTCTTCTTCTCAGCACTTACTTTCTTGGGACCCATGGTTCGAATTATTTTTTTGGGCAAAATAACTGCACAAAATGCAAAAGAGATGCTTCCACGGTCGGGTAACCACGTGAAGTGGACGAGTGAGATTAGGGATGCTGGCCGGATTGGCTCGCCACGCCAACTAGCGGTGGCGTACCTGAAGCTGGCTCCTCTTAACTCACATTTTTGCTTGCAAATCAATACAAAAAAATAGAAGGAACGACGGCTCGTAACTCGGAAAACTCGTATGTTAGTGCACTCATAAATCAAGGTACCACTGTATTGTGAAAAAGTACAATAATGGAAAGTCATGGTGTCACACCCTAATCAGCTAATTAACTCAAAACACCTGCAAAGGTTTCCTGAGCCTTTAAATGGTCTCTCAGTCTGGGTCAGTAGGCTACACAATCATGGGGAGGACTGCTGACTTGACAGATGTCCAGAAGACAGTCATTGACACTCTTCACAAGGAGGGTAAGCCACAAAAGGTCATTACTAAAGAAGCTGGTTGTTCACAGAGTGCTGTATCCAAGCATATTCATAGAAAGTTGTGTGGTAGGAAAAGGGGCCCCAGCAAAAAGGGATAACTGCAGCCTTGAGAGGATTGTCAAGCAAAATCCATTCAAGAATTTGGGGGACCTTCACAAGGAGTGGACTGAGGCTGGAGTCAGCGCATCAAGAGCCACTACGCACAGACAAATCCTAGGCATGGGCTACAAATGTTGCATTGCTCGTGTCAAGCCACTCCTGAACCAGAGACAACATCAGAAGCGTCTTACCTGGGCTGTCGAGAAAAAGAACTGGACTGTTGCTTAGTGGTTCTTTTCAGATTAAAGTAAATTTTGCATGTCATTTGGAAATCAAGGTCCCAGAGTCTGGAGGAAAAGTGGAGGGGCACAGAATCCACATTGCTCTAAGTCCAGTGTGAAGTTTCCACAGTCAGTGATTTGGGCTGTCATGTCATCTGCTGGTGTTGGTCCACTGTGTTTTCTGAAGTCCACAGTCAATACAGCCATCTACCAGGAAATTTTAGAGCACTTCATGCTTCCTTCTGCTGACAAGCTTTATGGAGATGCTGATTTCATTTTCCAGCAGGCACCTGCCCACACTGCCAAAGGTACCAAAAGCTGGCTCAATGGCCATGGTGTTACTGTGTTTGATTGGCCAGCAAACTCGCCTGATCTGAACCCATAGAGAATCTATGGGGTATTGTCAAGAGGAAGAAGAGAGACACCAGACCCAACAATGCAGATGACCTGAAGGCTGCTATCAAAGCAACCTGGGCTTCCATTACACCTGAGCAGTGCCACAGGCTGATCGCCTCCATGCCACGCCGCATTGATGCAGTAATTCATGCAAGAGGAGGCCCAACCAAGTATTGAGTGTATAGAAATGAACATACTTTTCAGAAGCCTGACATTTGTTTAAAATATCTTTTTTGTTATTGATCTTACATAATATTCAAATTTTCTGAGACACTGAATTTTGGGTTTTCATTATTTTTAGCCACAATCATCAAAATATCAAGAAATAAGCTTGAAATATTTCACTCTGTGTAATGAATGTATATAATATATCTCTCTACGTCGTCCTCAGATGAGCATTCCATCGGCGTCTCCAGTCATCCCTGTTCTCCGTACATCTGGCCAGCTCCTTTGTGCTTTCCGCACCAGCATCTTTCCTTAGCACGTCCACATGGGTAGATGCGTGACGTCCTCTTGATCGATGCCCGTGTGTTGGTTCCCACAGTACAAGCTTTTTGATCCGGAGTTCTCGGTGGCAGTGGCAATGGCCTGCTAGTCTCATCCTCCTCACTGCTATCTTCTCTGATACACTGGGTAGTGCCCCATACAGACATTGGTTGGTAATGTGTTCGTCCTGGCTGATGTTCAGTACCACAGGTAACATTCTGGTGTAGCACCCATCCAAGGACTTCTGTAGGGCCTCTGTTAGTGTCCAGCACTCACAGCCATATAGGAAAACGGACTCCACGGTCGCAGAGAAGAAATTGATCTTGATGTGTCGGGGGAGGTTGGATTTCCACACACTGGTCATGCCATTAAGTGCTCTCCAGGCAAGTGCTTTCCTCACATTAAGTCATTTTCCGTGGAGGCGACCCACGCGCCCAGGTATTTAAATTCATTGACCTCTTTTAGCACTGAGCCTTCTGTTGTTATTAGGGGTGGGTGTTCCTGGGGGAAGTTGTAGGTCATGACCTCGGTTTTCTTTGCATTTAGCATGAGGCCGACCTTAGCACACTCTAGCTCAACTCTGGTCAGGAGATCCTGTGCCTGCTTTACGTTGTTAGATAGCAGGCAGATGTCATCAGCGTAGTCCAGGTCTGTCAGGGTTTCTGCAGGGTGTCTCGTGGACCTTCTAGGTGCGATAGTGAAGCCAAGCTCCGGCTCCCTTCCTTTGATAGCTTGTTTTAGAGCATAGTCCAATACTATAATGAAAAGGAAGGGGGCTAGGGTGTCTCCCTGCAGCACTCCGGTTTGGATGTTGAACTCCTCGCTGTTACCGTCCGGCGTTGTCACTTGGGCTCTTGTTCCCGTGTACATGGTCCCTATGGCACGGAGTAGGTTGGGAGGAACATCGTAGGCCTTGAGTCAACCTCATTCCGCTGTGGATGGTGTCGAAGGCCTTCTTGAAGTCGATGAAACACATCACCGCCGCCAGGTTGTTCTCTAAGGTGGTCTAAGGTGGTTCTACCCTCTCGGAACCCGTTTTGGTTTTCCCTGAGGTGAGGGTCGATAGCACTCCGTATCCTGTTTAGTATCATGTGGTTGAACATTTTTGCAATGATACAGGTCAGGCTGATACCACGGTAATTGTCAGGTCTTGAGAGATCTCCAGATTTTGGTACCGGGATGATGTGTGAGAGTGACCATATTTCGGGCATGACATTTTCTATTAGAGCCTGGTTGCAGACCTCCAAGATGACATCATCGAGATTGCAGTTCTTGATAACCTCTGGGGGGATGCCATCAGGTCCAGCCGCTTTCCCCTGCCTCAGGGAGGCATTGATCTTGGCTAATTCCCGCGATGTAAAAGGGCCGTCATCGATGTTGAGATCCCCCAGGACTGCAGGTATTTCCTGCTCAGCACCTTCCACTGCCTGGTGTGTGCCAAGGAGGTTCCTGAAGTGAGTTAACCAAGTGGTCATTCTCTCCTCTGGGCTGTTTCCTGCCACCTGTCCTTCTTTCGGTCTTTTCCTTCCACACATCTCATTGATCACCCTCCATGATTCGCTGTACTGTTGTTCTCCCTGGGCAGCTTCCACTCTGCAGACTTTTTGCATCAGCTCCTCACCTCTGATTTTGTCATACTCGGCAAAGAGAAGACGCTTGGCCTCCTTCAAGGTCTTGCGTTGTTCTGCGGACGGGTTTAGACCCAATGCCAATGACCACTGCTGTGTATCTGGCCTGTAGCTCAGGGTTTGTAGAGAATGCCCTCCAGTCATGGCGCACCCTGGGGTTCGGTTTTGAGGTCCTGAGGCTCAGCCGAACTCTCATGGATACCACCTGGTGGTCAGAACCCACAGAGTTGAAGGTGCTATAGGGTTCTGCATTAAGATGGAATTCCTCTACTTCCGTCTCACTAGAATGTAGTCAAGCTGATGCTTCATACCAGTGGGCCGGTCCTGAAAGGTCCATCTTTTGCCTTTTCTATTCCTGAACATGGTGTTTGCAGCCAATAGATCTTGTTCCAGGAGTAGGGCGGCAAGGTATGCTCCGTTCCGGTTTGTGTCGTCATGGAAAGTGTAAGGTGCGTCACTTTGGCCGGGTCTTGCATTGAAGTCGCCCAGATCGCAAGGAAGTTGTGAGCTGGGACGCTACGGACTGTTGTTGCCAGGTCCCTGTAGAACTTCTCCGCCTCCGCGGCTGACGCCACGTTGGTGGGTGAATACACTGTCATGGTCGTTGTCACTGGGCTGCCATCAAATTCAGCAATGAGGATCCGCTCTGAGTAACGGTGGACTCACCGGAGCGCCTTGCGTGCCCGGGGGCTCAACAGCAGCTCTATACCTCCGGTTGCTGCCTGGGCTTCGTTCTGCCACGCTGAGGAGGTGACAAAGGTGTAACTGTCAGCCCTGCAGTATTTGATGTTGATTTCGGCATGCACCCTTCTATGCTCCTGGACTCCCAGGATCTCCACTCCTCTGCTCTCCACACAGTGTGAGAGTTCCTCCAGCCTCCCGTCTTCTCTGACTGTGCATGCGTTGAAGGTCCCCATTATAAATGGCTTCCTGCAACGCATGAGTGCATTGAACGGGGTGCTGTGATTCCCAGGGTTTGAGGTCCTGTCATCATGCTGTCCTCCGGCAGGAGGACCAGCACCACCGACTGCTGTGATGCTCCTGCGGACTCCCGCCGCTGGAAGTATATGGTTTGGGATGACTTTGTACTCCGTGGTAGGCTTTACAATGCTGATTAAGGACTGTGGGCCGCAACTCCTCGCAGTCCTGGTTTTAGTTCAGAGTGTCCTTCTCCCAGGTTGGTTGCCATCCAAGGCTATGAGCCCCACCTGCCCATGCTATTTGCCCATAGCTGGGACAGTGGTTGGCAGGTGCCAGGGCGTGTCCACATGCCGGTGGGCCTGCGCGCCGTGTCACTGGGGCCCACTGCTGCTCAGAGATCCTCTGCAGTTTAGCCTGGGACCTCAAGGTCCCAGTATCCGTGTGTGGCCGCGAGGAGGCACTGCAGAGGTCTTGGCAAAGGAGAGGCTTTGTACCAGCAGGGGGAGACTTACGCACTCGGCTCCTCTTTTCACCCCCCCCCCGCAAGGAGGGCTAGCTGGTGGCAGTAGCTGAAAGCAGAGGAGCAAGCAGAAACAGCATGCACTAAACTACAAGCACACCTACCCCAGAACTACTGCACTACGCGTCACACAGCCCTGCATGCAAGCATGCATCACACGATATATATGGGTTTCACTTTCTGAAATGAGTGACAAAAAATATTTAACTTTTTCATGATATTCAAATTTTATGAGATGTACAGGTGTGTATACATATATAAAAAACACATTTATATAGCATTAATATAGTTTTATACGTACAATATTAAAAAAATGTCCCACTAGAATAGACCATTCAGGTTCCAAGAATAACCTCTTTATAAAAGGTATAGAATCACCTTTCAAAATTAATATATATGTAACTTGCAGCCTTATAAAGCAGCAATCAGCCCTTAACAATGGCACAAATGCATTGGATTACAGTTTTTAAGGATCGGCAGTTTTGTTGGAGATTATTATATTCCCGGACCACCAAAGTGCGATGCACATCAATCAAGTGTTTAATTCAATTGCAGGTAATTTATTTTATTTTTATTTATTATTTTCTGTGGCTAAACATGGTAGGTGCCTACATATTTTATATACTGTATATTGATATTATAGGCTATGATAATAGTGGGACTGAACATACCTTGGGAAAAAGGTGCACACACAATGTACACACAATACAATTATTTGCAGTAATTTCTCCTTCTTGGAAGTTGCAAGTTGGTGTTGGCTTCATATCAGTAAAAAAATTTTAACAACGTATTTTAAGGGAACGCAATTTAGTATTAATGGACTGGCACATCATGTACTTTAGATCAGTTAAGTAACATTATAAACACCATGTTGATGCGTTTCGAAATCAATCTGCAACATTGCCCTTTTTAGTAATCATGTGTTTATTTAAATATTGTTCCATCAGTAATTATTGCTCTGTAGATGTGAAGGAAACGTCATTTTATGGATTGTGTTCCGCTGATTGGTTGATTCTTTAAATATCGAGAGCGCGCACATACTATCTCCATCTGATCCAGACTCCAGAGTCAGACTGCTTTAGCTCCAAGGGGCATTTAGAGAACCCACTTAGCTCCGACTGCCAGTTTCCGCTTACCTAAGTGACGATATTATGGGTTATCGCAGCCTAATCCTAGCGACCCTTAGGGAAGTGTACACCCCTGGTGGCCTGATGGTTCAGATGCTGCCTTACAGTGCTGCTGTTTGAAGTCCAGAGTTTTCCATCTAAGTCTTATTCCTTTAATCAAATGATTGGAGGAGACGACCACACCTCGTTAGACTCATAGAGGTAGAGGTATTGGGCAGGGTAGATTGCTGGTAGAGGTATTGGAGGGCTTCAGGATTTCGAGGGCTTGAGGGTTCAATGGAAAGTGAGCTTTTGAAAGCTGGCAACACAAGTGCTCTTCTGAAAGACAAGACAAGGGCTGAGCTAGCATGAAGGCTGACATGACGGTGGCATGATTTTTATTTATGCATCATACATCTTTCATGGACAAGTTTCTTTCAATGTCTCATTTGGTATATGCCGAGTGAGCTATAGAAAGGCAGCACCATGGGGGTGTGTTTAAAGGCCCCCGGAGACAGATCAATTGTTAAGTCTAGTGGCATGATTTTTCAGATGTTGCAGGCTGAATTTCAGTCCTTTCCATCCAAGTCCTTTTCGGTGCCAGGTGAGCTTTAAAAGCCAGGAGATGAAAGCTGAGCCTGAAGGGGACCCAGTTGGATCATATTTCAGATGCTGCCTTCCACTGCCGATGTCGCAGGTTCAGATCCTGATTTTTCCTGTCCTGTTCCTTGAATCACATGATTGGAGGAGATGATCCAGAAGTTTAAGTCTTCATGTTTCAATCCCAGTGAACTTTTGAAAGGTCGCACCCCGAAGGTGGTAAAAGCGTCCGAAGACCAGGGCTAAACGTGAAGGCGACTTGGTGGCGTGATAGAGATGTAATCAATTGAACACTGAAGTAGAAGCCAATCTCAACATGAGGGATATTCTATGTTTCAGGAAAGCAGTACCAGCTGCAGTGAAACATTTGTCAGCTCAGAGATGTTTCAAAACTTCAGCTGTGCACAGCTTTCTCTCAGAACACCTGCTAGTGTCATTGTTCTCATTTGATTCAAGGAAAACGACTGGGATGTAAAGATCAGGACTGCAGCCAATTGCTGGAGTGACAAAGGTAAACAGAGTTGCTATCTCAAAAAAATAAAAAATAAATAAATAAGGCCCCCTAGCACGTGTGACACCAGGCAATTACCTAACTATCCTACATGTAAAGACTGCCTGTGGTTACAGTCTCAAAGGCTTCAGTCTCACACTCAGACAGCTTGAGAGCCCCCCATCACCTCTGAAACATGGATAAGAACAAAGACAAGATTAAATAACCTTGTTAAGGGCCTCAACAATGCAGAGACAAACAAACTGGAAACCTTGAGAACAGAGACGAAAGGAATACATACACCACAAAGGGAGATTAACAGATCGAGTTTATTTACATAGGCTAGCATGCCAAAATTTGACAACCAACAGCAAGCTCAAGCAGGACCATTAAACAGCAACCATGAACATGAACATTTCATGTTCATGAATAATGGCCATTGTAATATTAAAGAAGTCTCAAACAATCACACTGGCCAGAATTTTAGAATTTCTTTGAGATATATATATATATATATATATAATTTTTTTTTCTCTTTTTAGAAAACCAGAAAAAGTTTATATTTAAATTCAAATTCAGATAAATAATAGAAATTATGATAGAAAATGGTTCTGTCATATGCCAGTGTAACAGGTATGATCTTGCGTTATGTAAACCCACCACAGACAGGAGTTCCCAGTCGAGTTGTTTTTAATCTGACAACAGTGATGATGGATCTTCAGCAAAAACGCTTGCGTGAGGAAGTTAGACTGGGTATATAACCAACAATGCAAAAGGCAACATAAATATATACCTGACAATAGACAAACAGTGCAGTAACTAGATTGTTCTTCATCATGGATCTTCAGCAATAATAGAAATACAGAAACACGTTACCACACGCTCACATACACAACTTTGTAAGTGGCTAATTTAGCTAGGAAGTAGCAACATAGCTTACTGTGTTGTTTGTAGAACAGAAGTAGACATGCAAATTAACAAATGCACAAAGGTCTGTATGTTTTAACCCAAAGTGATGTCCATATACATTAATGAAATTATAAAAATGTAAACATAAATGGAAAAGATTAATTGCGCAGTGTGGTCTGAGCCATCACACTAAGCGACCTACCGCTTACATACGCATGTCAGACAGGGAAGCGAGTGAGACGCATCATTCCCTTAAAGGCGCACACACAAGTATTTAACCAATCACAAAACACTTAATGAAAATGTACATAATACACCTCTGATACAGTGGCAAGTGGAAGAAATATTACCCCTGTTACCCCAGCAAACTGTAAGATGCTGCCTCAAAACAACAAGTGGTTTCGTTTTGCCAAGTCAAGTTTAATTTACCAACCCTTAATCACAGTACAGTTTCAAAAGCTGTAAAATGTGCAAGCCTACATTTCATATATAAATCAAAAGAATACCCTAGCTGTAACCCTCTCGGAAAAAAATGAACGAAACCTTGAGGAATGGCCTCAAAGGGAGCAATCCCCCTTCCAGGACAGCCAGGGTGCAATAGATGCAGAGTGGGCAACGTTTTTAGCATTATATAACAATAAATATAACAAGTCTTAACATCTTATCAAGGTTATATTCCCTATTAAAAAACACAAATTTATTTTGCACTTGAAACAAAAGAAGAGCTTTGTTTTGGTGAAGGAAGAAGCCAACAAATATCCAAAAAGGGTGAATTCCACAGACTCATCACACTGTTCTTGTGGGTTTTGTGGCTCTGGACGATGCAGCAACATGATACCATCAGATTTAAGTGTTGCCGTCGCAAGTTAACCCCACTGTCGGCTTGTCTCAATCTAGCTCTGCTTGCTTTTGCCAACTGTTGACTGATACTTATTATATATATATATATATATATATATATATATATATATATATATATATATATATATATATATACGTATATACAGTATATACCTACATATACTGTATACATATTATGTATGTATATATATTGCATATGTGTACAGAGTATCAGACTTGCCCTTAATACCTTGACTATTGTATGTACATTCTCCATCATCCGTAGCTAGTTCACCAATACACAAGGACACACACATGCACATACGTGAGCATGCAGCTTGGCCAAGGAGCACGTCTAAAACATAACTGTCCAATCTCAGTGCCTAATAATAAAACAGGACATTGACATTTCACGCATACCCTCCCTAATCTCACACAGCTGCTATCTCCTGTGAAGAAGCCCCTAGTGCTCTGTGTTTGAATGCATTCATGTGGAGGCAGCGCCGATAGCAGAGTCGGAAGAAGACAAGACACACACACTGTCGCACACAGGCAGGACGACAAAAAGAAGAAAGCTGAGGTCAGGTCCAAAAGAGAAAGGAAAGGAAAGGGGGGTTTAGCTGGAGAGGGGTAAGATGTTAGGGAATGGGGGGGGTGATCTTGGTCAGTCAAAAACAACTCCCCTTGTGTACATCTCCATTGCCTTCTCCTTGAATGACTAGGTCTGTAATAACTCCCTGCAATTCCGAGTGGAAGGATGTATAAATGGGTGACTTCTAAATGAGAAACAATGGGGACGTCCATCTATAGATCACCACTGTCCAGCAGAGGCTTCCGAGTGTCCGACTTTGTTCGCAAATTCACGGTAAGAGATGCGACCTGGTAGGACCTGGCAGATATTGATATTATTATTATTATGATATTTGGTCAGTTTCTTTTCGGAAGTTATACTGTGAAATAACCCACTGCTAAGGTTAATACAGGTTAATTCAAAATCTTGAAATCTTAGGTTAATTAGTGACAACTGAGTCACCTAAAGAGAACCAAAAATTAGCTTGTTAGATTGTTAGATTGAAATAACTGTAATGATTATGACAAACATTGACTTAAAATACTCTGTATGCCTATAACATGTTCTCATCTTATATATATCTATATATATATATATATTTTTTTTTTTACACACACACACACACACACACACACACACACACACACACACACACACACACACACACACACACACACACACACACACACACACACACACAGTCTAAAGTAAACTTCTTAGTTTCCAAGATTGAGCATTAGCACCCCAGGGTGTGGCTAATGTCAGAGATCAAACAAAGAGCAATGGAAGCCATACTTCATTAATAGACCTACTGTTGATAGGTGTAAATAAGGCAAATACCTGCTATTCATCCACATGTTGAACCATCACCGTTTTTATTTAGATAGCCATCATTTAAAAAAAGGGAAAACTGACCGGCTATTTGGTGGGTAGTGGTGAGCACATAGAGTAATAACCTCATAATTTTGACAAAAATTATCTTATACTGTTTTTATACCAAAGTAAGCGGGTTTGCCCCGGTTTGTTAAACCAGAGTGAACACACTAATTTAGGTGATTGATGCCTTTCCCATTGCCAGAAGAAATGCAGTTTTTTTATGGTGTGTCACGTTCAACTTCATGAACACGTAGGAAAAGGGGTGTGTCATGGTGACAGTGTGATTGAGAACAAAACAGTAGAGAAGACAGCAACTTAAACAAACAACGACATAAAACTGTAGATCTTGGAATTGTTTTTTTATTTTGAGCCGGTTAAAAGAATCTGATCATTCGTGAACGACCTAACACTACGGTAGAAGCAGCGAGGAGTAGAAACGCTCCTCTAGTTCCAAGACCGGCTTGGGGCAGTGCCGGAGTGACTCGGAGCCCGGTGGGGAGCGTGGGGGTTCTCCTCTGTGCTCCCCATGGAGCGATCCCCACACTCACAACATTTTATGGTCCCCCATGCGGGAAAAAAGTAAATAATTATTTTTTTGATTATCAGTTCTAAATCAGATATGAAATGATTGAATGATACACGAATATTCCTATCTATTAATGCGCCAACGTCCAGAACTCCGACACATGTCACATCGCGCTGGTAAATGGGCCAAAATTAGCAGGCTGATATCGTGTTTACATCAGAGCCGATCTAATGTGGAGCCGATTAAAACCCATGTCTAATGCAGGGTCATTTGACCCGGGGTTTTACCTTTCCCACTGATTCCAAATGCCGGATGTTACCAGGTTTTTGTTACAGTGGAAAGGACTATAATACCCTTTTACCATACATTATGATACATAAGACCCGCTAATATTGGTGTAAAAACGGTATTACAGTAAAGTTATTTCTTTTGAGCTTGTCGGACTTGGTTGCTTGAGAACCTGTCATTTTGAATCCAGAAGAAAATTGCTTAGTAATCCAAACCTGCTGATGACCAATGTGAATCGACTGAACCACCAATAAGGAAGGGAACTAATATCCTCACACTTAATGAAGTGCTTGTTTTGGGTTCCAGACCCTTGGCTCAGACATAGTTTTAATACAAGATGAAACTGCCATTCCCATTTGTTTTATCACGCTATCTCTTCCAGCGGTGAAAACAGCGACTCTGCAGTCCGCTGACAATACAGATCGACTGAACAATGACAGCAAGCATTGGTGTTCTTTTTTCAACTGTTTTTCAACTCCTCTGATCAGGCAAATGCAGCAATGTGACTATCTGTGATTTTGAAAGGCACTCAAATAAATATTTGGCCATGTCTGTTGCCATATGAATCCATATTATTATTAATATATATATATATATATATATATATATATAAATATAAATTATTCTAGGACCTAGATGTAGGGTTATGTTTGGAGTCACCAAATATGTTAGTTGTTGTATATTGTTAGCAATAAATGAAAATTTAAATGGATATTAGCATACAGTGTATATATACAGTATATACTGTATATAGTCAAGGTTTGGACACATTCTTGGGCTTTTCTTAATTTTTACTATTTTCTACATTGTAGAACAACTGTGAAGACATTACAACTATGAAATAACACATATGGGATGTAGTAACCCAAAAAGTGTTCAAATCCAAAAAACAAAACAAACAAATCAAAATATATTTTAGATTCTTCAAAGTAGTCACCCTTTGCCTTGATGACAGCTTTGCACAGTCTTGGCATTCTCTAAATCAGCTTCAAGAGATAGTCACGCAGAATGTTTTCCAACAGACTTGAAGGAGTTCCCACATATGCTAAGCACTAATTGGTAGCTTTGCCTTCATCCTGCAGTCCAACTCCTCCAAAACCATCTCAATCAACTGGATTTAGTTTTGGTGATTGTGGAGGCCAGGTCATCTGACACAGCACTCCATCACTCTCCTTCTTGGCCAAATTGCCCTTACACAGCCTGGGTCACTGTCCTGTTGAAAAAACAAGTGATGGCACCACTAAGCATATCGCTGCAGAATGCTGTGTGGTAGCCATGCTGGTGAAGTGTGCCTTGAATTCAAAATGAATGGCTGTATACCCCTACGGTGGCTGAGAGCTCAACGCACTGCAACTTAAGAAAACACATGCCAATAGACAAAACACAAGCAAATTACAAAAAACACAACCACATTTGTAGAACACACAAATGCATTAACTCAAAACAAATTCATTTACAGAAGAAAACAAACACATTAACAGAAAACACAACTGCAAAAACACATTATGGAAGTGACCCGATCACGGAAGTGAGCCACACCGGATGCACTGTTTTATCTGCAATAAAATATATTAAACTAAATTATTTTGTGTTTGTAACACAGACTAATCACGCCGCGTAAGACCTCCAAAATCCCCCATATGCTTCCTCCTCGCAATTAATAAATAGAAAAAAATAACTTTTATATCAATCCACAGTTTTTAAATAAGCCATTTAAGTGCGATGTTCCCGAGGAAACGCATCGACCAGCTCCGTGATAGCGGGGTGAACTTCGCGAACGATTCGAAACTTTTGGGTGAATGAACTGAACTGAATCACTCCTTGAAACGATCGCTTCAACAGTCAACTGAGTTGAGCTCTCAGTCAGTTGTGATTCAGAGTCACGTTTGCAGTGAGTGTATCCTGCGAACGAATCAATGTGATTCCGTGAATCAGTGATTCGTTAAAACTTTTTTAAATAAAAACTGTGGATTGCCGTATAAGTTTTTTTTCTATTTTAAATTGCATGGAGGAAGCAGATGGAGAATAATTACAGACACAAAATATTTTAATATAATATATTTTATTGCAAATAAATCAGTGCATCCGGTTTGGCTCGCTTCCGTAATCGTGTGGCTCACTTCTGTGATGTGGTTTTGCGGTTGTGTTTTCTGTTGATGTGGTTGTTTTTTCTGTTAATTCGGTTCTGTTTTCTGTTGATGCGGTTGTGTTTCCTGTTAATGCGGTTGTGTTTTCTGTTAATGCGGTTGTGTTTTTCTCAATTTGATTGTGTTTTGTCTTTTTGCATGTGTTTTCTTAAGTTGCAATGCGTTGAGCTCTCAGGACCACCGTAGGGGTATACAGCGTCACCATCAAAGCACCATCACACCTTCCACAGATTGTGGAAATTGGATGCTTGGTTCGTTATGATGAAAAAGGAGCCCTAGTACACTGTAACTTGTATTTATTGTGTCATTTTGACTTGGGAAAGATAATGCTTATAATGTTAAAAGCAATTAGAAGGCAGTATGTTACCTCAACAGCTATTACATTTACTACCTGCATGTGAGAAAAAAAAAGATGACAAGCTTTACTTGTCACAATAATTGCACCAGAATTGTTTGAGTTTAGTGTTAGGGATTAACAATTATAGATTATTTGCTTCTCCCAAAATCACTCTGCGAAATGTCCGAGGTCGCTGTACGCGACCTCGCATTTGTGGGATCATTACATCACTCCTATTTAGCCATTTTCTTTATTAAAAGATCTTCTGGCACGGGTCAAATTCCCTCCTCAGAGCAAATACACTTCGTTAACAAATTGACCCCAGACAATACCCAACCGTAACCAAACACATGACTGGACTTGTCAGGGTGCAATACCTTCTGCCAGACCTGGGCTAGTGAGAAGTCGGGATCTCTGGAAGACATTTCTATCTATTCTGGCCTCAAAAAGCTTGGATGAAAGAACACTGGAACACAACAAAGTCTGATGCAAAAAGTTTATTGTGTATCTGAGAGTCAAGTACAGCAATAAACTTTGATTGGGCTCTGGAAAACCGACTGACTAACCAAACCTTTTGGGCTTCCTTATATCCTGAGATGTACTCTTCTCCAAGTACATGTTCTGCCCCTTTCAGCACCGGGAACCAATTACAGTCTTGTTACCATGGATGTTTAATTTTTTTGGGGTGGTTTTTAAAGAACCAATCACAGCCTTTGAGGAGTGGGGACCAGTCACAGCTCATAGTCCTTTTGTCAGGCAGCTTCTCCTATTGAGGGTGGATCTTAACCAATCGCAGTCTTGTGGGGTGTGAACCACTCACAGTAACCAATCGCAGTCCTGTTACCAGGCATCCTCCGTTTTCCTGGAAGAAAGGTTTTTTTCTTTGCAGTTTCTTGGAACCCCTACGCCATATTTGAGTTTATGACCTTGGTCTCTCTCTCTTTGTCTCAACTCTATTTGGTCTCTTTTTTTTCTTTGGTCTGTTTTTGTAGAAGACTTGAGTTATTTTTGTTATTTCATTACTTCCTTTTTTTGTTTTATAGCATACATTTTTAAAAGTTTTTTTTAATGCATATACCTTGTGTATTGGTGCTTTAGTATAACATGTAATTAGTTTATTTTCATGTGGGGGTTGATAATTAACCACAACACTTCCAAAACATATACATATAACATATACAAAAATATCATGAAATATACTGTGTAATAAATTAAAAAAAAACATTTTAATCTTTGGAAAAAACTATAACCTTTATTCAGATATATACCATTTACAGATGAAAGGCAGCAATAAATAATACATTATATTGGTATATTATATATATTATATTGATACAGTGGATATACAGGTATACGACAATGCTATTTGATTATAAATTATATTATATATATTATTTTTTTAATACATTAACAAATACCTGTGTCATCTTACATCAGTGTTATATGCAATTATATATTGAAAATATGGGAACATAAATAAATTAGAACATGGTCTTCACTGACACACTCACACAAACTCTTTATTGCAAGTCAAAAAAGAGATACATGTACACCTATACCTACATACAGACGTCTCACTCACATCTATCTATTTGTCTGTTGTTCAGTTCAGAGGCCACTGTACAACCTGATGAGAAAATTATGCTATCACCATTTACTCATGGGTACACAGAAAATGAAGTTTCTTTGATAGCATGATTGATAAGCTATCATAATTGTAGCATAGAGGCAAATTTTAAACAATATGTGAACGTGTGTGAGTGGATTACATTTGGCACTGGTATTTGTGTAACTTAGTAAGTTGTGCCGAAGCTACAGCAGCAAGGACTCACTGTGTGTGGCCATGGCTGTGTATCTTTTTTATTCTTTAATTTTTATAAAAATTTATTTGTTTACTTGCGCTGTCAGCATGCTAGGCATACAACACAGAGTATTTGAATCCATTGTATCTAGGACAGAGTTAGTCTGCAAGTGGAGTTAAAGTTCTCAACCTGAATTGCAACTCTTTATTAATTCATAAATCATCAAAAACTGCTGCAATAACTCTGTCCTGTGGATGACCTATAGAATGACAAGAGCAAAGTTTTTGGTTACAGAGAACCACCACCCACCCCCCTCTTTGGGGAACTATTTATCATGTTTGGGTCTATAAACAACTAACAACACTACTCCAGGGGAGAATCACCACAGATGAGACACTTAAACATAGAACCAAACAACAATTACACAAAAACATCGGACGACAACATGTATTGAAGAAAACAGTAAATTAGGTCCAGGAAAACTAGAACTGCAATTAGGCACGTGGCCTCTTCCTGTCATAGTTATGGTAGTAAATGAGGAAGGAAAGTACAGGAATGCAACCAGGAGGGTGATGGGGTGCACTCTAAGCAGGTGTGGTGGTGTGTGCGAATGTTTGTGTGTGTGATGGGACTGCCTGTATGTGTGTATGTGTGTGTGTGTGTGTGTGTGTGTGTGTGTGTGTGTGTGTGTGTGTGTGTGTGTGTGTGTGTGTGTGTGTGTGTGTGTGTGTGTGTGTGTGTGTGTGTGTGTGTGTGTGTGTGTGTGTGTGTGTGTGTGTAAGGTGTCTACTGGTGAGTGTACATGACTAATACCAATTGATTCTCGTGTATAGGGTCGGTATTATGTAGTGGCACCTCCAAGCAGCGGAAAGGGCCTCGAAGCCCCCCCCCCCCGAGCTCCGCAGCCGTGTAGACACCCTACGGTTGCAGGAAAGCCATGAGCACCCTGCCCTGCGGCCATAGAAGACCCCGGGCCCCCAGGGAAGTCGGAGGGCCGTGGAGACGCACGGCCCCGAGGATCATAACCCAGTGCTAGGGAGCACGAGGAGACCCCGCACCCAAGGGTTGCAAACATACAATCCACCCCCAAGTGCAGGCACAAGACACAGCCGCAGGCATAGAACCCGGGCCGCGGGCGCCAGGCAGGGACTGCAGGTCCGGATCCAGGCCCAGCGCCGATAGACCGACACCCCACCAGAACCGCTCGCCCTACAGGCGAGCTGACCCCCATGCCCATCCACTCCCTGCATAAGGGCGAGGCAGCCTACCCACCAGTGAATGCTGAGTGCCCATCCACATAGCAGAGTGTGCTCAGTGCAGGGCGCCTGGAGGTTAGCCCCCCCACCCCTGTCGATGCTAGCAGGCCACCAGATATATGGGCCCTCCACCACCCAGGCACCCACGGCAGAGAAGCTGCGCAGCTGGAGCAAAAGGCCGACAGCCACCCCCCACACCCCAACACACACCCACAACAGCAAGCAGCCCCTCCAGGGGCCCCGGAAGGCACCTGGCAGCGCTCTCCACAGCCGTGCCAGGTCGCAGCACACCTTAACCCACAAGCCGCCAGGACTCAAGCTCAGCCGGTGGGGGGGCGCACACCCGGCCCAACCATGCCCCCCACACAGACCTGCTAGCGACCCGCCACCCCGGAAAACCCCAGTGCTCAATGTGTGCTGTTGGCAATTGCAGTTAAAATTGCGGGGTCTGTTGGGGGGTGTTGTTCAGAGTAGGATTGGTGTGCGAGTGTATGTGTTCTAAGCTTATATGAGTGGGATTCAAATTTCAGGATGGGCAAGAAGCACACTGGGGCAGGAGCGTGACAGACAAGATGACCCTCCCCACGGGACACAGAAGGACACGCGAGCCCCGCCACCCCGCCCAAGGGACGGGCGACCCATCCCGCAAGCCCTAGGCCTATTGTGTGGTGTATGTGCTAAGTATGATTTTTGGCACTGGCAGAGATAGGAAGCGTGACCAGATCGATGCAGGGGCACAGCAGGCCGGAGAGCAACCATGTGAACCCCCCTCCCCCCCAGGCCCAACCTCACCCTAGCACGCCCACTTCCTGTGCCTGGTTGTACCCAACCTACAGCGATCAGCTAGAGTGGCCCGCTATGCCTCTCCGCCCGGCCCCTGGTCAGCCCCAGCCGTTGAGCGTGTGGACCAGAGGGTGGCAGACGGCCCCACTACCCACAGCCAGACCCTCCACCGACAAGCGGCCCACGCACCGAGAGCGCCAGAGGACAGGTACCCCGTAGTCCGGTGTGATGGCAGGAGACTGCCCCCCACCCCGGGTGACAGGACCAGACAGAATGCCTAACCAGCCCCGGCACGACGGGCCACCCTCCCCACGGGACACAGAAGGACACGCGAGCCCCGCCACCCCGCCCAAGGGACGGGCGACCCCAGCGGCGCGCCAAACCTCCGACCACAGGGGCCGAGTCACGAACCCACACCCCCCGCCCCCAACCCGATCCCCAAACCTGCAACCACGCCCCAAACCAACACACAGACGCCAACTGCAGGTACTCCCCAGGAGCACCCCACGCCCCCTCACCCCCGGAGATAGGCTAGCTCAACACAAGAAGAGGAGCGGGCGCCACCACCCAGCACCCCTAACACCCCCGTAGGGATCCGGGACCCCCCACGCTCCCCGCTGTGTCCTTCGTGCGGAGCAGACGTGTTTTACTTTGCTCTCCGCTCTCTGCTTTGCTCTGTGCCCTGCTTCTATTTTCACCAGTCTCAGCACCTTTTTTCCTATTGCAACACTTAAAGAAGAAACAGCGGCTCTATCTTACAGCTGGACACTTGTTTTATAAAGGATCATTACTAGCTTAAAGAAGATTGTGGTGTATGGACACTGCTACCCCACACTGCTAACCCTGCTACACACACAGAGAGACGACTTACTGAGAGGACTTACTGTCACTGAGGAAGCCAAGTCTCGGCGAAACTTTGAAGAATTATGCCACCTTGCAAAGAATGCTGTCGACTCCTACAGAAGGTTGCTGTACTTGAAACAACAGTATTAAATCTGAAGGATTCAGTCAACCGAGCTAACGTGAGTACTGCTAAGCTAGACAATGCTACCAGGCCTTGCCCGTCCCACAACACAGCTGGGCTCACTCTGCCGGGTGTTCTGCCAAGCAAAACAACTTACAAGCAAGATAACGAGGCTGCTAACCTGAGAAAGCCTCTGATGACAATTAAAATTCCTGAAATTCATGAAGCTAACACATGCAAGGGTCCCTCGCAATCTGAGATTAGCTCAGCGACTGGATGGCCTTCGCTGACTAGCAGCCATGAAACAGCACACGATAAGCGACTTGGCAACACGAGACAGCAAGCAACACTACAAACTGATAGTAATGGACAGCTGCCGGGGACCGCCGTGAAACAAAAATTTAGAAAAAAGGTTGCCACTGTCAAACCACCAATTTTACCACTGATGAGCCTAGAAAATAGATTTGAGCAATTACAAGATAGTGTACCCACAACACCCCGATACCATGGGGGGGAGTGGCCGCACGAAGAATACGTGACCAGCTAATGTTACCCAAGCTGCAACACAGCAAGCTTCTGCCAGCAGCAGGCCTGGACCCCAAACACCACAACAAGGTAATGTTGATGGCCCATCAGAGCAAATAACAACACTCTTTATTGGCGACTCGACAATGACGCATTTAAAGATCGGCAAAAACACTGGAGGTTGTTTTCCATATGAACTGGTCTCTAACAAAGCAGCAAAGATCCCACAAATTCTGACCAATTACAAAAGTGTCAATAAGATCATTCTACACATTGGAACTGGTGACACAGTCGGACGGAAGGAGTCGGAATTACTGAAAAGTGACTTCTCCGAGCTTTTCCAGCTGCTTAGCACTCTAAACGTGCATGTCTATGTTAGTGGCCCCCTGCCCCCTGCCAGACAGAGATCTGAACTATTTAGCAGACTGCTTGGACTCAACACATGGCTAACAAATGTGCTACCTACACAAGCTGAACTTTGTTGACAACTTTAATCTGTTCTGGCTACGATCGGGCGTCTACAACCGCGCTGGCACTTTAAACCAAACGAACCAAACTATTAATTGAACAGTGAGAGCAAATTTCTTCATCCACAAAACCCATTTTGAACATTTTGTCTTTCGTGATATGAGCTCTCTGCAGAATGTTATATTGGATGAGTTGCATTTTGGAGTTGCAGGTCATAGAAAAGGTGTAAATAAGCGTCCACAGATTGATATCAGTGGGAACAGCAAGGTCTCTTTCCTATTATATTGTAGATAAAGGTAAAGTGTCATATGTTTTCAATAAAAGTTTGTATATTCTGGAGAAGGGATTTTTTAATTAACCAATATGAGTGAGATGTTCAATTATTGGAGGTGGTTGTAGGATGTTGCTCGTCAATTTGATTTTAACTTTTAGAGACTGCTGTAGTTGAAGGAATTGAAGGAACTGTGGCCACCGATATTATACCTTTGGGTTAGGGTTGGGAAGGATATAAGTGAATTGTTTTCAAAAATGTGTTCCAGATGAGTAATTTCTTGTCTGTTTCAAGATCTAAAGATTATTGGTCTGTTTTTAACCATAAAATCTGAGTTAAGATAGAGTGTGACGAGTGAATTCGAGGAATCACCACCAGGCTGACGGAGCTGTTGCGATGAATGGGTTTTTAAAGCAATTATGTTTCCTTATTGATTCAGTAAGGAATTGCAGATCAGATAATGATAACTCCTGACATTCTGTTTGTTCAATGTCTCGCCATATATGGGCCAATTGTTGCTCTGGTTGTAACAATTTAATAAAATATATTGAAGATAAGATATAAGATATAAATTGAAGATGGTTTGCTAGATAGTAGTATCTAAAGTTTGGGGCTGCTAGGCCTCCACAGTCTTTGTTTTTCTGTAGTGTTGCTAGTTTAATTCTCGATTTCTTGTATTTCCAATAAAATATTAGCAGAGTATTAAAATAAAAATAAGACTATTGAGTCTAGAGTATTAAACCAACAACGATAAACAACCAATAAAAAATAGTTTATTTATGGAACTATATTCATTTTCACTGTAACATTCTTACCAATTAGGGAGATGGGTAGGTTGTTCCATCGAATTAGGTCTTCTTCAATGGATTTGAGCAATGGAGTAAAGTTAAGGGTAAACAAATCTGACAGATTGGTGGCGATATCAACACCAAGGTATCTAATATTGCCCGTTGTGATGGTTAAGTGAAGTTTCTGGGTTGCAGCATTGCAGTCCCCCCCACTGAGTGATAAGACCATAGTTTTAGTCCAATTTATTGAATAGTCTGAGATAGCTGAAAATTTAGATATACGATTGAACACCTCCGGTAGGGATGATGTACATATAGCAAGATATCGCCTGCATACAAACTTATTTTGTGAACAGAGCTTCCTGTTTGTATGCCTATGAAATTACTGTTTTGACGGATGGCCACTGCGAGGGGCTCAATAAAGATGGCGAATAGTAAAGGGGAGAGTGAACTTCCTTGTCTTGTACCGTGTTGTAGAGTGAAACGCTGTGAATTGGTGATGACAGAAGCATATGGGGAGGATTTCGATCCGTTGAATGAGTGACTCTCCAAAGCCAAATTTGTTGAGGATTGAAAAGAGATTTGTCCAATTAACTCTGTCAAATGCTTTTTCGGTATCTAAACAAGCAATAACAGTATTTAAGTTGTTCCTTTGAGATGTGCTGATCAGACTGAATAAACGACACATATTGCTGGATGAGTGTCTGCTTTTGACAAAGCCTGTTTTGTCTGAGTGAATTATATTAGGGATATAAGTGGCCAGAAGTGTTTATAGAATTCTACTGGGTAGCCATCTGATCCAGGTGATTTATTGTTGGGCATAGAGAAGAGAGCTTTCCTGAGTTCTTCTCGAGTAAGTGGTTGATCTAATGTGGTAGTCTGGTCTGTCAAAGTTAAGGGAGGTCAATATCATCGAGGAATGAGGCAAAGTTTGATGTATTCGATTCATTATCCGAGTGATATAGGTTTTTATAAAAATCTCTAAATATGTTATTGATGTCTTGCTATGGGGAGTGTTATTCTACCCTGTGGATCTTTGATGGCTGTAAGAACTGTTTTTTCTCTATCGCGTTTCAATTGATTGGCAAGAAATTTACCTGATTAGTCATTGAATTAAAAAAAATTTGCTCTTGTTCGTTGCATGAGGAATTGTGTCTTTTGATGGATGATATTATCAAGTTGAGATGTAATTGTCCGGATCTCATTTCGATTTGCTCAGTGGATGAGTGGGCTTGTTGGGAGTGCAGCTCCTTTAGTCGTTGTTCGAGTTTATTTTGGCATTCTTGCTCTTTCATTTTATTGTAGAGTGGAGAATGAAATAATACGACCTCATAGAAGTGCCTTAGCTGTTTCCCAGATTAAGGATGGGGATATTTCTGGGGAGTCATTCAGTTCAATGAAGAAAGTCCATTCTCTTAAAAATAAATGGTTAAATTCTTTATCTGTCAAAACCCTCCCTGACCTGCCGGGAGGGTTCCAATTGGTTTCATTTATGAAAGTGAAACTTATCGGGCCGTGATCGGAAATTATAATAGGGTGGATTTCAGGAAGTGCTTTTGGACATTACAGAGTTACTTGTAAGAGAAGGTAGATTTTAGAGAAACTTTGGTGGGGTCGTGAATGATATGTGTATTCTCTAGAATGTGGGTTATTTGATCGCCAACAATCCCCAAGAGAAAGATTACCCATATATTGTTGTATAGTGTCCGACAAACGCCAGGATTTGTGATTATTTCTGGTTTGAGAACAGTCTAAACTTGGATACAGTGCTGTGTTGATGTCTCCTTCCAATATAATTGAGTCAGAGAATTCTAAGAGTTTTGAAAATATATTGTGAAAGAAATTTGGGTTGTCCTCACTGGGGCCATAAATATTAGCTAAGGTTAATATGATGTTACCTAAAATTCCATTAATCATTATGTAACGCCCTACTGGGTCTGATATTGTGGTTTTATTTTGATATGGGATACTTTTAGTGATCAATATAGAAATGCCTCTTTTCTTTGAGTTGTGTGATGCAGAAAACATCTGATTAACCCATTTAGCTTTGAGTTTGAGGTGTTCAGATGCAGTGAGGTGAGTTTCTTGCAATAGACAGAAGCTGGGATTCATCCTGGTGACGTGACTTAGGATTTTTCAAGCCTCAAGCCTCTCACATTCCAACTAACAAACTTAATGGGTGTCATTGAAGTTAGTAAGGGAGTGATGGCGCAGTGCATACAAGGTAATAGCTATACTACCGTGCCCATGCTTTCCCATAGATAAGTCTGGGTTTTCCTCCTTTACATTCCTTTTTACTGTCCTGCTATTGCAGGACGTTTGTAGGGATATATATCTACACAAACAAATGACAAATAGACAAAGATAAACGTAGAACATTGCAGAATTAGACTGACATATAGTGAGAGACAGAATAGAGTGAGAGTGATGGGAGAAGTAGGGAGCGAGGGATTAGGGAGGTGACATGATGAGGGAAGTAGGGAGGGGGGATTAGGAAAGTGAGATGAGGAGAGTCAGTGATATTTTAAATACTGACATAGATAGCATGCAAATTTCTACATCTCACAGTATATAATTACCAGTATTACCAGAATACATACATAATAATCAAAGTAACAAGGGTGTGGTGGAGGAGTCGCGGAATAAAAGACTGTCTATATATAGTTAATCAACAATCAGCGATATGCGTTTACCCTTCTACCGGTTCTCCTTCAGGATGGGTTAGGGTTAGTGGGTTAGGGTTCCTTTCAGCTCTCGTTCTTTGCTTTTAACCAGCTGGTTGTGCTTAAAGTGTTCAAACTTGGCAATGATGAAGCGGGGACGGTTCCCCACGCAGAAGCCAGTGGAAGGTGATCTGCTTCACAGTGTCCGTAGGGAGTTACAAGGGGGTGCGAGGAAGTCTTTCACCATGTTTCTTTCATTGTATTCTTTTTTGATTTTAGAACCTCCACCTCCGTTGTGAGATGCTTCGCAGAGGTTTTTATATCAATGTTGTCTTTTTGCATCTCGCCGACCGTGTGGTGCAGGAAATCGAGGCTGGCTTTGATTTCTGTAATGTCTCGGAGAAGTGGACCGACCATGTCCAGCTTCTTGTTAATCTCATCCAAGACACTAACCTCTATAGCACTCTGGATTAGATCGTCTGTGTCCGTTGCTGAGTCTGTCTTCTTCCTTTTCGCGGGATTGTTATGGTCCTGAACCTCTTCCATGACATACTAGTTATAATAAAAATCCAAACAATCCTCAAGGTCCTCCACTTTGGTTTCGCGCAGTGTCACTTTTTTTTCAGTTTATATACTGTATATATATATAAATATTTTTTGCAATTTGTTTTGTTATTTGTCTGAGTTGGAGCGGATTGTCAGTGTTTAAGTGAGTACCGCCAGGGCACCGCCATGTTGGATCTGTACTCACTTCCGTCTTCTCGCGAGATCACAACATGTTCCCGTGTGTATCTTTTGATATTGCCTGGCAATCTGGCTTACTTTGATCTGTGGGTTGTACAAGCAAGATAACGGCATTAACGGGGTGTTTTAAAGCTCAACTTAGGGTTTCCCGCGACATGGCGCCAGCTTTACTTTCAATCAGGGTAGATCACCACAGCAGCTTGCGCTGCGACCCCAGTGCATGTTGTATTGCTATGTTACTATTTTACCACAAATTTTTATTTTCACTTGTTACAATGTCCATTTTTTATATCAGAAAATAAATTATAACTACTTGTAAATCATTTTGAACTAGTTAAATGCTAATAACTGATTTAAATTATATTTCAACGATTTGTATCAGTTCTATTTTAACTCGAAATGACTGGTCTTGATATCTGCAATTAGAATCTTGGTTTCAGGAATTCAATTTCTAACTCATGAGACTGACAATTTAAATTGGTATCAGAAAACGGCATTTTAACAAGTTAAACGTGAAATATATATATCCAATATTAAAGGCTACTTAGTTCAGCCGACATCACTTTGAATTTACTACGTGAGCAATATACAGTATGTCACTGTACCAAATACAAATTGACTAGTGAATGTAGTTGGTCTAGTGTAGACCAATTGACTTGGATGATATTTGCGAATACCCAGCAATATTAAGCCTGCTTTACATCGAATTAGACAAACGATAAGAACAAACCAGAAGTCCATTCCTATGGATAGCCGGATTCCACATGCGAAAAGCTATGACGCAATGTGGTGCAGAATTTCTGCCTCCGATCAAGGCTCCAAGATGTGTTCCCATTTTCACATGTGTTCACAACTCATGTGACAAGTTTCAGTTCCACACTACTACCGGAAGTGACGTCGGTCAAGTTTTTTTTTGGAACTAGCCTTAAAATTAGGTAAATAAGTCACGTACATAAAATAATGATATTAATAATGTGAACTTTGGATGCCACCGCATTCAAAAGAAATCTCTCTTTAAGTGAATAGTGTGTCTTTTATTTTGTCGCACTTCACAAACACTATATAAAGTGAGTTTTAAACTCTCAGTCACGCGTATTTTGTGATGTTTTGTGATATTTTGTGACTAAAACACAGTTCATCCGACGCCACCAGGAAGGAAGATTCGACTCTCGGATGCGGATAGATGTTCGGTGTGAAGGAGGCTTTATTCTCGTGCTGAGCTGGTCTGAACATCTGTGTTCCAATGGCAGTACATCCATAGAATTAATAAGGAAAAGCATAATGCATATTGTTGCTGAAGCTGGAACCCAGCCCAGTTTCACGGGGTCGTGTGAAAATGAAGTTATTCATCAACATTTTTACAAATGTATTATTTTTTTCGGTAGATATAATGAAGTTCCACAAGGGAATTGATGCAGCCGACAGTAAATGTCACACATTAATTCCCTGTCCTGGGAAATAACATATTTGCTCCAAAAGGAAGCGATATCTTTTGTTCCTTCAGAGGAGAGAGACAAGGCTGCTATCTCCCTATACTCCAGTGTTTCCGAACCTTTTTTCTCCCACAGCATACTTTTTACAATGAAACAATCCCACGGCACAGTGCTATCATTTTAACCACTAAAAACGCCATTGTTCGGGCAGTCCTCACTCGCTCACTGTGCATTACGCTAACTGAATCAAACAAACTTAGTCTGAAAATTGTACGACTCTTTTTAGCTTTCATCACTATGAATAGTCATTACTTTCGAAGTGAAATTTGTTCTGTTGGCGTCGCTATTCTGGAAGAACGGCCAAATTAGATTAGAATTACACCACTTACAAAGAATGATTCATCACTGTTGCCACACTAGCCTACTTATAACTGGTGCACAGACTTGTTTCAGAGGCGTGTTGTCCACTAGGAGTGCTGGGGCACCAACTGACCTATAGTTGAGATGAGAAAAGAGTGAATTGAAGCAACACTATGGAGGCCAGGGAGTGAAGTCCTTTTACACAGCATTGTTAAGAAATCTTGAGTTGAAATCATATCCAAGCAAACAGATGATCAACACAGCAATTATCTCCATGTTAGTCCTTTAGAAAAAATAACCTTTAGAAAATAATGATAAGCTTAAAAAAAAATAGCTCTGCTGATCATTTTGAAGGATCTATCTATCTATCCATCTAGAGATAGATAGATAGATAGTTTCAAGATTCAAGATTCAAGGTGTATGTGACGAATAAACATCTTGAATCTATCTATCTATCTATCTATCTATCTATCTATCTATCTAGAGATAGATAGATAGATAGATAGATAGATATATAGATTCAAGATTCAAGAGGTGTATGTGACGAATAAACCTCTTGAATCTATCTATCTATCTATCTATCTATCTATCTATCTATCTATCTATCTATCTATCTATCTATCTATCTATCTATCTATCTATCTATCTAAAATAATTACGTAGTGTGGGAGACTACCCACGATATAGGTTCAGGGAGGGAGACAGACTTTCGGGCAGTTAGGTGCCAACACTCGTGGCTTAACCACACGCTCTCATCGCAACACGTTACAGTGTTACAGAAATGAAAGGGTCTCTTTAATCTGCAGTTTGTCAGTCGGTGGTTTTAAATAAAGGCAGACAGATGCTGGTTTTTACTTGTACAAGGGTCGGGTCAGAGATGTGCTTGAGAGCAGCTCCCTGAGACAAACAATTTAGTTTCAGGGAGTCAGAGAATATGGTCAGTTTGACGCCACAGATTCATACATGTTCAAGATAAGGTTAACTCTATGACACACAAAGGACAATGCATCGTGGGTAGGCCGTAAACAAAGATAGCAACGGGTGGACTCCCAAGATTGAAATGTCTGGGAATTAATACTATGTGCTGAAACAAAGATATGTGACTGAGGTTATGTTCTTCATTATGTGTGTGCATATATGTTTATGTGATTACATATTGTTACAATAGTATTCTATGTTCTATTCTTATTATGTTGCATACATTTTTAATGAGCATACTGAAAACATTATGTCAAATTGTGTGGATAAGTTAAGCACCCCGTGGGGAGAGATGGCACGGGGAGGGACAAGGCATCTGCTACCTCTGTAGGTACCAGATGTGCTTGGCCTGGCAGATCGGCTCGCACACACGAATCAGAGGGTTAAACAAACCCCGCAGCCGGTGCACGCCGGCTGAGCTGAGGTGGATATATTGGTGCATATATTTTTATGTGATTACATAGATTTAGATATATTGTTACATTCCACCCTTTTAATCACATAAATAGATAATAATAAACACCACTGTAAAACATAAATACTAAAACATGAAATGTAACACATCAAAATAGAATGCTGAAAATGTCAAAAATAATAAATGCTGAAAATGAAACACACAATAAAACATCAGTGATAATTGACGAAGATTCAAAACACCATGTCGCAACTTGTGTGGGATAAAATACAAGCAAATGGTAAAGTAGCAAATTACACGTGGGAGTGGTCATCAGAGGTCACGACAATCAATATTGCAATTGCGAGTAAATAACATAAGGTGGCTCTTAGGCCGCGGAAGCCTGTTTGGCGGAAGGGGTGCCACGGGCAGGGGTGTGGTCGACGTGGTTCCATCGCAGTTGCAGTCCCCAGGTTGGGACTGATGGAGAGGTTTGTGCTCTGTGCGGATGTTGAGCGGCTTTCACCTTTTCAAGGGATTTCGATGAGTGGGCGAGACGGTTCTGATGGTTCAGTTGGTGTGAGGTGGGTTCAGTCGGGTTCCGTCAGTTGTGAGTTTGTCTGGTAATATGTTGGTATTAGTTAATAATCAGCGCCATTATCTTATGCTAAATGTGTGTAGCTTGGAGTGATTATTGGAGTGATTATTATCTTGCTGTGTGAGGACTAAGCTGTGGATCTTGGGTGGGGTTAGTCACACACACACATTCACACATCATCAGCAAAGCGCATGCAGTTGGAATCTCTTCCAGAAACTTCTCTCAGTTTCCCTCACATTACAATAATATTTCCGTCGTCTTTGTCCCAACAGCACTCAAACAATATTCAAACAACATTCATTTCAGCAATAATGCTGCAACGCAAAATACAGTGCACACGAGGAGGAAACACACAACTACAACTACCAAACCTTACCACATCCCAAACAGTAAACACTAATACAGATTTTCAAAATGGCTCTGCTCACCTTAGTTCCCATTGGCCCTGTTGACTGGCCAAGTCGTGGGTCAGACAATGGTCCACAGTTTAGACCATACAACAAACCTTCATACTCTCACAGATTCCGTTTACACACAAAACACTACAATGAATCATACAGCACTTAACACACACATTCTAACACACCACCCAACAGAACACCGCAATTCTCGAAAGCACAGCCACTAAATGGTCCTGCATGTGCTATTGGTGTCCACCATTAAATAGCACTTGGATAAAGTTACTGGAGAAGCTGGTATAATCTTACGCCAACCCTCTCAGTCATTAAGACCAATTATTAGATGGAGTGCCAGCAGGGCATGTATGACTTCGGAACCCAACATTCCAGGCCTCGATCAGTGCGTGCAAGATGGCTCCAGAGCAACAAGTAAACATGTAAGATAAAGAAATGAATGAAAGACATAAACTTATGAAATACTGGAAATTATGACAAAATAAAGATACAAATATGGTATGTTAAACAACGATGTGTCAAGTCAAGTCAAGTCAAGCGCATTTCATACCAGGGCAACACAATGCGCTTTACAAAGAAAAAAAAAGAGGGGCTTCTCTTGATAGTTAAAACCAGCTGATCAGCCATTGATGTCTCAGTAAACATATCGATCTCTAAAGATGCACTCCCTCCCTATGGCGCTTTTAACAATATCCTCTAATAAAGCTAAATATACCATCGTCACATCTGCATCGAGATCAATGTGAATCCTGTATAGCCTGCTTATAGTTAACCAATTGCATGTACAACAGTTTAATTCGATTTTCCAAGAATTCTTTCTAGGAATTTTTTTTTTTTACTAATTGTGGTTCTAATATGCCATTTACATTTAGTATAAGTTTGTCAACTTCTTCTTCTATATAATTTTCGAGGAGCTTTGTGATTTGTGGATATGTCACATGGTAATGCTTGTGACAGCAGGTTCCACCAACACAAACACAGAGGCAAAGGCACTGTAAGCGTAAAAATATCTTGTCTTGACTCGTTAAAAATTCTAGAAGCTAAAATAATGAAATGTCACTGTCCAGTATTATTTTCAATGTTCACCAATTCAGATGTTGAAACAAAAAATGGTGGCCTTTAAAATACAGTCCAATCCAAGCTTCACTGCAACAAGAGGACCATTGAAAAAGAAGAATCCGCTCCACTTCGCCTACTACAGTTCTGTGTCTTTTGGATTTGTCCCACATAGTAGCAATTACATTGTTCATTGGGTGGTAGGTAGTAGTGCGTACCTTGCTGCAGCAATAGAGTTTACACAGTTCAGCGAATAGGACCTAGTCTTCAGGAGGGCCTTGGTTGTAGCGGTAGCCGTTTTGTCCCTAGTAGGCACAACCCAGCCGTGTCTGGAGAACAGGTCAGTCATAACAACAATGTTGTGGTAATAATCCCCTGGTCTCCCCAGTGATAAATAATGATCAATAGGAATGGTCTCCAACGGACATGAGCCTACAATGGAGAGGAGCGGAGCTCTTACCTCTGGTCTTGCCTTACTCTGGATGCTGGAAGCCCATTCCTTTAAGTTGTTTCCAAGTATGGGCCAGAAAAAGCTCCATCACAAGGCAGGTACGGGCTGTGCTCATGTGTCCAATGGCCTTGTGTTACTATTGCCACAGTGAGCGGGTCCATGCAGGCGCAACCATGACCTGCAGGACCTCCTTTTGCAAACTGAGCTAATTTCAGTCCTTCGGCAGTCTCTTTGTCAGTAGTTGGGCCCCCCCATTTCTCCTGGGCCTCCAGTGGCCTGCCTTGCTGGAGCCACTCACACTTTGTGTTTGAAAGTGGGATCTTCTTTCATCCCCCATATGACGAGCAGCTTCGCTTCCTTGGGGGTCACTGACCACAGCCTGATTAACGCCTGCTTCCTGTGGGAACCTGGACAGCACATCTGCGTTCTTGTTAGCAACACCAGGTCTGTATTTTATGTCAAAGTGGAAATCTGTTGAACCATTGTTCAACCGCACCAAGTGTTGCAGTGTTTAGATGGATCAAGTGATTGTTGTCAGTGAAAGCAGTCAAGTTTACTCCCCACAGGTAGTCCTTGAACTTTTTCAGGTGGCTGGTGCGTGATGGTACACAGCTCTCCTCACAGAAGCTGATGTATGATGTCACAGCCTCTATGTACTCATCCAGACTGTTGGTAGCAGTCCTGAAAAGTCCCTGTCGGTGCAGTCCAAGCACGCTTGAAGATCCTCCACAGCTTCACTGGTCCACTTCTTTGATGTCCTCACCATTGGTTTACACAGCTTTAATTTCTGTCTGCATGCAGGAATCAGGTGGACCATGATGTGGTCAGAGTGTTCCAGTGCAGCTTGGGGGAAGGCATGATAGGGATAGGGATGGCATTGTTTACTGTGGTGTTACAGTGGTCCAAGGTATTATCCTCTCTGGTGGGACATTTAAAAAAACTGTCTATATTTGGGGAATTCATGGCTGAGGTTTCCTTTGTTAAAGTTGCCAAGGACAATAACTGATGAGTCCCGGTTTGTCTTCCACACACCGTATTTGGTCGGCGAGCATGCGCTGTGCACGTTGGCTTGCGGTGGTATGTAAACACCAATGAATGAAACAAACTCAGGGGGAGAATAGAAGGGTTTGCAGTTAATGTAAAAATATTCCAGATCAGGAGATCAGTGCTGTAGGATCACTGTCACGTCATTACACCAGGTACTGTTAGTGTAAAAACACAAACATTCACCTTTTGTTTTGCCGCCAGGAAGTTCTGTGTCCTGATCTGCTCTGAAGAGTTGGAAGCCTGCCAGCCGCAGTGCAGAGTCCGGTATTGTTCCACTCAATCATGTCTCCGTGAAGCAAAAATCAAGATGAAGAAAAGTCTCTGTTCTTCTCCAACTGTAGCTGAAGTTCGCCCAGTTTGTTTCCCAGTGAATGCATGTTTGAGAGAAATATTCCAGGTATGCAATGTCAGCGGAGGCCCACAAGCGCACCAGCACGTCTTCCTTTCCTCCCATGTTATATTGCATGCACAAAGGTGAGTGCACCGTTGACCAGAATGTTCAGTAATTCCACGGATGTGGCAATTCAAGTGGTAAATAAATTCACAGGGGTTGTAGCCCTGATGTTCATGAGCTCTTTTCTGGTGAATGAGCTCCCCAAATTGTCACAAAAAACTAAATTAACCAACAAAATATGAAAAAACAACGTGCAGTGCCACACCGAAGTGACTGTACGAGGCGCCATCTTGGATCAGAGGTGTAACCATTGGTTGCTTTTAAGGTCAACCAAGGCAGGTCAATCCATTTCTGAAAGAAGGTCTCACTAAATAAAGCCACTTGCGAGCCAGTGTCCAAAATGCAAGGTACTTTAATGCCTTCAACCTCCACCTCTGCCCAAGGTCATGCTCCAATGAAGTTTGTAGTCAGTAGTCACCCCCCCCACACACCCCACTTACTTGCCCTACTGTAGCTGGGGTGGCTAGTTTAAAGGGCTCCTTACCAGGATTTGTGCAGTACAGTTGAATATATCCTTTGCTGACCGCACGTTCAACAGATGGAGTGCCCTTGGTGGTCCCACTGGTATTTCCCACCCAAGCGAGGGTTTGGGTAGCGGGGAGTCTTGTAGTGAGAGCTCGGTTGGTAGCGGCCCTGCTCCACTCCGCCCCTGGACGAACTCCTCTCCTCATGGCCAGGGATTACCTGGCTGGTCGGTGATGTCTGTCTGTGAAATTTCATTGACCAGGGTTTTACTGATTAGAGGCAGCTGGTCTTGTATTTCTTGTCTAAACTCAGTTTTTATCTTTTTCATTCAATGCATTTAGGTCTCGGAAATCTGGTTTCTCTGTGGTGGTGCCATTACCCAAAAATAATGGGCCAGTTATTTCCCTTCAAGTTCCCTCTCCAAGGCCTGGGCCTCAAGACAGGCTTTGGAGAAGGTAAGGCCAGACTTTCAGACATACTGTAGCATTACAGCTTGAGGTAAACCTTGCCTTCCCTCAGACCCATTAGGAACTGGTCTCTGGCTGTAGACTCTCCCTTAGCTGTTGCTTCTGGCTCATTCTTCTTCCACCTATTGAAAGCTTGTTGGAAACTTTGTACATAAAATTCTGCAGTCTCATCTACATTTTGGTTGCACTGAAAAATCGGAACTCTGACTTGCGCAGTTCAAATTATGGAATACATGAATGCATGGCGACATTACAGGAATACATAATGCTATGCAGAAAAATGGGATGAAGGAATGGTTATCAATGGTTATATAATGACAACGAAAATTCATCGTGTGAACATAATGACTATTGTCTTGGGGATGGTAGCTCAGGAGGTAGAGCTGGTCGTCTAGTAATCTAAAGGTTGTTGGTTCAATCCCAGGCCCCTCCTGCTAGCATGCTCTAGTGTCCTTGAGCAAGACACTTAACCCCTAATTGCTCCAGATGGCTGTGTTTGAATAATTGTAAGTCGCTTTGGATAAAAGTGTCTGGTAAATGTTTTCCTCACCATCATAAGGGAGCCTGGGATCCAGTCAGTGGTGGGAAAAAGGTCAGGGGTTAAACTGTTCTGAATCTTTGTCTTCGAGGTTGGTGGTGTCAAAACCCCATGGCTTTCAGTCCGTGTTCTTGAACAGACTTCTCTTTATTCATTATAAGGCGTCCACCTCTGGGTCTGGTTGGGTGTGAATGTGGTGAGTGTGAGTGGGGTGGAGTAGCGGGACTCTTCTTATGGATCGCTGCGGTGGATGACTTGGCACATCATCATCTCTTCGCACCTCTGACAAGTCAGGGGCTTCCGTGCAATGGAATGCGTGCACCCACGTTGGTCGGTCTGCCACCTTAACTGCTGCTGCGGTCATGAGGAGGATCTGGAACAGGCCCAGGAATCTGGCATCTGGAGTTCCACCTCTTTCTTCGGAAGTCACGGCTCACCACCCAGTCACCTGATTGGAGGTCTGGCAGTGGTTCTTTGAGGGGGATGCGTAGGGTACCTCTACCTGTGGAGTACGTGGATTGATCTAGGGGATAGGCGGAATAAATCTGAGATTCCCAAAGAGTTACGTTGAATAGCCGACTGTAGTATAACAACAGAATAATATTATCAAAATGTCTAATTTGGAAGGGATAATGTTCATAGAATATCAATTGGGCTAAAAACCTAGTAGAGGCTAGAAACCGTCAGTATATGAATTTTGCACGGTCGTTCAATTTTTCTTGAACGCATTTCTCGAATGTTGCCTGAACATAATCCCGCCAACACGAACCATTAATTATGTTAAAAATAAGAAAAATCGAAAATGATGAATATTAACTGGACAATCTGATCACCACTGGTTTACATGATAGAATTCATCCCTGGCTTTGATGGAGGGAGACAGACCTAATCGCCTTGGTCAACCTGTCAGCACTTCATGCTGCTGGGACTGCTGGGACAGTCCAGTCACACCATATCATCACATTACTAGTGGCAGGAATGAAACCTATATAACATGTCAATTACCAACCAAACTATATATATATCTTTTTGTTTTTACCCCGACGGGGCTTCAGCTCGAGGTAGTAACACTTCTCCCTAGGTTGTTCTGAGCACAAATAAAACATTTTTTACAAAGATTTTAAGCAAAAACTGTGAAGCCTGGGATTTCGTAATGTTTCCTTAATTCTCGAACCATCCCCCTTTTGACACATGGTCCTCCAAGCAAAGTAATAAAAATTTGGTGGGGGGATCCACAATGCCAGTTCGGTGCGGGATGCCTGTGCTTGGAATGAAATGAGGTTAGTGGGGAAATCTGTCTCCTCATCTGTGGGGGACACAAACATTCTTAGGACATGAGTAATGCAAGATACAGTGGCGGCATTGGCAGCTGTGTCGGTTCCGGCATTTCCGTTAAAGATGGGGTCAGAACAAAAGTTGCCATCTCGCGCATTTATGAAACCACCAGGAGCAGCCAAATAAGTTGGAAAAAACCTTTCTTGAAGGAAAATTAGATTTTTCCAGATTTGTGTTCCTTTGTGTTTGTTTTTAATTGCTCAACATATTTTCAAAAACCGAGTTTGATTTATTAATAGTAGAAAAATGTTAAACCGTGGAGTTAAATATTCCCGTCAGATTACATCGGGAAACACAGTTCACTTACCGAGACGCTAAACAACGCTGAACGACGCAGATCGATCATTTCCTTAAAAGCGACCGTCCAGGTGAAGATCATTCATCCATATTCCATGTGAGGTGAAGTCACAATGTGAAACCGTTTTGATAGAGTTCAGCCTTTAAATATTATGTGTTTTATACACACACAGAGACAACGTTGTGGAGGGGGTGTGTCACTGACGTCACCGTCACTTCCGTAAACAAGACAAGGCTCCGGTTTAAATTGTCTGTGAAAACACCGGTTGATTAGGAGAAGTGGGTGGAGGAAGATCGAAATCGTATCGCGAACCTTAATTTGACCAGTGCGATAGATCCAAGTCATTGCACACTGGACTTAATTTTCCGTGATGATAGTCAGTTCTCGACAGTGACGCTGAATCTGATATTACTCTGGACTTGGAGAACATTTCAAACCACGGATTTCAATCCTAATGTGACTAAGAAACAGAATATTTTCAAGAACTACCTGAAAATAAATTCCACTTTTATAAAACATGTATATTCTTACTTTTAAATAAAAGCTTTTTTCAAAACAAAAATACATTAAACGTTCCCTCAAATCAGAAGAAGGAGACGGAGCATGCTGTGATCTCGCGAGAAGATGGGAGTGGAAGTTAGTAGTGAGTGGAGACCCAACATGGCGCTAACTAACGCTCCGGTAGCTCCACCTCAGACAAAATAACAAAGTGAATTGCAAATAATATTTATATATATATGTATAAAAAAGGGAACACTGCGCAAAACCAAAGTGGAGGACCTCAAGGATAATTTCAATTTATTTTATAAAGCATACGTGATGGAAGACGACCAGGACTGCAATAATCCCACGAAAAGGAAGAAGACTGACTCAGCAACGGACACAGACAACGACTGGGACACCGCATGGGGAACAGTCGCCGCTCCATCATTACTAAGTTTGAACACTTCAAGCACAAGTGATTGAAGTGTCTGAAGTGTGATTAAAAGTAAAGGACGGGAGCTGAAAGGAACAGTGCTGGGCATGAACGATCTATTCCCCCGGGAGATCAACGACCGACGGAAAGTGCTGTACACTGTCCTGAAGGAGAACCGGCAGAAGGGTAAACGCGTATCGATGGTTGTTGATGAATTATATATAGACGGTCTGTTATACTGAGACTCCTCCACCACACCCTGGTTATTCTGATCATAATGTATGTATTCTTGTAATTCTGGTTATTTTAAACTGCAACATATAGGAATAGGCATGCTATCTATGTCAGGATTAAAATATCGCTATCTTCTACTTATCATTTGTTTGTGTAGTTATGTATCCCTACAAACTTACTACAATACTATGGCAGTGAAAGGGAATGTAAAGGAGGAAATCCCCGACTTATCTATGGGAAAGCATGGTAACGGTAGTAGAGCTATAGCCTTGGATGCACTGTGCCATCACCCCCTAACTAGCTTCAATGACACCCATTAAGTTTGTTAGTTGGAATGTGAGAGGCTTGGACTCACCTGCTAAACGTAGCAAAATCCTAACTCACCTCACCAAGATATACCCCAGCTTCTGTCTACCGCAAGAACTCCACCTCACTGCATCTGAGCACCTCAAACTCAAAGCTAAATGGGTTAATCAGATGTTTTCCGCATCATACAACTCAAAAAAAAGAGGCGTACCTATAGTGATAAATTAAAGTATCCCATATCAAAATAAAACCACAATATCAGACCCAGTAGGGCGTTACATAATGATTAATGGAATTTTGACATCAAATTAACCATAGCTAATATTTATGGCCCCAATGAGGATGACCCAAATTTCTTTCACAATATATTTTCAGAACTCTTAGAATTCTCTGAATCAATTATCATATTGGGAAGAGACTTCAACACAGTACTGGATCCAATTTTTGACTATTCTCAAGCCAGAAATATTCCCAAGTCCTGGGGTTTGTCGGTCACTATAAAACAATATATGAGTGATCTTTTTCTTGGTGATTGTTGGGCGATCAAATAACCCACATTCTAGAGAATATTATTCACCACCCCACCAAAGTTTCTCTAGAATCTACCTTTTCTTGACAAGTAACTCCGCACTGTCCAAAATCACCAGAAATCCACCCTACTGTAATTTCCGATCCTGGGCTGATGAGTTTCAACCTGATAAATGAAACAAACCGGAACCCCCTCGGCAGGTGGCGGTTTAACAGCTCACTTTTGACAGATAAAGAATTTAACCATTTCTTTTCAAGAGAATGGACTTCCTTCATTGAACTGAATGACTCCCCAGAAATATCACCATCCTTACTTTGGGAAACAGCGAAGGCAGATCGATGAGGTAGTATTATTTCATTCTCCACTCACAAGAAAAAGAAAGGATAAGAATGCCAAAATAAACTCGAACAGCGACTTAAGGAGTTGCACTCCCAACAAGCCCACTCATCTTCTGAGCAAATCTGAAATTAGATCAGGACAATTACATCTCAACTTGATACTATCATCCATCAAAAGACACAATTCCTTATGACATGAACAAGGAGCAATTTAATAATTTTTAATTCAATGACAAATCAGGTAAATTTCTTGCCAATCAATTGAAAGGGATAGAGAAAAATCACTTATTACAGCCATAAAAGATTCACAGGGTAGAATAACATACTCTCCACAAGTCATCAATAACATATTTAGAGACTTTTATAATAACCTATATCACTCGGATAATGAATCGAATATATCAAACATTCACTCATTCCTTGATGATATTGACCTTCCTAAACTTTTAACGGAGCAGGCTACCACCCTAGATCAACCACTTACTCTCGAAGAACTCAGGAAAGCGCTTTTCTCTATGCCCAACATTAAATCACCTGGATCAGATGGCTACCCAGTGGAATTTTATAAACACTTCTGGCCACTTATCTCCCCATTTATTCATCAGAATGGTTGCAGAGGTCAAGTCAACCTCTACCATGCCTCTGCACATGAATATTGCTCTCATTTCGATTTTGCCCAAACCCAATAAGGACCCGATCCTCTCCTCCAGTTACAGACCCATAAGCCTTATTAATTGCGACCTTAAGATTATAAGTAAAACACTAACCAACAGAATTGAAAAAGAAATTCCATTTATAATTCACCCAGACCAAACAGGCTTTGTCAAAAGCAGACACTCATCCAGCAATATGTGTCTTTTATTTAGTCTGATGAGAATATCTAAAAGGAACAACTTAAATACTATTATTGCCTCTTTGGATGCCGAAAAAGCATTCGATAGAGTTAATTGGAAATATTTATTTTCAATCCTCAACGAATTTGGCTTTGGAGAGTCCCTCATTCAATGGATCAGAATACTCTACAACTCTCCATCTGCTTCTGTCATCATCAATCCTTACACTTCACAGTAATATTGTAGGCATACAAACAGAAAACTCTGTTCACAAAATCAGTTTGTAATCAGACGATATCCTGTTGTACATACGGACCCCAATATCATCCCTGCCGGAGGTGTTCAATCCTATATCTTAATTCTCAGCGTCAGACTATTCAATAAATTGGATTCAACTAACAAATTTTATTGGAAATACAAGAAATCGAGAATTAAACTAGCAACACAAAGACTGTGGAGGCCTAGCAGCCCCAAATCTGGTGATGGTTTGCTAGATAATACTATCTAGCAAACCATCTTCAATAAATAATTAAATGGTTACAACCAGAGCAAAAATTGGCCCATAGATGGTGAGACATTGAACAATCTGAATGTCAGGAGTTATCATTATCCGATCTCCCATTCCTTATTGAATCTATAAGGAAACACAATTGCTTTAAAAACCCATTCATCGCAACAACTCTGTCAGCCTGGTGGATATTCCTCAAACTCAGTGGTCACACTCTATCTCTAAACCAATTCACGCCAATCTGGCACAACCCAGATTTCTTGGTTAAAAACAGACCAATAATCTTTAGGTCTTGGAAAAGACAAGTAATTACTCATCTGGAACACATTTTTGAAAACAATTCGCTTATATCCTTCCCAGCCTTAACCCAAAGGTATAATATCGGTGGCAACGGCTTCCTTCAATTACAGCAGTCTATAAAAGTTTCAATCAAATTGACGAAAAACATCCTACAACCACCTGAAATGATTGAATATGACTCACTCATATCGGTCACTTGAAAAATCCCTTTTCCAGAATATACAAACTTTTATTGAAAACAGACGACACCTTATCTTTACCTACAATGAAATAGGAAAGAGACCTTGCTGTTCCCACCGATATCAACCTGTGGAAGCTAATTTGCAACAATACCTTTTCTATGACCCGCAACTCCAAAATGCAACTCTTCCAATATAAGATTTTGCATAGAGCCCATATCACGGACCACAAAGTGTTTAAAATGGGTTTTGTGGATAAAGACATTTGCTCTCATTCGCTCTCCCTTGATACCAGAGATGACTACTTTCATGCCTTCTGTCTCTTCCTACCTATCCTAGCATTCTGGATCAACATCACCAAGATGTTGGTCCAGAACATCAGTCGACCCGCCAGTCAACCCGCCACTGAAACACCACCAACCCATTTTGATCGCCTTAACAATGGCCAAGAAAATAATATTGCTCAATTGGAAAAATAGAGATAATCTCACCACATCCCAATGGTTGCAGTTATGAATAGATTACATCTCAATGGAAAAACTATTGGCAATATCCCAAAAAAATGTTGATTGATTTAATGAAATATGGGAAACTTTTATCCCTGACATAACGCCATCATTTAATACTTGAGTCTTCCTAAGTCGGTGCAAGCTCGTTGTGCTTTGGGGCATGTGGGGGTCCTCCTGGTCTGCCGGGGCTTTGCGGTTGGGTGGATGCCTGGGCGGCTCTGGGGACATCCATGGTGCCTGGGCCTGTGTTCTTGGGGGATCCACAGGGGAGTTGGGTGGTCTGGGTGGTGGTGCCTGCTCCTTTACCTGAGTTGAGCCTGCCTGTCTCCGGGGGGTGGGGTGGGCGGGGCGACGTGCTTCCGGGGAGTACCTGCAGTTGGCGTCCGTGTGTTGGCTGCGGACGACCCGGGTGCTGGGGGTGGTGGAGGGCCTGTATAACTGGCGGCCTGCCGGCCTCGCCCAGGGGAGCTTGTAACATCGAGGTGCCCCGCGCTGGCACACGCTGCTATGTGTATGGGCACTTGGCACTCACGCCGGGCGGGGCATCTGGTTGGCTGCGTGGGGCGGGCCTCCCCCTTGTGCAGGGCGGGGGTTGGCATGGGGGTCCCGCCGCCTCGCCCGTGGGGTGGGCGGCTCGGGCAGGGTGTGGGTCTTTCGCTGTGGGGCCGGCATCCCGCGGTCCGTGCCTTGCGCCCATGGCCTGGGTTCTGTGTCAGCGGCTGCGTCTTGTGCTTGCACCCAGGGGTTGGTTGTATATGTGCACCCCTGGGGTGCGGGGTCTCCTCGTGCTCCCTGGGACTGGGTCATGCTCCTCTGGGCTGAGCGTGGGGGTTGCTCCACGGCCCTCTGGCTTCTCTGGGGGCCCAGGGGTCTTCTGTGGCCGCAGGGCAGGGTACCTGGGGCTTTCCTGCGGCCGTAGGGTGTCCATGGGGCTGCAGAGTTCGGGGGGCTTAAGGGCCCCTTCCGCTGCTTGAAGGCACCGCAACATATTACTGACTTTCTAAACCAGTACCAATGGGGATAAGTCATGTACACTCACCGATGGACATCTTACACACACACACACACACACACACACACACACACACACACACACACACACACACACACACACACACACCACCACCACCACCACACCTGCTTCAAGTGCACCCCAGCACCCTCCTGGTTGCATTCCTCTCCTTTCCTCCCTCATTTACTGCCATAATAATGACAGGAAGAGGCCACGTGACTAGTTGTAGTTCCAGTTTTCATGGACCTAATTCACTGTTCTTCAATACATGTTGCCATCCAATGTTCATGTTTTTGTGTAAATGTTGATTGTTTCTATGTTTATTTGTGTCACCGTGGTGATTCTCCTCCTCTTGGAGTAGTGATCAGCTGTTTATAGACCCAAACATGATAAATAGTACTCCAAAGAGGGGGATTGGTGGTGGCTCGCCAAAACCAGAAACTGTGCTCTATCATTCCACAGGACAGAGTTATTGCAGCAGTTGTTGACGATTAAAGAATTAAGAGTTGCATTGCAGGTTGAGAACTTTAACTCCACTTGCAGACTAACTCTGTCCTGAATGCAATGACATACAAATATTCTGTTGTATGCCCAGCATGCTGACAGCACAGGTTAAACAACAAAAAAAGCAGTGATTCATTCCGCAGTATGTTAAGTAGAAATGTGGCTTTGGCTACTCCATTTGCATTCTGGGAGCTAGGTGAATGAAGCCAAGTCTGGGCGAAAACTTTGAAGTTGATTATCTCAGAAACACAGTTTGCCACACCCTTGTCATTAACAAGTCATAGCTTTAAAAATATTTGCTTGATTTGCACAAGTGACACCTTGTTTGTAAGCTCTGATTCTCCTCTTTCAAATGACGTGAAAAAGAAAAAAAAGTAGAAAGCTGCCAAATGACCCTAAAGTGGGTCACATTTACAAATTCTAAATCAATATGGGAGGGTTATGGCATTGTGACATTAAATGGATACTCTGTATATCCCATTAGTCAGCTTTATTACACCGTATCACATTGGCCCATAGCTATTCCTGCAATTAAAATCATTAATTAATCATTTAAAATGAAAACAAAGACAGGTAGCAACAAATAGAGACACAAAAACACAACCTGTATCACAAAAATAACACTGGTTAGAAAAAAGACAGGTGACCATAAAACAGATAAAATGAATACGCAAATATATTAGTTGTACTAGTTAGTTTAAATCATCTGAGTTGGATTTTCAAGAGCTTCAGTAGCAAGATCAGGGCGGAGGAGCAGCAACGGCTGTCGCTGATCTCCATTGTCAGCGGTTGGAAGAAGAGTAGCTGAATTGAGAACTGTGCATCACTTCAAAGTGAGCAAGAGCAAGTGAAAGTATCATATGTTGATGATGGAGAACTGCTGCTGGAGAGAAATGAGCTGTTTTGCTCTGTAGCAAGCTGGTGGCCACAGCATGTGATACTAACACAGAATGTAGAATGTAATTCATCTCCATGAGGCTGTAACAACCCAGCTGACATGAAATCATCTTTGTCATCTGGCAAACCCAAACATCGAGCAGATGCAAGATCTTGTTTAAAAGTAAGAGCCCTTACAAGCCCTTCCCATGAGCCATTGCTGATAATGGCTGGGCAAGTATCGCATAATCCACAATCCAAGAGCGACAGTAACCACTTCTGTTATTATCATATGTGGTTCTTGGCATAACTAAAATGGAGGTATCTCTAGCATTGCCCGGGATGTGACCCTGTGAAAAGAGTAAAAAAGTGGATAATAAATAAATACATTTATGATGTCATGACCCAAATAGTGAACTTTTTTTTTTTTTGACACTTTGTGACCATTTTGAGCTGAGTATTGTAGGAGCTCCTGTGTATCAGCAACACATGACACCTCATCTACCGAGCAGATCAGTAAATCATTGACATATTGATTCAAGATTCAAGAGGTTTATTCGTCACATACATATACATACTTTCATACATACTGTATATGCAGTAAAATGTCAATGCAACGCACCTGGTGATTACGCACAATATGTTCTAGACTGAACACAATAGCCACCTAAAATGTATAAAAAAACTATAAAAAACTACTTATAAAATAATTAGAATAAAATAAATAGAATAAAATAAAATATTGGATTAATGCGCAACCATTTATAAATTATAAATTAAACAAGTGTGCTCTGTGATGAACGGCGTCATTCACAGCACACAAATCTTGAACACAACGCCACGAGACTCTGTCTGCCTTCTTAACATGCAGTATTGGTGTATTGCATGGAGATGAGGGACATGGCGGTCGAGCGTCCCGAAAAATGATGGATTTGATTTAGGTTTATTAGGGCAGAGCGTTGAATATCTTGTGCTGGAGTCTACGAGAAATGGTATTTGCTCACCGTTTATCTGGAGGATGATGGTCGGGCATCGATCGGCTGGGGCCAGAACAGGGGGTATGAGTATGTGTGTAGGAGTATGTGTGCTACCATACATCTTTGAGTTTCACAGAAAAACAGTGGAGCCATTTGTAAGTTATCAGCTGCCATGGCGTGGCACACATTTTTCGCAGCTTTCGTTTTATAATGGTGGAGGTGGACATGTAATACTAATTTGTGAGGTAATGAGACATTAATCATCTGTTGAGTGGCATTACTTTGTTTCTGCTTTGTCTCCCTATTTCTCACCTCTCTGTCCCACATGACATACTTTCCAATCAGAATCAGAATCAGAATCATCTTTATTGTCAATTAAGTTTACACATACAAGGAATTTGTCTTGATGTTTGGTGCATACAATAGCAAGAAACAAATGTCATAAGAAAACATGATAAACATATATATAGAATATATAAAATATATAAGAATATGTAAAATATGGCTGTTTGCAAAAATATGGCTGATAAAATAAAATATGGTTGCAGTGGAGGAGTTGGATACGCCTTCCCAGAAAGAAACTCTTGCTGTGGTGCTAAACCCAAAAACATATATTTAAAAAAACAACACTCAAAGATGTATGATAGCACACACCGACTTTAAGTAAAACAACAGGGACAGTGCCTATGTTTCACAAATGTATTTTTGCGATCAAACAAAACAAAAGATGCCAAAGTTTTGGCCTAATCTGCCTTCATCAGAGCATGAATGTAGTAGAGGTGTCATGTGATCTATATAGGACAGTGAAATCTAACCAATTGCTCAAGTCTTCTTGAAGAGACAGTGGATAGGAAGGTCCCATGGTACAGATCAGCAAACTCACAGACGGACCAATGCAAAAGGTAAAATTTACATTTGTTCATATACATACAAATTTTGAGGCTAGGTCAGAACAAATTTGAAATTCTAAAAACAAAACAGTACTGCTACTGATTTTAACAGCATGCAGTAGCCAGCAGCAACATTGGGGGCCAAAATACCAATCCAAAACCACATACAATATACAGGTACTCCTTACTTCATGACCAAGTCCCGTTTCTACAACCAGGTCGTAGCAAATTGGTCGATAAGCGAGGACCCGTGTTATTTCGATGTAAAGGGCCGTGGCGATTGGGAACGCTAGTGTAGTGAATAGTGACAGCCTGCGGGAACGAGACTGAGAACGGTAATGCGCAATGAAATGCTTGACGTTGAGACGACGCGCACGTGGAGCACACGCTGCACTATTGTACGCAGGGAACAATACCGATTGGTCAGAGGGCTGGTCGTAAGTCCGAATGGTCGTTAAACAGGTAGGTCGATGAGTGAAGAGTACCTGTAGAGGCCAGCAGCAATTCTATGGGGCAAAACACAACCACCACTGAATGTAGTAGTAGTAGTGTCATGTGATCTATGTAGGGCTTCATACTGGTTGAATCACATGTGACTGGGAGGGGCAGTCACTGAAATACCTCAATTTTTGAGGTAAGGTCAAAAGCAATTTAAAATTTCAGTTATTGTTTGAAATCAAAGGATAAAGATTGGTATATGGGAAATAAACAACATTATAAAATGTTCAAAAAATTAACCAACAAAATTAAAGTTTTGATTATTAGTCAATTTTGTACATTTTGAGGAAACATTTCAAACTATAGTCATCATTCTAACCAGCTGGAGCTATTGTTTTTAACGTATACATTTAAAACATTTCTCTTTGAGAGAGTAGCTTTGTTGTAATACCGCCTCTGAATGGAGTGGGCACATGTTCCAGTCCAACAAAATGTAAAGATGCATAAAAGACTCAAAAAGTTTGTGTCCAGGGTGGTAGGGGTCGGTCACAATCTTTCCTGCTCGCCCAGGGTCTTTGAGGCGTACAGTTCCTGGAGGGAAGAAAAATTGGAGCTGGTCACCTTCTCAGCAGAACGAATGACACACTACAGTCTGCCCCTGTCCTTGGCAGTGGCAGCAGCGTTCTCAATGGTTATGGAGGAGGTGAAGATGGACTCAATGATGGCGGTACAGAGGTGCACCATCATTGTCTTTGGCAGGTTGAACTTCCTCAGCTGCCGCAGGAAGTACTGTACATCCTCTGCTGAGTGTTTTAGTGACCTCAGCTCCAACTTGAGGTCCTGGGTGATGGTACTTCCCAGATAGCGAAAGGACTCGACAGTGTCGACTGGGGAGTCACACAAGGTGATGGGGGCAGGTGGGGCTGGGTTCTTCCTGAAATCTACAACCATCTCCACTTTCTTCACAGCACTGAACTCAAAGTCGTGCTGACTGCACCAGGACACCAGATGGTGGATCTCCCACCTGTACGCAGACTTATGCCCACCAGAGGTGAGCCCAATGAGGGTGGTGTCATCCGAAAACTTCTGGTGCTTGACAGACTGGTGACTGGAGCTGCAGCTGTTGGTGCACAGGGAGAAGAGTAGAGGGAAAAGAACACAGCCTTGACAGGAACTGTGCTGATAGCTTGAGAGTCAGAGACATGTGTGGGCATCTCCTCCCACAGGTAGGGGTTTAGGGAGGGAGACAGTGTCTTTCTGGCTGTGGTTTGCCAACATGGCGAGAGTTTTTATTATAATGTTGAACATAAAAGGCTTGCTGGTCACAAGTATAAATAATAATGAATTTGGGCACAGGAGGAATGGCATTACGAACTGGCTCCTGGGCAGCTGATGACCCATGCACCGCTCCCCTATGCACGACAGACCAACATTAAGAAAGCTCCCTGCTCCGAGTCTGACAAATCAGCGCCACACTGATTCGACTGATTCAAGGCAGCTTGGCAGCCGTGGGAAAGGGAGCCATGTTGCCATCTGCAGCCGCGGCTTGACCACGCCCCTTGGTCCACCACAACGTGTTTTCTCAGCTTCACGTGCTGCCTCATGTCAGACAGAAAGTCTACGATCCAGCTGCAGGAGGAGTCAGGCAAACTCAGCTGGGAGAGCTTGTCCTGCAGCAGAGCCAGGATGATGGTATTAAAGGCGGAGCTAAACTCCACAAACAGGATCCAGGCTTAGATTCCTGAGGAGTCAAGGTGTCGGAGGATGAAGTGGAGGGCCAGATATACTGTATGGTCTACGGACCTGTTGGATCTATAAGCAAACTGCAGGGGGTCCAGGAGTGGGTCAGTGATAGCTTTGAGGTGGGACAGCACAAGGCGCTCAAATTACTTCACTCCCACAGAGGTCAGGGCGACAGATCTGTAGTCATTAAATCCTGCGGTCCTTGGCTTTTTGGGGATGGGGATGATGGTGGGGGTCTTGAAGCAGGCAGGCACATGGCATGTCTCCAGTGAGGTGTCAAAGATGTCTTTGAACACCGGAGACAGCTGATCAGTAGAGTTCTTCAGTGTGGATGGAGAGACAGAGGCACAGCTGCTTTGTGGGGGTTGTGTCTTTTAAAGAGTTTGAGTCTCTCCGGAATGGTGAGAGAATTCATGGTGGGAGATGTCCAGACCCCTGCTTTGGTGGGGGAGGTTGAGCTTTTGGGAGATGTCGAGGGGGATGGTGCCAGGACCATTGTCTTTCAAAGCCACAGTAAAAGTAATTCAGACTGTTGGCCAGGCATGAGGTGTTAGTGGATTGGGGGCTCTTGGTTTGCAGTTTGTGATCTGTCTGAGACCCTTCTAGACAGAAGCAGTCATTTGCTGAGAACTGCTTCTCATAGTACAGTTGTTTCTTTCACCGCCTTACTAAACCTGTATTTAGCCTTTTTGAACCTGTCTCTGTTCCCACTCCGAAACGTCTCTTCCTTCTCCAGCCTAAGCCGCCTGAGTTTGGTTGTTAACCAGGGTTTGTCATTGTTGTAACTCACCCTAGTACGCGATGCACAGCCATCCTCAGAAAAACTGACTTAGCATGTCACAGCCTCTGTGAACTCATCCTGACTGGAAGCTGGAAGCTTGTAGCATTCCTGAAAACATCTTAGTCAGTATATGCAAAGCACGCCTGACGATCCTCCACAGCTTCATTGGTCCATTGCTTTGATGTCCTCACCAACGTGATAGGCACTGCTTACTGTAGTGTAACAGTGATCCAGAATGTTCCCCTCTCTGGTTGGACATTTAATGAACTATCTATATTTGGGTAGTTCATGGGTGAGATTCCCTTTGTTAAAATCACAGAGGACAATAACTAGGGAGTCCGGGCTGTGCCTCCTGCACGTGGGCCTACAGTGGAATGTAAACACTGACCAGTATGAATGAAGCAAACTCATAGGGGAAGAAGAAGGGTTTACAGTTAATGAAAAAAGATTCCAGATCAGGAGAACATTGTTGTAGGATTACAAAACATTGTTGTATAACGTGGTTTAACGTTGTTACACCAGCCACTGTTAGTATAAAAACAGATTCCCCCACCTTTCGTCTTGACGGAGACTTCCGTGTTTATTGACACACACAAAAAGATGGAAAGAACAAAGGCCAACCATTGGCCGTCTGACCCAGCTCTTCCCCTGACTATCAAAACCTCTTGAAACTGGCTAGAAATGAAGCCTGAAAACTAGTCCACCAGTACCTCTACTACTAGTATAGAATTTTTGTGTGACGTCAATGTGGCAAGCTTTTTTCTTTTTTTTTTCTTGCAACATCAGAAACTGTTTTTGTGGCGAGAGGCTTTGGCCTCCTCCTGGACCGCAGCCTTCTGCCAGAGGGAAGTGTTTCAAACAGTTTGTGTCCGGGGTGGAAGGGGTCAGCCACAATCTTACCTGCATGCCTCAGGGTCCTTGAGGCGTACAGGTCCTGGAGAGATGGCAGATTGCAGCCAATCACCTTCTCAGCAGAGCGAATGACACGCTGCAGTCTGCCCTTGTCCTTGGTGGTTGCAGCAGTGTATCAGATGCTGAGGGAGGAGGTGAGAACGGACTCAAAGATAGAAGTGTAGAAGTGCCCCATCATCGTCTCTGGCAGGTTGAATTTCCTCAGCTGCCCGGAAGTACGTGTTAGGCCCACGGCCTCCCAGCATCACTAGAGGCCGCCGTTGCCCCATCTGCAGCTACCTACTCAAGCCCAATTGCACACGCCTGGGATCAATTACCTGCACAGTATTTAATCCCAGCTTCCTAGTCATTCCTTGCCAGACCGTCAATTAGCTTTCCCAGAGTTGTATCGCTATTGGCTCCCTTCCAAGTTCCTAGTGCATATTCCTAGTTCCTAGTTTACGTCTCGTTGTCTCGTCTTCCCCTTACCTGCTTGTCTCCTCTCATCGACCCAGTCTGTCTCTCCAAATCCAGCCAGCCCGGTTTACCTGCCTGTCTCCGCTCGTCGACCAAGGCTGCCCGTCCATCTCCATCCAGCCTGGTTCCCCGTCTCTCCACCCGGATCCTGGACCCCATCTCCTGGTCATCATCATCCCTGCCCTGCCCTGCTCCATGCCTACCCAACCGGGTCCCCCAACTCCACCGTCCCGGCTAATAAACGTCCTTTGCCTGCCTTCCATCTCCCTGTGTCGTGCGTTTGGGTCTCTCCCAGTTCTGGTCGTGACAGTACGTCCTCTGCTGGGCTTTCTTGATGATGGAGCTGATGTTACTTGAGGTCCTGGGAGATGATGGTTCCCAGGAAGCGGCAGGAGTCCACAGAGTCGACTGGGGAGTCCCACAGGGTGATGGGGGTGAGTGGGGCAGCGTTCTTCCTGAAGTCCACAACCATCTCCACTGTCTTTACAGCGTTGAGCTCCAGGTTGTTCTGGCTGCACCAAGTCACCAGATGGTCAAGCTCCCACCTGTAGGCGGACTCATCCCCACCAGAGATGAGCCAAATGAGGGTGGTGTCTTCTGCAAATTTCAGGAACATGACAGACTGGTGGCTGGAGGCGCAGCTACTGGTGAACAGAGAGAAGAGCAGAAGAGAAAGAACGCAGCCTTGAGGGGAACCGGTGCTGATCATCCGGGAGTCAGAGAAGTGTTTTCCCAGCTTCACGTGCTTCTTCCTGTAGGACAGGAAGTCTGTGATTCCACTTGTCCTGCAGAAGAGCTGGGATGATTGTGTTAAAGGCGGGGCAGAAATCCACAAACAGGATCCTGGCATAGGTTCCTGAAGAGTCCAGGTGCTGGAGGATGAAGTGGAGAGCCAAGTTTACTGCATCATCCAGGAGAGGGTCTGTAATGGATTTGAGGTGGGAAAGCACAAGGCGTTCAGAAGACTTCATCACCACAGAGGTCAGGGCGATGGGTCTATAATCATTAAGTCCTGTGTTCCTTGGCTTCTTTGGGACTGGGATGATAGGGGCGCATTTAAAGCAGGCTGGTACATGGCATGTCTCCTGTGAGGTGTTGAAAAGGTCTGTGAACAACGGAGACAGCTGATCAGCACAGTGCTTCAGGGTGGATGGAGAGACAGAGTCTGGTCCAGCTGCTTTGCGGGGGTTCTACCTCTTGAAGAGCCTGTTGACGTCAATCTCCAGTATCAAAAGAGTCGTCACTGGGATGGGGGGGCTCTGAGTTGAGTATGTGTGAAGAGGCCGAGTCTTCTGCTGTGGTGGGGGAGGTGGAGCTGGAAGGCTGGGGCTGGTGGAAGGTGTCACGGGGGATGGTGTCAGGACTGTCCCACCGCTTTTAAAAGCGGTGGGACAGCAGTAGTTGTTCAAAGCAGTAGTTGTTCAGGTCGTTAGCCAGGTGTGAGTTATCCAAGGAGTGAGGTGTTTTTGGTTTGAGGTTTGTGATTTATCTGAACCCTTTCCAGACATAGGCATTGAAAACTGGTGTTGGAGGCTCTTTGAATACAGTCGTTTAGCAACTCGCACCTCTTTGCTATACCTGTATTTAGCCACTTTAAACATGTCTCTGTCCCCATTCCAAAACGTCTCTTCCTTCACTCATCAAGGCTATTGGTAGCAGTCCTGAAAACGTCCCAGTTGGTGCAGTCCAAGCACGTCTGAAGATCCTCCACAGCTTCACTGGTCCACTTCTTTGATGTCCTCACCCAAGGTTTACACAGCTTTAATTTCTGCCTGTATGCAGGAATCAGGTGGACCATGACGTGGTCAGAGTGTCCCAGTGCAGCTTGGTGGAAGGCATGATAGGCACTGCTTACTGTGGTGTAAAAGTGGTCCAAAGTATTCTCCTCTCTGGTGGGGCATTTAATAAACTGTCTATATTTGGGGAGTTCATGGCTGAGGTTTCCTTTGTTAAAGTCGCCTAGGAGAATAACCAGGGAGTCCGGGTTTGTCCGTTCCACACACCATATCTGGTCGGCGAGCATGTACTGTGCGTCCTGCACATTGGTTTGCGGTGGTATGTAAACACCGTCCAGTATAAATGAAACAAACTCACGGGGAGAATAGAAGGGTTTGCAGTTAATGAAGAAAGATTCCAGATCAGGAGAACAGTGCTGTGGGATCACTGTCACGCCATTACACCAGCTACTGTTAGTGTAAAAACACAAACATAAACATACACCATTAGTTTAACCATAATAACATGGAACACCATTTAGGTATGAACCAAAGCGTCCTCCAATCCACTCTGTCCTCCTTTTTAAAATGTATGTATTTATTTATTTATTTAATTATTTATTTATACAAACACTCTTGGCGGGGCACACTTTCTTATCTGGAATGGTTCTACACACACACACAGTCGGCGGCGGGACGCCCTCACACACAAGAGACACAATTCACAATGCTCTTCTCTTTTTTTCCTACGTCACAGAAGGTGCAGAATCGCCACACTGTATCTCTGGTAAATAATATTTATATCAAGATTTATTTATATATTTATATTTGAATATTTATTTATTTAATTTTTAAATGTTCAAATGTTTACTTTGTAACACCACATTTATTGAAATACTTTCATTATCTTTTTTCTGATGGATCCTGTTCCCTACATGTTTCATAGCTTTTTCATAACTGTATTAAAGCAGCATTATGTCACTCTTGGTATTTGAGATTTGGTGCCCCTACAATTTTGGAGTGCAATTGCATTTTTCACAACCGTTGTAAAACTTGGTCAGGAATTAATCTAAGTGGTTTTACTGGTCTTTAATCACTTTATCACAGCTCTGTTAGTTTTATAAGATGTCCCTGCATGCTTTCCTTGGATTAAAACTTTGTTTAATGTTCTGGCTCATAGCTTAGCCAGGCTTGTTTTTAGTCTGGTGGCTAAGCTAACTACTCAAACATGTCAACTATGCCCAGGGAGGACTATGTGCTTCTCCATGCATGTGCATCCTCTTCATGCAGGGACACAATGACTGGATTAATGATGTTATTCAGGTAGTATGGGTTTGTCACTCTACCATTCACAAAGTGTAGGGCAGTTCTGTATTGACTAGACACACCTGCTCACACTGTAACACCACCACCACCAAGGCTCGTCTGGTGACAACAGTGGCTGATATATAGTGCTCTCCTTGACATCTCCAACATCGTTGGCAGCCATCATTTCTGCTCAGCGTGAATTGAGAGATTCTGTTTGTCTGTTTCATCAGAGAACAACACTGAGGCCCACTGGTCCCTCGTCCAGCGTAAATGCTCCCTGGCCCATGCAAGACGATGATGCCTGTGCCTGTTAATGTGGTCTAGTACCTGAGGTGTCTTGGAATGTGTGGCGTCCCGAGACAGCCCCCGTTGTATAAGATAATTACTAACAGACGGTCAGGGGTCAGGGGTCCCGAGAGAGAGAGGGGGGTGGAATGTGAACTGTGACCTATGTAGGTGAACCAAATGGTCAACGTTGTCTTTGGACAAGCATAAAAGAACCCGTCCGAGTTGCATCCAGCAGAGAATACAAGTCAGCGTCAGCGGTAACTCCTTCCACATCAACACATCAAATTCATCAAGAAACGACATACCCTTGCAGGTCGTCTAGCACGGAGACCACGCTGATGTAAATGGTTTTGAATGGTCTCATGTGACACTTGGGTGCCTCTCACCTCCCTTAAATGTGCCTGGAGTTGAGTGGCATTCATCATCTGGTTCCGCAAGGCACTGTTCACAATGAAACGGTCATCAGTGTGGGATGTGGCCAAAGGATGTCTACTTCTATACCTTTCTGTGACTCTTCCAGTCTCTCTGTATATCTGTTGCAACCTGCTGATGACACTCTGTGACACTGGAAGCTCAGTGGCAACTTCCCTCTGAAAACATCCTGTTTGAAGCCTCGCAATGGCGAGGTACTGTTGATCAATTGTTAGGTGTCGTCGTGGTCTCATGATGTTAAAATGTGAACAGCATGATGAAGAGGACTGTTTAAATACCAATTCTAATTGAACCAGGAAATGTATTGGTCGATTCATGGATCAAACACCTGTTGTGAATTTTGCCGTTCAGCTCCTTGTTAGAGAACAGCAAGTTGTGCAAAAAGTACTGAAACATTAAACAGTTGGACATGTGCATTCAAAAGTCTAGAGAAGGTCAAATTAAGTTCACCTGTAAAGGTTATAGTGCATTTTAGGTTTATCCTGAAATTTCACCCGAAAGCCGAATATCCCTAAGTTTTTGTGAGTAGTGTATACTGTGTATATATATATATATATATATATATATATATATGTATGTACATACTGTATACACAGATATATACATATACAGTATATATACTATATTCTTTTTTATTTCTGATAGACATGCCTCTAATTTGAAGAGTTGGGAAAAGTAATTTGGTTTTACCAGTACACACAGTTGTGAATCATCAGGGTGGCGATGAAATTTAACACCATATTTGCAAATAATATCACCAGGGGGACGCACATAGATAGATAAGAGCATAGGGTCAAGAATCGATCCCTGGGGTACACCAAACTTTACTTCTTAAATATAAATTAAACCATGAAAGCACTGTCCCCTGGATACCAACATACTTCCGCAAGAAGCTTAAAAGTATGCTGTGGTCCACAGTGTCAGAAGCTGCACTCAAGTCAAGAAGCAGCAACAATGCTGTTGAATCAGAATCAACAGTAATTAGTAGTTCATTGAGTACTCTGGTCACGCAGTTTCAGTGGAATGACAAGACCGAAAGCTAGATAGGTATTAAGTGAAGAGATTGTTGTTGGATAAGTAGGTAATAGGTTCATCAGTGACAGCCCTTTCAAATAGTTTCGGCATAAAAGGAGGATTGGTAATTGGTTTGTAATTATTCAGAATTTGCGGATCAATAGTATTTTTGAGCAGCGGTTTGATAATGACAGCTGAAAGCACAGAGCCTATAGAAAGCAACTTGTTGATAATATCAAGAATAGGACAATTTAAAACAGGAAGCAGTTCTTTAAAAGGATTAGACGGTATAAGGTCTAATATGTAGGTTGTAGATTTGGAAGCAGTTACAAGGCTGGTAAGGCCCTCAGGGGAAATTATTTCATACTGTGAAATCATAATGTCCATCAAAGCACTAAAGAATTTATAGCCATCATTCTGAGAAGAGTGTGGACCAGTGAATTTATCTCTAATGGATTCAATCTTATTTGTAAAGAATTTCAGAAAATCAGCAGCACTGAATGAAGAGTTATTGGCAGGGATATTCTGTATTCTGAGTTTAGCAACAGTATCAAACAGAAACCGTGGATTTTATTTATTATTGTTAATCAAGTAAGATGAATATGCTGTCCTAGCAAGGCACTATTCAGAATATCATTATCATGATATTCTGAATAGTGCCTAATGATATTTGGCACTATCCCTTAATGATATTACAGAATTATATACTGTAATATCATTAAGGGAATCAGAATTTGCATGACAGGAGTCAAGTATGTCAGGTAAACACTCAGCCAGTATAGACCTAGTATTGCTGTCAATAAGTATGTGTATGGCGCTCTGAACCCTTTCTTGGAATGCAGAGAGAGACATTGAAAAAGACACAGGAGCGATGAGAAAGCGGGACGTGTAAGATAGATGAAACATCAGATTCTATATTTTTTGTAAAAATTAGGTCCTGTGTATTTCCACGGTTGGGAGTGGCATTCTTCACATCTTGGGTAAAGTCAAGATTAGTAACAAGGTCCATGAATTCAACTGATCTAGAATCTGAACAGGGATGTACATGCAAGTTAAAATAACACAGTTAAATTACTCTATGATATTTGACAAGAGCAATCGACAGTAATTCAGATAACTTAGATAAAAAAAATTGGATTGTGCTTTGGGGGTCTAAAATGGTTATTGCAAGACTGTGTTGTTGAGTTCTGATAAACACGGCTAAATATTCAAAGGTTGAACATTTTGGGTGCCATGCCTCAGCAGACAATAAGTCTACTTGTGGACAGCATCAGACGTCGTTGTCAAGCTGTAATTGATGCTCAAGGGCACATGACAAGTTATTGAGACATTGACATTTTTTGTTGTTTTATACCCACCACTGTTGTTGGCTTTTGTTTCAATAAATTGTTTGAGATGAGGAAATCACCATTGCACACTTCTACTTAAATGCCCTACTTTCATGATATAATATCACTGTAGTGTATATATACAGTATATATATATATATAGGCTTGCATATGCTGTGTGTCCACAGCACACCAATAGATGTCTGGAATGGTTGCTAGTCCCATAATGTAAATTACCTCGGTTTGGATGCATGAGGTCGTCATCCCTTAGGGTTACAGTTACTTCTCTTATCTGAACAAACAGATTTGTAATATAAGGGATAAATGACTTCACTGCATGAATGAACCACAATTGAATAGGATAGAACAACGGTTACAGTAGCAACTAATCTTCTCCATTCATTAGTGCAGTTAGATTGTCCTTTAGAAGGATCATATTGAAATACTTTTACCGGGTTATCTTTCTCAACATTTCAACAGAATGTATCCCTTTACAATCAATAGAATTATATGTAACTTTAGTTAAATTTATATAGTTTGGAAATATTGTAGCCCATGCTAAGCATTTAGATTCTTCCCATGTCATTGGTATAAGCGAAAGATGGAATGGTGCTTGTACCGAGTGAGGCATTTTTGATTTACACCATGCTCTTCTTTTAAGGAATGATTCAAAAACTTCCACCATCTATTTTGTTGAAATTAATGCCCAGTGGATTCAACCTTTAACCATAGATTTGTTACTTCAGTGACAGAGCGCCCTTCTCTCAAATAGGGCTCTTTTTCTAGGTGTGGTGCAAGCGAGAGTGGGCTGGGGGAGTGGCCAAAAAGCATTGTGGTTCTATATCCCAGGGCCGAGTGATCAACAGGATGATGCTGATGGAAATGAGGAAGATGATCACACAGACGTGACCAATCTTTTCCTGTTGACGGGGCGTCATCCTTTTCAAGTACAGGTTTTTGCCACTGTAGCGGCAAATCCTCATCGGAGACAGAGGTTATTGGACATACTCCATTGGGATCGTGATCTCAGTTCACGTGCGATGATTCTCCATCGTTTTCGTTTATCTGGTCCTCTGGAAGGTTGCAAAATTCTTGCAATGAGATGCTTGTACCCACGTTGCTTGTTCTGCCACCTTAACTGCTACTGCGGTGGTGAGGAGGATATGGAACGGTCCCAGGAATCTGGCAGAGTTCCAGCTTTTCCTCTGGACGTCACGCTTCACCACCCAGTCAACTGGTCGGAGGTCATGCAGTTGTCCTTCAAGTGGGGCGGGTTGGGATGATCTGGGTACATACACTTAAAACACTTTAAGTGAGAGGCACACATTATGACAGTATTGTTTTACCCATGTCCACTGTTGTGAAAGTGGAGTACGCAAATTAAATCTGTGATTGTCAATCAGTTATTTGAATAACTGACTGCAATCTTAATACCAAAATAATGCATGCAATGAATATAACAACAGAATAATATCATAATGTAGGGGATAATGTTCATCTACAAAATTGCCGATAATATGAATTGTACAGTGTTTTAAATTAAGAAATTTATAAAGAAATTAGAAAGTGTTAAATATTAACTGAACAATCACTGATCGGTGGTAATATGAAGGGAAAAAAAAAAGACCCAAATCACATTTGTCTACCTGTTAGTAGTTAAGAATTAAGTAGTAGTTAGTAGAAGATTATAGTTGCAGGCATAAACTCACTCAAATTTGATTTGAGTGAGTTTATTTTCACAATTTTTAAACCTAATTTTATAAACTTTTAAAGATTTTTTTAATCATAACAATTTGGCTGGGTGATTAATAACTCATTTTCTGTGGTGTGCCAAACTCAGAACACAATTCTATTTTTACTGTACATGAACTTTCTGTAACATCCCCTGTCTGGCCCAGGTTACAGAGATCAAGCCAGCCAGGGGAAGAGTTGTACATTCTTATTGCAGCAGCCAGAAAATAACTGCTATAGCGTTCCTTGGAGCACCATGATTGTGTCAGTCTGTTGCTAAAAGTGCTTCTCTGCTCTGCTACAGTATCTTGTAGGCTTTGTGAGGGATTGTCCATGATGGCCATGAGTTTGGCCCTCATCCTTGTTAGTCATCTTCTCTACAGAGTCCAGGGTGAGGCAGAGAACAGAACCAGCTTTCTCTATGAGCTTCTTCAGAGTCTTTGCATCATCCACCTTGGTGCTGCACACCACTATGTAGAACACTGCACTGGACTGCCAGGACTGACTGTTAAAATATGTTCAACAGAGTCCTGCACACTCCAAGGGACCAGAGCATACTCAGGAAATAAAGCCGGCTCATGTCTTTCTTATCCAAGGCTTCTACGTTACCATTCAGTCCAATTTGTCGTCCAAGTGTTCCAGACAAGTTCTTGAAGTTTTGGACCACCACCGTGTACTCTCCCTGGATGGAGACTGGTGACAGGTGGGCCTTAGTCCTCCTACAGTCCAACACTGTGTCCATTGACTTTCTGATGTTGAGCAGCAGGTTGTTCTGCTTGCACCACTCAACAAAACTATCCACCAGTCCTCTTTACTCCTACTACTGTCCTCCACTGATACATCCCACAATTGCAGTCATCAGAGAAGTTCTGCAAATGACAGTATTTGTAGTATTTGTGTTGTATCTAAAATCAGAGGCATAGAGTGTGAAGAGGAAGAGAGGCAGAACTGCGGGTGGAGGGGGGAAGGGATTGGGGGTTGAATGAGGCAGGGTGGGCTGGAGAGGGAGAGATAAGGGAATCTGAATGGGTGTGGATGAGCAGGGCTATCAGAGCTGGGCGGAGATGAAGGAAGATGGGGTGGAAAGTCATGGATTGAGGTGGGGGAGGGCATAATGAGTCCCAATGCCAAACTTGTTGAAGAACTGGTTCAACTTGTTGGCTCTGTCCAAATCACCCACTACTTTTGAGTTGTAAGCCTGCTTTTAGCCAGTTTAATCATCCTTATGCTGCTCCATACCTCTCTTGTGTTGTTCTGTTGTAGGTCGTCCAGTGTCTTCTTTACACAAGATCTGAAGACCCTCTTATTAGCCATTTTTGTACCGCAGGAACTTTTTCATAGTTCTAAGAACTTTTTGGAGGAACTGTCCCTTTTTTGTGTTCGCACTGCAGGAACTAGGAACCGTCGTAGTTTTAGAACTCTGTTTTGACGAACCGTTGTAGCTCTTACTCCAGGGCAGGGACTAACTGGCATAAGGCATAACTTTCAGTGACGTTAGTGCATGGTGACTGGCTTACTGTCCTTCGCCCCCAGTGCACTGAGGACAGTCCGCCCAGTCCAATCACATCGCTCTGAGTGCAGACCAGCCGATGTACATAACCTCAGCGGTAATAAAAAACAATGAAAATAGTATAATAGTATTACTAGTATTGTAGATGTATTTTTTTTTTTTCCGAAATTAATGTGATAAAAAAAAACCTGTGCTGTGTCCCAATGCAAGCCCTTGCCTTACCAAAGTCGGAACAAACTTTTAAACAATGTATCTAATATGAGTGATGATCCAGAAACTGGATTGCTTATTTCTCATCTCAAATTTGTTCAGAAACAGACTTTGGTGGACTGATAAGGTAAAATTAGTGAGAGTTACAGAGTAAATACAACACGGAACTCAGGCTGAAACCCTGTTGGCTGACATCACTTCAGTGTAACTTCAGTGTCACTTCAGCGTCACTTCGGCGTCCTTACTGGTGGTGCGAATTCAACCACAAAAAAAGCTCTTGAAGGTATCTAGGTCTCGGAGGACAGTTCTCCCCAGTTACTAGTTCCCCTGAGGGAGTCCCTAGAACTGTTCGGTGCAAAAACGCCTATTGGCATTGAGAAGGGCCTTTACTTCACTAGTAATCCAAGGCTTGTTGTTGGGAAGACAATGCAACCTCTCGGTTGAGATATTTTTCTCTACTTCTTATACAAGACAATCGCTTTTTTGCCTTTTTTGTCAAGGGGATGTAGTGGTGCTCACTCTACATGATGAGTCCCAGATGAGGTGCTCACCAAACACAATTCTTCACATGGTCAGTGGTGAGAGCAGAGTCGGACACCCTGTGTGAGGGATAGAGGGGGAAAGTCTGCGATGTCGCATCATATCGCCGTTATGCTCAGACTTAACAAGCGGTGGTGATGGGCGTGTGCAGCAATGAGGCTCTGTGTCATGATCTTTCCCCTGCCTTGATTCTCTGTCTATCTGTTGCTGTCTCCCTCTAGCCCTCTCTAGCTCCCCCTGTCTGCCCCTAGGTCCCTCTGTCCCTCTCTGGCTCCCTCTGTCTGTGTCTGGTGTCACTTCATTTCCCTGTTACCGCACACCTGTCCCCAGTCAGTAATCGCACCACCTGTCTCCACCTTCCTTGTCACTCCCCTGGTATTTAACCTGGCCCCTTTCAGTCTGTTTGTTTTGGTTTGTGCATGTCTCTCTGCCTATGTTGCTGCATGTGTCTCTGCCTATGTTGCTGCATGTCCTCTCGCCCGTTCCACATACCTGCCTGTTTCCCTGTGTGTGCCCTGGACTCTGAGTTCCTGTTTCTCCACCAGCTCCTCTGCTCCTGGTCCCTGCTTCTGGATACCCTGCCTGGCCGTGAGTCCTTGTCTTCCCCATCACAAGTCCCTGCTGGTCCCGAGCCCCCGTCTGTTGCCTGTTCCGGATTCTCTGTCTCCTCAATAAGTCCTTGTCAATACTCTCTCAACTGTGTGTCTTGCAATTGGGTTCCTCACCCTGACCATCCACCCTAACACTCTGATTTTCTTCTTTTTTTTTTTCGATCAAAAAAAAAATCTGTCTGAAAGCCAGATCAGGGCAAAAGGCATGCAGCCCAGTGTCATGTCAGTCCAGGACACGTTGGGAAGAAAAGGACTACTGACCTTCTCTTCTGAATCTGGTTAAGACAGAAAAAGTACATTTCCCCGGAAATTGGAGTATCCCTTTAAACACTGGTGCATGACTGTATTCCTGAATGATGAGTAATGAAACTTTGACAAATGATGACAGCAGTGGTCCATTGAGTCTCTGTGCAAATACAGATACAGACTGAGCAGACTTTATGACAGGCAGCAGGGACAAGCAGTTTCTCTTACCTTAACTTCTATTTGCATAGCATCCAGTTTGTGGCCTTAGATGTTTACGGCGCTCTGAGCTTTTAAAATGCCTTTTGAATGTATTTCTATTGGGTTTTCTGACAAGTTATTTTAGGACTTCCCCGGTTGCAGATAAAAGATTAAAACAGCCTTCATTGATAAACTTCTGTGGAATAATTTACTGTATATCTAAAACATGGCTTTTTGAGATGTTACAAGGGACGAATGCGGAAAATAAGCACACAATCCACAAGAGAGGGGGCCTCGATGTGTCAGCAAGCAATGATGTATGTATTCAGTTTTCAAATTAAGAGAGATCCTCTTGAGGTAGAGAGATCAGTGCAAGTCCCCAAATGCACACCTGCACCCCCAGTGCAGGTGTGAAGACACCGGCATTCATTCCATTATTAAAGCTTGCGGATGGCTCAATCCTGCCTAAAGCAGTCTTATCCAGCAGGTTTTACTTAGTGTAATTTTCTGAATGACTTCTTAGATGCGATTGTCTCCTTTCCTAAAGGCAGGATTGGATCAGTCCATGTTCCTTTTTTTCTTCACAAACTTGGGAGACAGAATGTAAATCCGTTCTCAATCTATTTTCCACCTCCTTCATTGAGTCTGTATAGATCTTCAGTTTTCTAGCTTTGTGTGGATCTCTGTGATCGCTGTGGTTATAGATCATAAAAACCATTGGAAAACAACAAAGGATCTTTTAAGAGGTGACACAATCAAGTAAAAAAAAAAAGCATAATGGAAATGACAACAAATCACTTGAAACATGACTTCGATTTACTACTTTGGCAAACATAATATAAGACATAAATAAGGCCATCGGTAAGTGGAAAAAACCCATTAAATGTTCCAATTTAAAAACCTATTTTGGAATAGCCATTTATTAATTACATTTACTATTTATTACACATATTATTGTTAACCATTATTTTTCTATTTGTACCATTTTGTACAGGTGCTGGGTGAGCACAGCATTTTGTTATATTATAATAGTATAGATTATTATTAATATCATATATTATAATAAAATAGATCAAGATAATTAAATATAATAGAATAAAACATAAAGTGTGTGTGTGTGTGTGTGTGTGTGTGTGTGTGTGTGTGTGTGTGTGTGTGTGGCCATGCTTTGCCTACAGATTTAATTATATTGTCATTTTTGAGGCTGTACTTTTGTGGCATTCATTCACTATAATGTTAAGTATCTGTCTATCCCTTTTGGTGAGCTTCAACTTGCAACCACTGAGACTCTCTGATGCAGTTTGTTCATGTTTGGCATATGCTGTCATGGTTTTAGAAACCGTTTCCCTTGACACATTGACGGGTTTGCATTTTTCCAACTGGCCTCATTTGAGACTCTTAAAAGAGGCCAGTTGGAAAGTGACTCACACATATTGCTTATTTATAATCAACCTAATATGACTCACCATTCTATGCATTGGTAAGTTGGATGTCTTAGAAATTAAACTCTGTTATCATTTGAAATGTCTGTTACAAAACTATGCTTGGCACCACCATGGGCTGTTAAAGCAACGCTTTGTCCTCAGCTTTTCACTTTTTCACTTTTTTCTTATTTTCTTCCCTCCTCCCTTAGTTTAGTTAGTCTTATGTTCCTTTAGTCAGTGGTGGACCGTCATTGCCTTAATTAAGACTTAATTATTAAAATAATTTAAAAAAAAAACCGAATTGGTCTGGTGACTCTATAATCTTATTACGAGTGCTAAAGATACTCTGATCGGGAAGGATCTATCAGTCTGTGTCCGAAAAATGTAACTGCGATCTAAGTTATTGGGGGCCAGATTTTAGATTGACAGGCTAATTAGCCAATCAGATTTTGATTTGTAGCTGGTGGGGGTATTCTTTCACACTTTCACAAGGCCTTCACTGCTGTTAGCAGAGTTGCCAGCTCTGCGGCTTTCCCGTGGAATTGGGCTATTTTTGAAATGTTGCCACAGGTTGTTTTGTTTTTTTGTCTATGGTTCTGGAGGTTGCGCAACAGGATGAAAGATGGGCTTCTGGATAACTTCCTTCAGGCAAAGGGATGGAATAATCTGCCATCAGTATGAGCGTGTTCAATTCAGATATGTATGACAAGGATCTTAAAATATCTGAACAATAAACATTGAAACTGTAAATAGTTTTATCTCAAGAATCAAACATATTCTGTGTTGTGTTATTACTTGGACTTCAAGTCAGATAATTAAGCTGAAATATCATTTATATCACTATTTTTTTTATTGCAACACTAAATAGAAATGAGCATATACTCCGGTTATGAAATCTCCCGTTAATGTCCAATATGGTCAATTACTTCATGCAAATCTCAAGACAGATTGCAACATGCTGCTAACCCTAACCCTGTGGTAGTCTTTGAAGTTCACCAAGTCCCCCTTCGCAGCCGCTGAATACGCAGCAGTTGTTGATTGAGGGTGGACACCTGCTGGCTTAGATTGTCGATGACTGTATTGAGTACAGTATGTCCACTCTATCCTTAGTGACTGGAGCTTGTCCCCTGATGCTTTTTTCACTTAGGTGGATGGCTGTAGCTTGTGGGACCCTGGCCAGAAGGGACCCGAAAACCAGGCCAAGACATAGCTGCCACCGTGGCAGGGTGGGCAAAAAACAGGTCCACTGTGGTTTCTGGACCCTCCTGTAGGGAGTTGTCTAGAGTGGCTGTGTCCAACAAGGAGCTGGATGACGTGTCGCAGAAGGCTGATGTAGTAGGACTGAGAGGGGTTGCATCCAGTTGTCCTGGACGATGGTGATGCGGGAGGAGTCCAAGGAGGCTGGAGTTGTGGATGTCGTGGTGTCCTCGGAGTGGTAAGGCGTTGTGGTGAAAGTCGAAGTGTTGGTGTGTTCTCGGTCTGGAGCTGGCGTGGTTGTAGGCCTACGGGGAATGGGGCTTGCAGGGGTGTGAACCCGTCTGAATAGAACCTTTGGGGGTTCTGGAACCATTGATGGACTGTTGGAAATCTCTGTTGGTGGGGTCACTGTTTTTCCAGGGGGACATGCTGGGGGAGCATTTACGGGGGATATAAAGCCTGGCTCTGTTATGAAAGGTTGGTAGGGGGTACTATCAAAAGGCCTGAATGAGAAGGTGTCAACGGACATGAATTGAGCGTATGGGGCGGGGTTAGCATTCTGGTTCACACATAGTAGGGGCTGGTATGTGTGGGGCAGGATGGTGGTCATAGGTGTCCTTCCAGTTGTAGCCATCTGCCATGATTATCTATTGAAACAACAGCAGAGTAAGTAGTGTCGTGACTATATCTATCTGCTAACTATCTGCCACTGTACAGGTTCATCCATCCACAAGTATAGGGGTTCACAGGGTTGACCAAGAAGGTCCAGACCTGGGCCAGTAAAAAGTCTGGATCTCTGTTCTGGCCTCAAACTTGGAGAAAAAACATTGCAACAGAGCAGAGACTGATGCGAAAAAGTTGATTGATTGTGTATCTGACAGTCAAGTGCAGCAATAAATCGTGAGTGACTCCAGAAAACCGACTGACAAACCGTTCTTTTAGACCTCCTTATATACCCAAGATGTACCCTCCTCCTGGTACATGTCCTGCCCCTTTCAGTGCAGGGAACCAATCACAGTCTTGGGGGTGTGTCCCAAGGAACCAATCACTCACTGGCTGGTGTTTTGTCCAGGCAGGTTTTTGTAGGAGACTAAGTTTTTTTTTTATTTATTTTTTTTTTTTATTTTTATTTTTTTTTTTATTATTATTTTCATGACTCCCTTAGTTTGGGTTTTTATAGCATACATTTTTAAATGTTTTTTTTTAAACATATACCCTGAATATTTATAATATGTTTAGTACCACAATGTAATCATTTTCTTGTCGTGTGGGGGTTAATAATTAATCACACCATGAGCAAGACAAGGACCACGCTGCTGCAACCCCTGAGTGATGGGCTGGTTGAGCACTTCAACCAACCCTGGCATCTCAGCTGGCCATCCACACCAGCGGGACTGGGACTGCCAGTTGCCTCTGGTCCTGTGGATCCTACCGAACTGCTGTGCAGGAGTCAAGCCAGTGTACACCTGCAGCACTCATGTTTGGGCGGAAACTTCAGACACCTGTGGACCTGATGTTCGGGGCTCCGTCCGAGCCCAAGATTGCTGGGGGCACAGAACTTGACTACTATCGACGGCTGATGGACCCCCTAAGTGTAGTACATGAGTATATTGCCAGGCCCAAGCCAGTTCCTGGTGCAGCAGAAGAGGACCTATGACACCTGCTGTTGGAGGCAAGCCTTTGTGCCTGGGGACAGCACTCCACACCCTGACCGGTGCACTGTGCCCGCAGAGATATCTTCAGTGGAACACCGGTGGCCAGTCAGTTGGTGTCGTTGGGGGCGACTGACCTCTCAGGTGAGGGCTCTGTGGCAACCCAAGGGGGTGGGCCGTGGCCTTATGCGTTGTTTGACACAAAGGATTATTGGTCTGGAGATGTTATGGTCTCTGTTGTGTTCTGTGTGTTTTCAGTTGTTCGGGATGTTCTTTTGGTGTTGGGCTGTGTTGTTTGTGTTGGGGGGTGACCCTGACTGCATTGACTGCTGTTGCTGACTGAGGACAGGACCGTGACGTAGACTGATGTAGCCGGTTATGGTCTCAGGGATTCTGATGTGGGTGTGTGTTCTTTAAAAATAAAAGGAGGCTGCCCCTGTTGGTCGTGCGGTGTATGGTACTCAGGCAGTGGCTTATAAAAAATGCTCTGTCTCGACTGATTAATTTGTTTCACGGCGTAAGCTGGCCATATTGTGATATATTTTACAGAATGACCAGTTGATATAAATGGATATCTAATGTGGCAAATGCTTTTATGAAAGTTTGGTTGATAGGCTCAGCGGCCCAGCTACGATGTTATAATCATACACCTTAATCTGTATAGCTGTTTTTTATTGTTACAAAGTGCATTAAAACAACAGTATGAACATACATAGTGGATGTCAACATATCATACGATACATTTTGTTTTAGTTTGGCTTTGCCTTTGCTATTGGAACTGTGGCTTGATGAGGTGAAGTAGTTTGTGCACGGCTATAGGCGTTTTATTGTGTTATAGTGATGTGGTTGTGTGATTTTTAGATTGTTTTGCGGGAGACGCCCCCTGAGGCCTAGGTCTTAAATGCACGGTTTGCTACTGTGTTTAGTCAAGTTTAGTTAAGTCAAGAGGTTTATTCGTCATATACATCATACATATATTCAGTGAAATGTCATTGCGAGGCACCGGCTGATTACGCACAATATATTCTAGACCAGGGGTGCTCAATACGTCGATCGCGATCTACCAGTCGATTGCAAAGGTAGTATTGGTAGATCGCATGACATTAAAAAAATAGACATCAGCCTATCACCCATCCCGTCACTTGATTGATATACAGGGCAGCCAGTCAGATGACATCTGAAGTTTTCTGACACTTATGTAACTGGGCATGCGCAAATAAACGGCGCTAAGCGCAGCAAAACTAACAAGCTAGTCAGCGAGTTACCTCCAATTTTTAGGAGCTGGACCAAGTAAGAAGACAAAAACTTATCACTTTCATTCGGAATGGGAGGAGGACTTTTTTTTTTCACTATGACATTTTCGAAGTGCGTTTGCCTCATCTGCCAGTCTACCATCGCAATACCAAAGAAGGGAAATGTGGAGCGGCTTTTTCGGGCTATTCATGGAAAATACGACACAGACTTCCCACTGAAATGCGAGCTGAGAAAGGTGAAGGAACTAAAATCCCAGTTGTCCGGGCAGCAGTCATTTTTCACAGAACAAACTTCAAAAGCGAAAGCCGCCACTGAAGCATCGTTCCGGGTGAGTCACGTCATCGTTAATAGAGAAGAAGAAGAAGTCCTTCCAAGACGGAGAGATGGTAAAAGAGGCATTCGTTGAAGCAGCTGACTCATTGTTCCGAGACTTTAAAAATAAGGCAGAAATATTATCTTCGATCAAAGCTCTCTAGCTGTCAAGAAGTACAGTTACACGGCGCTGTGAATGGTGGATTTAACCCAGCAACTTTGGAAGGACATCGGAGATTGCGAGTGTTTCTAACTGCAGTTGGACGAATCTACGGACTTGAGTGACACAGCCCAGATGTGCATTGTCATTCGTATGGTGTTTAGTGATATCACTACAAAACAAGAGCTATCAACAGTACTGCCCATGAAACAGCAGATGCGAGGGGAGGACATATTTCAGTCTTTCAAAAACTTTATCGAGAAAACCCAGCTCCCAGTGTACAAATTGGTGTCTATCACCACGGATGGAGCACCCGCAATGGTTGGCAGCTTGAATGGATTTATTGCCAAGTGCAGGCAGAACGATGCTTTCCCGGACTTCCTAAATTACCATTGCATAATCCACCAACAAGCGTTATGCGCTAAAATGCTCAACATGAAAGAGATCATGGGTGTTGCAACGAATATCGCCTGTTCTATTCGCGCCAGATCTCTTCAAAGACGGTTATTTTGTGCACATCTGGAGAAGGCTGACTGCGCCCACTCTGAGTTGTTGCTACACATTGACGTGAGATGGCTTAGTCGAATTCCTGCAAAGATTTCGAGTTTCGAGTTTTTCCGTGTAGCTGGGCATGCAGAATACACGCAACTAAATGACAGTCAGTGGCTGTTAGACTTGGCAATTTTAACCGATCTGACAAACATGTTGAATGACCTTAATCTAGAGCTGCAAGGAAAATACAAAACAGTGATCAATAGGATCAGCTCAGTTAATGCTTTCAAACGAAAGATGCAACATCTCTCCTCAAAGCTGCAGCGCCATGATTTGGCAAACTTCCAAAACCTGGCGTCAGAGCTGGAGATGCAAGGGAAGGCCTGTGTAACTTGACAGTGCACGCTACACAGAGCAGATTGACAATTGTCTGTCAGAGTTTGACAAAAGCTTTCAAGACTTTTCTTTGCTCGAGCCAGTCGCTACATTTAGTGCTCTCCCTTTCAGGAAGATGCTGAGGTTGATTCACTCACATCAAAAATAGTTTCAATCATCAAAAACACTGTTTCACCTGAACTCTTCTGGAGTGGAAGATGAGATTTTGACACTACAAACCCACATTGAGCTCCACTTATTTATGTGAGTTAGCCTTTTCCCACATGAAGATCAGTTAGTTGAAGTACCGTTCCACCATGACTGAACATTTGGAAGTGTGCTTGAGGCTGGCTGTCAGCAGCTACTGTCCGGACTATGCATCCCTGGCTGATTCAGTGCAAGTCATCAAAGTAAACTTGGGTAATGACAAATGTACATAGTTTGTGTTGTGCAATATTGACTCATGCGGTTATATCAACATACATTGTAGATATAAAGAATCCTCAATATATTTATAAATAAATATATGTTTTGCATTTTTGTAGTAGGTAGATCATTTTGACTTGGTCATTTTATAAGTAGCTCACATGCTGAAAAAGTGTGAGCACCCCTGTTCTAGGCTGAACACAGTGGCTACCTAAAAATTTCTACTTATCTAACTAACTGATTCCTAAAACGTAATGCAATAAGTCGAATACTATAGAATGGAAATACAATCAGAACTCAAAGGAAATGCAGAGTGGGGGTACAAAATAGGAATAAAGGGAATAGACATGTATATGGGATAGGCCATTATGTATATACAGATACAGTATGTGCATTAAAGTGAGGTAGTGTTTGTGGGATACAGCTCAGTATACAGCAATACGGCAACACCGAACAGAGCAGCAATACAGCACAGTGATCCAGTATGCGGTACAGTATGCTACATACAGTACAGTAAGGTAGTGGAGCCTATCTATGTGACTCAGTGAGGACCCCTGGTGAGGTCAGCATTGACAGTTCTTATGACTTGTGGGGAAAAAACTCAAGTCTCAGTCTTTCTGTTCTCGCTGTGACTGTGGAGGCGCTTGCCGGACTGCAGCAGCTGGAACTGTCTGTTGTTGGGGTCGTAACGAACCTTCATGATCCTACGGGCTCCGCTACTACCTGGTGTATAGGTCCTGCAGGGAGGGGAGGGTAGTTCCAGTGATACGTTCAGCTGAACACACCACCCTCTGCAGGGCCCACCTGACCTGAGCAGTACGGTTCTCAAACCAGGCCATGATGTTGCCTGTCAGGATGCTCTCCACTGCCCCAGAGTAGAAGGACTTGAGGATCCTCACCGAGACCCGGAATTTACTCAGCTGCCTGAGGTGGTAAAGACGCTGCCTCACCTTTCTCACCAGAGTGTCTGTTTGTGAAGTCCATGTTAAATCCTGATGTGGACTCCCAGGTACTTGAAGCTGCTCACCCTGTCAACATAACTTTAACCACCTATGCACGTGCGTCCTTGGTTGTAATCCACGCCTAAAGTCCACAATCAGCTCCTTAGTTTTGCTGACATTCAGGTGGATGCTGTTGTCCTGGCACCAGAATGACAGGTCCGTCCCTCGCGGTAGGCCTTCTCATCGCTGTCTGTGATGAAGCCCACCACAACTGTGTCATCAGCAAACTCCATGATGGTGTTGGAGCTCGACCTTGCCACACAGTCATGTGTGTACAGGGAGTACAGTAGGGGGCTGAGGACACAGCCCTGGGGGGGATCCTGTGTTCAGGGTGAGGGTGCTGGACATGTGCTTCCCCACCCTAACCACCTGGGGCCTGGCTGTGAGGAAGTCCAGGATCCAGGCACACAGCGGAGTATTCAGTCCGAGCTCCTGCAGCTTGACAGCCAGTCTGGTGGAGACTATGGCATTGAAAGCTGAACTATAATCGATAAACAGCAATCTCACATAGGCCCCCTTCTGGCCATCAAGGTGCATGAGCGTGGTGTGCAGTACCTGGGAAACCGCGACATCCGTGGATCTGTTCTGCTGGTACGTAAACTGCAACGGGCACAAGGTGCGGGGGAGGGAGGCGCAGATATAATCCTTAATCAGCCACTCCAAACACTTCATGACCATGAGGTGAGGGCCACCAGATGGTAGTCATTCACGCAGTCAGGAGAGGCGATCTTCGGACAGGAACGACAGTGGACCTCTTGAAACAGGACGGGAACACTGATTCAGCCAGGGAGATGTTGAATATTGTAGTGAATACTGGGGCTAGCTGGTTAGCACAGTTCTTCAGTACTCACCCAGATATGCCATTTGGGCCCGCAGCTCCCTGGTGTTCACACACATCAGAGCCCTCCTGATGTCATGCTCTGAGAGTGCCCGCTCATCCCCAGTGGTGTAACTCCAATTAGCCGGCGAGCTAGCAGTGCTGTTGCCACACTCAAACCGCACATAAAAGGAGTTCAGTTCGTTGGCTAGTGAGGCGTCCACACTCTTGGGTTGGGAGGGGTTGCTCTTGTAGTTAATAATAGTCCGTAGCCCCTGCCACAGTCGTCTGGTGTCTAGTTGCTCCATCTGTAGCTCCACCGTCGTCGTAAGCAGTGGTGCAAGCATTCAGAGCGCAGCGGACGGATTTATCGACCCACAGTTTCTGGTTTGGAGATATCCGAACTTTCACTGTGGGAATGATGCCATCCGCTAACATAGCTACGAAGCTAATGTCACTTGAACTTGATTGGAACATGTCCTAGTATACGTCAGTCAGAGCGTCCTAAATTGCAGTCTCTGATTGGTCCGTCCACCACTTAACTTCCCTCGTCACCACCAATTCTCGCACAATCAGAGGCCTATAAACGGGAACCAGCGAAATCATGGTGTGATCTGATTTCCCGAAAGCAGGGAGCGAGACGGTCTTGTATCTGTTCTTGTAAGGTGTGTAGCAATGGTCCAAAGTTCTATCTCCACTGGTGGCACACGTGATGTGTTGGTAGAAATTTGGCAGAACTTTTTTAGGGTTCGCCCTGTTAAAGTCCCCAGTCACCACCACAGCCGCGTCGTGATGTTTGTTTTGAAATCCACACAACACATCATACAGGTCCGATAGTTGTGTCGGTGTCCGCTTGCAGTGGAATATAAACGGCCGTGATGATTACCGTGCTGAATTTCCGGGGGAGATAAAAATGGATGGCATGAGATGATCATGCCAATTGTCATAACTTTATTAGACTGATGGGATGGCATTTTGTTACCGATGCATCGATGCTTGCTTCACACTGGTTTGGCACAGTGCGTTTGAGCTTGTATCAAATTTCCATTATCACTGACTGACAGCCAACCAAATCTGAATTAACCACTGGAAGGGGTAGAGAGAGAATTGCAGTAGAGAGGAGTCCAGTCCACAAGTGGAAAGAGGATCCATTGGACTACTGTCACCCAACAAGACAGTCTATCTGTAGCCTGTCCAAACACTTTTTGTCAATAAAAATAAACTGTAAATAAAAAGTGTACAAGCCCTTCTGCACAAGCACATTCCCCAAATCCCCAATGATACATTGCTGCCTTGTCTTTGCCCCATTTCACATTTACTTGTCAAACACTGACGATGAAATGTTTTACTCCCCGTCAGATAAAATACTTACGTCACTGAATGATACGACTTTGTTACAGGTGTTAAAGCAGTAAAATAGTGCAAGGCAATAATTAACTAATTAATAATTTAGGGTTAGGGTTGCCACTCCTGGGGAGCCTCACCTGCTTCCTGGTTCCCCTGCAGAGGGTGAGCCGATAATTGGTTGAGGCTAAATCCAAGCAGGAGATCATTGGAGTAAATGAACTTAATAGGAGAATTCCAACCATCTAACATGGCAAACTGAATGATTTGATTGACTAGCAATTTACATTGTTGTTCTGTGTGTTGGAAGAATATATTTTTTAATGGAATAACTTAAGTATAATCTTTATCTAAACGTTAATAATAATCTTTAAGTTAATCACCCAATGATTAACGCTTATTTGCTGTGTTTGATTCATGAATATAAATGTACCCCATGTTTGTCGCTCTGTGTGGAGTTCAGTTAGTTATGTCTCTTGTGGACCACCTGGACCATTTACAATAAAAGAGCAAACTAGCACAGAGTAATTTCTTAGGAGCAGTGTCTCCCTGGGTGTGATACTGGATCTCGCAGCTTTTTAGCTCTTAACCTCATGCAAGGTGTGCTGACTTCGCCATTGTGATCTTTCTCTCTTGAACCCTGGTCAACTAGATGCAGTCATCGTGGACGAGGATGTCGGGGTCCTGGTGCTGGGGGGGAAAAAAAAGGGGTCCATATCTACAGCAACATAGGTGTCGCCACCTTCCTCCTCAATGCCATGTACACTTGTATTTCTGGTTTTCCCAATGCAGTCATGATGCATTTTTTACGAGAGTACAAATGCATGGTATACAACAACATCCACATACAATTAGCAAAGCAACAATGAGAGCAATGTTGATTAAGCATGATAAAATGAGACCTTTTCATTTGGAAAAGAGTCGAACCAACCAGTGATGTGATCATCTATTCCTGCATTTTCTTTTAATTATACGCTAAGTGAGCGGAGTAGCAATTCCTCCTACTGGTTCCTGTGTTTATAAGGACATTTATCCATGCCCCGCAATTAATATGGGTACCTTTAACATCATCCAGCCACCAGTCACTCGTTAGTCTGGGGCTGGTGGACCACACATATTTCTCATTCCACTGGTACTGCTCCTACTCTGTGGAATCACACTTTATTATGGAACAGAAATCAACTTTAAAAGCCAGGATTTGTTCTTCAAAAGCCTAAATGACGAGAACTGTTTCTTTTGTCGTTCCACTCTGCGATCTTTGTCATATACGAGTCATATGATAATTGGGGTCCCACTTGGTAAGAATTGGTATACTGTGTAGGGTCCAGGACTTCTCCCAAGGTCCAGTCCACCTTGGCTCAGGCCACTTTCGTTTGTGGACCTCAATGTGGACCCAGTCTCCAGGGCTGACCACCACGGGTGTGGGGCAGTCTGGGGTAGTGTTCTTGACCTGTGAATACAAAACTCGAGATACTGCGGTTAGTGCTTTGACATATTCAGAAAAACCTTCCTGGAAATCATCAAAAGCGGGTGATTTAGCTTAATTTGTTTGGGAATTTCGTGTTGTTTTTGCTGGATCTGCTAATCGTGTCCAGACCTTCTCGGATGTCTTTACGGTCGGTTCCTGCCTGCCGTTGTGCACACAGCCTGGGCATGAAGAGTTTCAACAGAGGCAAGCAGAGATCCTGCCGACAACGCCAAACTGTGGAAGAAATTCTTCCGCAATGATCGGTGACGTTAATCTGCCTGCTACAAGAAAACAAAACTGAGAATATTCAAGGTTATTTATTCTGCAAAATAAAGAGAGATTCAGTACTGCTACAAAGCAGCGCACGGATCAATCTGATATCACAGAAAAAAAATTAAAAAACAGGAGGCTTTATACAGAAGAAACAGGGTGTGGTTTGGGTAAGAGGTCTCCAACGAGTCTGCCCCCCCCCCAACTGTCTTCCTGGGTGCTTCCCCCCCTTCCTAGACAATGGAAATAACAGGTACTTGCAACCTTGACCTGGCAGAATGGGGGTTGCATGACAATGCAGTTCCCCAGGAGTGTCCCTCATCTCTATAGAAGGTAAACAGGCCAAGTGTGATCAGATTCTTTCATATTGGAATTGCCATTGTAGGAGCAAAACATTTCTCTTTACATAACTAAAAGGGGTTTCTGGGGGGACAGACACAAATGTTTTAAAACCCCCTTTTGGAGGTAGAGGCTTTTGTCCTCATTCAAAATAGTTGATCATAATCATTTTTCCCTCACATTTCCTCCTCATGTTCCTACTGGGACACCATAAGGAAAAATGTAATAATGCTAAATTCCATATAATGTAATTTGGATACATATTAAATATAATACAATTATACTTCAGAGATATTGTTCAATTCTATCTTATTGGAATTTACTAGTAAAAAAATATCTTCATCTAATACTAATTTTAACTATATGAAATCATAACCAATTCCAGATATAATTCAAGGATATCTCCACCTCAAATTGGCCAAACCTCTCTTCTCACATTTGGCTGGAGAAAAGTAAAAGACCAGTAAGGGTTATCTACTTTACTATGACTAGGCACAGGACAAAAACCCTGGTCATACAGAGGAAAAATCCTGTGTGGCCATTTTACAATTCTAACTAGAAAACACACACAGAAGGAAATTTATCATGAATCACATAATGAAATAAACAAAACAAACAGATTTCACTAATACATAATGCTATGCAGATAAATCAATGGTCATCACTTAATAATGACAACAGCAAAATGCATTGTGCGCGTAATGACTAACACATCCTATACAGTGGGGCAAAAAGGTATTTAGTCAGCCACCAATTGTGCAAGTTCTCCCACTTATAAGGATGAGAAAGGCCTGTAATTTTCATCATAGGTACACTTCAACTATGAGAGACAGAATGGGGGGGAAAGAATCCAGGAAATCACATTGTAGGATTTTTAATGAATTAATTGGTAAATTCCTCTGTAAAATAAGTATTTGGTCACCTACAAACAAGCGAGATTTCTGGCTTTCACAGACCTGTAACTTTTTCTTTAAGAGGCTCCTCTGTCCTCCACTCGTTACCTGTATTAATGGCACCTTTTGAACTGGTTTTCAGTATAAAAGACACCTGTCAACAACCTCAAACAGTCACACTCCAAACTCCATTATGGACAAGACCAAAGAGCTGTCAAAGGACACCAGAAACAAAATTGTAGACCTGCACCAGGCTGGGAGGACTGAATCTGCAATAGGTAAGCAGCTTGTGACGAAATCAACTGTGGGAGCAATTATTATAAAATGGAAGACTTACAAGACCGCTGATAATCTCCCTCCATCTGGGGCTCCACACAAGATCTCACCCTGTGGGGTCAAAATGGTCACAAGAACGGTGAGCAAACATCCCAGAACCACACGGGGGGACCTAGTGAATGACCTGCAGAGAGCTGGGACCAAAGTAACAAAGGCTACCATCAGTAACACACTACGCCGCCAGGGACTCAAATCCTGCAGTGCCAGACGTGTCCCCCTGCTTAAGCCAGTACATGTCCAGGCCCGTCTGAAGTTTGCTAGAGAGCATTTGGATGATCCAGAAGAGGATTGGGAGAATGTCATATGGTCAGATGAAACCAAAATATAACTTTTTGGTAAAAACTCAACTTGTCGTGTTTGGAGGGGAAAGAAAGCTGAGTTGCATCCAAAGATCACCATACCTACTGTGAAGCATGGGGGTGAAAACATCATGCTTTGGGGCTGTTTTTCTGCAAAGGGACCAGGACGACTGATCCGTGTAAAGGAAAGAATGAATGGGGCCATTTATCGTGAGATTTTGAGTGAAAACCTCCTTCCATCAGCAAGGGCATTGAAGATGAAACCTGGCTGGGTCTTTCAGCATGACAATGATCCTAAACACACCCCCCGGGCAACGAAGGAGTGGCTTCGTAAGAAGCATTTCAAGGTCCTGGAGTGGCCTAGCCAGTCCCAGGATCTCAACCCCATAGAAAATCTATGGGGCCAGCAACAAAAACTGTTGCTGGCCAAAATACCAGCAACAGTGTGTGAAAACCTTGTGAAGACTTACAGAAAACGTTTGACCTCTGTCATTGCAAACAAAGGATATATAACAAAGTATTGAGATTAACTTTTGTTATTGACCAAATACTTATTTTCCACCATAATTTGCAAATAAATTATTTAAAAATCAGACAATGTGATTTTCTGGATTTATTTTTTATTTTTTCTCATTTTGTCTCTCATAGTCGAAGTGTACCTATGATGAAAATAACAGGCCTCTTTCATCTTTTTAAGTGGGAGAACTTGCACAATTGGTGGCTGACTAAATACTTTTTTGCCCCACTGTAAGTAACGATAAACATGATTAGACAAAACATCTCCATATTTCAGCATCTCAGTGTCTCAACCTGTTCGTTATTAAAAAGGTGGGTTCCACTCATCTGCTGGTACGGAGACAAACTGTCCCGTCACCATATTAATAATCATTTTACGAAGAATAGGTACTATACACGTTAGACAGCAACACGGTATTAAACACATTATCACTACAGGTATCAATATCTTTGAGTGTAGAAATCCATGGCCCTAGGGCATTTCTTAGCCAAGCAAAAGGGTCCCAAGTATTTGCTTGATCTTTCATTAAATCATCACGTAACTCTTTCATAGCTTGTATGGCCAAAGACAAATTTCCTGATTCTACATCATTGGCAGGAATGTATGTACAGCATGACTCACCTATCATAGCACATACACCTCCTTGAGCCGCACTCATTATGTCTCGTACCATGCAATTCCAAGTTCGGTTACATGCTGTGGTTATCCCCACTGGAATTCCAGGGTAACAGTTACTTCTATCGGAACAAATGGATTGAAAACACAAGGGGTGAATAACTCCAGCACGTGGATGAACTATAACTGAGGAGGCTAGAGCAACAGTTAGAGTAGTAGCCAATCTTCTCCATACATTAGTGCAATTCGATTGTCCCACCGAAAGATTATAGTGGAATACCTTTATCCATTCACCGTTTTGCTTCATCTCAACAGAATGTGTCGTACCTTTATTTATATGATTATATATTAGGTCAGTCAAATTAATATAAATTGGAAAATTTGTAGCCCATGCTAAACATCTAGATTCTTCCCATGATGTTGATATAGGTGAGGGGAGGACTGGTGCTTTCACTGAGTGAGGCATTTTACTACATACATAACAGGAATGATTCGCACCATACTCTTCTTTAACTGAAATGATTTAAAAATCTCCACCACATATTTTGCTGAAATGAATGTCCAGTGGAGTCAAAATTTAACCATGGGTGGACTGTGTTAGTGACAGAACGTTCATTTCTCACTTGGCGCTCTTTTGGATCTGACGTGAGTGAGAGTGGGGCGGGGGAGCGGCTATTATTTAAATCTCGCTTCGGAACTGGGTTCCAGGGTTGGATGATTAACAGGACGATGGCAATCATGATGACAAAAATGATCACACAGACGTGACCAACCTTTTCCTGGTTATGGGGCGCCATCCTTTTCAAGTGGAAATACTGTAGTGGCAACACATACACACACAAAATCTCTCACGCACACACGCCCCTGGTCTCACATACACACGCATGCAGTACCTCTCTTCACCCACACGTGTGTTATACGTTTATACGTCGACGTAGTGAGTCCTAAGCTGCGTGTCTCATCTAGCAGACATTTCACCTCGGAGTCCGCCGAATTGTTGTTACCTCGTTATTTTGTACAAGCGACACACCCCCCTTTGCAGGGCGGTCCCTCCATTGTTATTTCCCCTCCCCCTAATATCTAGTTTCAGACTCCCTGCTGTGTGTGCGTCAGATGAACCGTTTCAGTGCCGGTTTCTAACTGATTGCGTAGTTACACCCGGTGTCTTTATACATGTTTTAATTTTGGCTCTGACTGATCAATGATACTGTATTTCATAATTACCCACAATATGAACGATAGTAATGTACAGAAATAAATCAATGTAATGTATACTGTAGTATACACATAGTTTTGCTATTGAGGATTATTTCAATCTGTAATTTTAGTTAGTAGTCTAGTTAGTTACAGTAGTATAGTTATACATTGTGTGTGTGTGTGTGTGTGTGTGTGTGTGTGTGTGTGTGTGTGTGTGTGTGTGTGTGTGTGTGTGTGTGTGTGTGTAATTTTTTTTTCCTCACACATCCTTCAGAAATATGACTTATCGGCACAGGTTTTGCTCTCTTGAAGTTGAGCCTGATGACACTCCAAAAGAGCTATATATGAGATTTAAAGACCCAATGAGAAGTGGGTTCAGCTCAAGGAGAAAACTGTCCGAGATCAACAAAATGTCATCCTTCTGTCCCCAAAATCTCCTTGGCGTTCGGGGGCTCAAATATAAATTACCATATGCTCTGTCCCCACTCCATGTGCATGACTCGTTTACAGATGGTAAACATGAGAGGGAATTTTGACTTGTTTAATAACTGAATGTTGTCAGGCTGTCACTCTGATCGAGACTGGCCTATAAAGATGTGATTCATCTTTCAACGTAGGTCCCACCCATGAGATTCAGCTCAACAGCGAGCAAAACTTTTGGATTTGCAAACAAAACTTTTTGATTGGCATTAATACATTTTTAATCGCAGATTTAATTTACTTGTGAAAAAATATTTTTGGACACTTTTACATTTACATTTAGCAGACGCTTATATCCAAAGCGACTTACAATTATTCAAACACCGACGGACGCAGCCATCAGGAGCAATGAGGGGTTAAGTGTCTTGCTCAAGGACACTACAGCATGCTAGCAGGAGGAGCCTGGGATCGAACCAGCAACCTTTAGATTACTAGACCACCAGCTCTACCTCCTGAGCTACCGTCCCCCAGGGACAGTTGTTCCGTCAAATTCAAAGTGTGTGGAGGCTGCCAACTCATATTTCAAGAAAAAAACTAAATTGTGGTTGCTGTCAAGCACCTTCAGTTATCCAGAAATACAGTGATGCCGCGATGTGAGGAAATGGCTGTACACCTTGAGGATCAACTGAGAAAGGATACTGGCAGGTCTGAGTGTTTCTCTCTTCAATTTCAGTTAACCAATATGGGAGATGTGGCACAGTTTTGTACTCAAATCAGAATGGTGTTCGAGATACTGACCATTTTTATATATTTTTTCAAGATATTTTTCAAGTTTTCATGGAGTTCGCGGACTAGAGCTACTTACCTATTTTCAAACTTGCCTCCATTATCACTGATAGGGCCCCAGCAATCGTAGGCCACTGTAATGGTTTATTACCATTGCATCATCCACCAACAAGCTTTGTGCGGCAAGGTTTTGAACATGATATAAGTGATGGATGTTGCTATGAAAATTGTGAATTCCATTCGGAATTTCTGGAGCGATTTTGCAAGCTATTCTCTGAAGTCAAAGTGTCTCTCGAGCAGTGTAAACATGCATGTGTACAGCTAGAGGACAAGCAGTGGCTCATGGATTTGGCATTCCTCACTGACTTCAATAGCATTCTGAATGAAAACAAAACAAAAATGTAATTAACATGACTAGGTCTGAATGCTTTTAAGCACAAGCTACAACTACTTTCAAATGAACTGCACATGACCTTCACTACTTTTTCAAAGTATGCATTCAGAACTTGAGTGTCAAGGAAAAGACAAAGCTCAGCTTGACTGTGCCCATTATGTTGAACAAATTGAGAACATCTCATCTGAGTTTGACAGACGATTCATTGACTTTGCGTCACTTGAGCCAGTCGCCACATACACTACATGTGTTTCCTGTTTGGCACAGATATTTATGTGATGACTTTGCCTTCAAAGTGGGATCTCTTTTTCTCCTGGACATAACTGCAGTGAAGAGTGAAATTCGTACCCTTCAGAATGACGTTCAGATGAAATCCAGCGGAATTCATCTGAACCCTTCATCTCATCTGAGATGAAGGGTGAATTCTGAACCATACAGTCAGAAGTATACCAACATAAGGAAATCTGCCTTTTTCCCGTCAGCCCCTTTTAGATCAACCTACCGATGTGAATCCACTTTCAAAACTACTAAAACAATAATGGCAGAGTTCAGATCCATCATGACAGATGACCACCTATCTTCCTACCTGAAACTTACCAGCTCCAACAACCCTGATTATGAGAAACTAGCAGCTTCCTGCAGGTGTTAAATATCCCATTAAGGTAAGAAATAAATTAATTAATTAATTATTAATTAATTAATAAAACATGTGTCCACTGTCTTACAGTAGCTTTTATGTAACTTTGCATTGAACCGGGACTAGGATTTTGGACTGGTAGATCTTGTGATTTTGAAAAATGTAAAAGTAGACCTTATGTGTAAAAAGGTTGGGCCTGCTTTAAACCCCCTACCAGAGTTCCCATAAGCCATCTTTGCGGCCAGGCAGGTCGTACAGGCCCATGTCAAAGCAGTGCTTAGGTGACTCGTATTGAAAGTAATGACAGTTTAAATTTCACTGCGATCTGAAAGAAATTAACTGGACTAAAATTATATTTGTGCAATTATGATCAACATTGGTAATTAAATAGGATCATAACGCATAATCTAGAGAGAACTCGGACGAAGTCTAAAACACTTGTGCAAGTATTTTTAGGAAAAGTTGTTTCTGTCCTGTAAGACAAAATTATATCTGTGCCAATATCACAAGAAAAACCATGGTAATTAAATAACAACATAGTGCATGATCTAAGAAAAGTTGTTTCTGTGCCATGATGACTTAAATGAAAAATCATGGTAATTAAATAACATTATAGAGCGTGATCTACAGCAATTTAAGGTGTTAATCTTGATCGCTATATCTAACAAGCTTGTTAAAATCCAAGACTCTACTGGACAAAACAATGTGCTTTACATCAATACAACATTAAAATAGTATGAAAATGGCAGCACACACACACCTGCGCACACATTAATAACAGGTGCTCTACTCAAATGGAACACAAAATAGAAGTGTTTTCAGATTACTTTTGAAAGCATTCAGACTGGTTCCACTCCTCAGGTCATCTGGCAGTCTATTCCAGCACTGAGATGCATAGTGGCTAAATTCTTTCTTGTCACATTTAGTTTATATCAGTGACGCAGTTGATCAATGTCTGAATAGGATTTAAGTTATTGGGGGACAATGAGATGTACAGTTGTATCTCATCGGCACAGAGGCTTGATGAACACCATGTAGTATGTGAAATTGCCTTGAGTTAAAATCAGCAATAGAAACAGAGTAGTTTTAACCAGTAAGAGGTGCACCAGTTTAGAACAGTTCAGGCCTGGCACCCCGAAGGGGCGAGAGGGGGCTTTGCCCCCTCAGTAGTATTTTCTGCCCCCCCGTTTAAGTTTTATGGACACTATCACTGTTTTGCAGAAGCAGAATATCTCTGCTCGCGCGAGCAATAATATTGCCTGACTGCGAGGACAATATGACGGCATATAGCGCGATCAAAGCAATTTTTTTTTCTTCTCCAAACGAAGCAAATTAAAGTGTTTGTATTGTAGATGTATTTAATTCCTAATTGTGATCCCTCCCTGAAAAGACCCTCCTCGCCATTTTTAACTGCCCACTCATTCACCTCATGCTGGGCCACTTAGACCAAGACAATCCTTGAATCACTGAGTTAAAATTGAGTGATCGTATACCAGATCATTTGTTATTTCCCAGTTTATCAGTGGGTTCTTGCCCCTTCCAAATTTTCCAAATAGTTTATTTTGACAGACCAAACAGTTTACCAACGTCTATGATCTGATATTTTAATCCTTAATATAAATGATGCAACTGTTCTTTACTCTTACTGACTCTCTATTTCCTTTACATTCATGTTGAGAGCAGTAGAGAGGACTGCAGTGGCTCACAGTTTCATGAAGGTCCGACTGCCCTTGACTCAGCATACTGTGCCTGCAGCTATATTTAGAGGTCCCGCTCCTTCAGGGCGGGTCACATGATAGCATTGCAGTCTAGTGATTGATCAACAACCGGGTCCTGACCAAGCTGGTGGCATGTACAGATGTGGCTGACGTCAGACTTTCATGGATGTCATGGATTCATCAAAACCTACAATCAATCTAAATAAGATTTGTAATTGGGGCAGTTCCAACATGGCATCGATCGAGTTGATACAAAGAAGAAATCGTTGCGTGCATGCGCAAGTTGACAAGAGTACACAGATCACGTGAGTCATTAACCAAAACCTTAACAGAGGTAGTGTCAAGCACAGATATAACCGCAATTGGACTTTAACTAAATGAATATAAGATACAAACTCCTAACCATACAAAGTTACAAAGTGACTGTTATGAGGTATTATTTTACCAGAAGAAAATTAGATTAAACAAAGCACAGCGTATTAAATGTCATAAATATATACACTCCTGAGGACAACTAACATACATCAGTGTACATTCTACAGTATAAAAACCCAATAACATTACTGTCAGAATTTATAGACATTCCAGAGATATCAATGTATACAATAACCATAAACAATTACATAATACAGGGAACATGTTGTGGCAGTTCCGCCTGCCACACGCCACCCAAGTGGCGTTTTCAGGGCCCTCTGGCACAGAGACACAGACGACGGTTGTAGACACCAGTTTATTGTAGAGAGGAAGCTAGGTTGAATTAGCCAGGAGTAGACATGTCGAACATGTCAGGAGGGCTCCTATCCTGAGTGTGTGTGAGGATGGGGGGTTTAACCTGTTGCTCGTTAGCCACCCTGACCCAGTCACCTAGATCCAGGTCAGGATGTCACTAACACGCCAACATTCAAAAACTAATGGAACAAGATGAGTTTTAGATGCTTTATGACATCATCATGCTATGTACTTTAAATGTACAAGTTGTGGTTCTGAATGTCCATTCACACTTTGTCCAGTGCGAGGTGTAGACTGCCTTGCTCTATAGTGGTTAGAGATTACAAACTAGGCATGGGTGTATGTGTTTATGTACCTTCTTACATGGTAGATGTCTGTGGATCTGTTTGATATTTTATCTCTTTGGTCCTCGTTATTTTGCCGGATTCATGAAAAACCATTAATCCACAGAAACTTGTGATCATTTCGAGTCGAGTCCACCTGACTGTGCGAATGAGTGATGCGTTCATGTACCAGGAACCCATTGAGGAAAAACAGAACCTGTAAAAATGTAATTAGTCACAGAAATACGGCATTTCTTTTCTTATTTCATAGAAACGTAACTAATCGAAAATTTAATCCAAGGAAAGAAGTCCCCATTAAAATTATTTAAGTTCGATTACCTTCATTAACCCTTCATAAATACTTAAATCTCTGTAAACATGTAAACCTCTGTAAATACGTCAGTTGAAACATGTAACACAAACAAATCGTACAGCAGGAGCGCCAAAGCTTCCTCCGCTCTCTCCCCGGTTGCGGTGCTCTCAGGCCAGGCAGCACACAGCAGGGATGAGGCCCCCCAGAGCTGACGCAGCGGGTCTTCCTAAAACACCAATTTGAACTCGAAATCGCATTCCTCTCAGGAGAGAGTCCCTCGGTACGCTCCAAACGTCCTCTCATTTAATCAGAGCGCAGATTCGGGAACCTCTGAAACCTTTAATATGTATATGACTAAACTGGACCCCATGTATTGCTGCCTGCAGCGATATTTATTATTATAATTATTAATAATATGGCCAGGAGTTCAGTGCACTATTTGACACCGGTAGCAGCCGGACCCTTGTACACCGAGAATTTACTCCCCCCTCACCTTGTGTTCATGGGTTCATCAAACCGTTCCTATCTCTTGTGTGCATGAAGATGAGAAGCCATACCTCACAGCGGATGCTTATGGTAAAGTGCAAGGGCAGGCCTATCTTCTTAATGTTTTTGTTGCCTACTACCTTCCACATTCCTTGTGGTGTTTGCCAGATTTTCAAGTTCTACTAGATCTGATTCACCCAAGACAAACATGTAATGTAGCCTTTATTCGTGGGTCAGGACACCCGGGCAGATGAGCCAGTCCAGATGCTTAGTGCTTTACCTTTTTATGATGCTTATGTGGAAGGAGAGCCAGGGAAGTCACAATAGGTCACGCAGACAGAGAAGACAAGATGCAATTTGTCATACTTTGGAAGACCCACCACCTGAACAAAGCTCAGATTTACCTTTTGGGTCTGAAAATTCCAGGTAATGTACTATGCCTGGAAAGAGGGGATCCACTCATTTCCAAAAGGCCAGAGAGAGGGAAGGGACAGAGGACGTGTTCCTGTTCAGATCTGGAGAAAATCAAAATATCATCCAGGTAGAAAAACACAAAACATTAGTCTCTGAGAACTTCATTCACCATGGCCTGGAAGACTGCAGGGGCGTTGGTGAGACCAAACGGCATGACTAGGTACTCGTAATATCCCCTGGGAGTGTTAAAGGCCGTCTTCCATTCGTCTCCCTCCTTAATGTGGACCAGATGATAGGCGTCCTGGAGATCCAGCTTGGTAAACACAGTTGCCCCCTGCAAGAGTTCAAACGCTGAAGAAATAAGTGGAAGGGGGTACCTGTTCTTAACCGTAATTTCATTCAGGCCCCGGTTCACAGTGACTTGTCCTTCTTCTCCACGAAGAAGAAGCCCACTCCAGCTGGAGAGGAAGAGGGCCGAATGATACCTGCTGCCATCGACTCATGGCCTTCGTCTCAGAGATGGACAGGGAGTATAGTCCCCCCTCGGGGCCATGAAACCAGGGCAAAGTTCGATACCACAGTCGTAGGGCTAGTGAGGTGGAAGCGAGGTGGCCCGGATCTTGTTGAATACCTCCTTCAGTGGCATGTACTCTGGAGGCACCTTAAAGAGATCAGGAATTTCTGTGGGAGGAACAGAACTACAGACAGAAGGCCGAGCTGATCTAAGGCATACAGAGTTACAATACGAACTCCATTGTAAAATGCATGCCATTGCCCAGGCAATCTGTGGATTATGTGTCTCTAACCAAGGAAAATGCAGCATCACCGGTTATTGGGGCGAGTGCATGAGGTGGAAGGAAAGCGTCTTGTGGTGGTTATCCGATATGCCAAGGTGTACCGGGACAGTCCGATAAGTGACGGAGGAGAGAAGGTGACCATCGAGTGCTCTGGCGTCAAAGGGTTCTGACACCCGCTCCCGGGGAATGCCTAGTTGTTCCGCCAGGTGGGAGTCCAGAAAATTGGCATCAGCTCCAGAGTCAATAAGCACTGCGACAGTGTGAAACGGCAAGGTTAAACCCAGCTGAGATTATAGTAATGGAGATAGGGTCCTTTGGAACTGATAGCACGACTCACCAGCGCCCTCTGGTGAGCCCCTCCTTTTTAACAGGCAGCTTGACGTAGTGTCCCCCTTGCCCACAGTACAGACAGCAGTTCTCCCTACGACGGCGCTGTTGTTCCGCTGACAACAGGCTGGTCCTGCTCCATGGGCTCCACCGCATCGCTAGGGGCGCTCAAGGAAGGTGCTGACACAGATGAAGGAGGCGTGCTGGTGGTTGTGGGTGGCTTGGGGAAACCTGGTCAGCCCTCTCTCTCGCTTACGCTCCTGGAGACGTCCGTCAATGCGGGTGACGGTAGCGATGAGAGTGTCCAGACTCGTCGGGGGATCTCGTGCCGCCAGCTCGTCCTTGATGATGTCAGTGAGCCCCTTGTGGAAGCATTCTGTCAGCCATGCAAAATTCCATTCGCTCTCCACTGCGAGGGTCCGAAATGCAATGGAATAGTCAATCACTCATCGATCTCCCTGTACCAGGTTAAGGAGGCCACGAGCTGCCTCTCGACCCTGGGTAGTGTGGTCGAAAACCCTCCGGAGACCGGCGGAGAAGGTTGCCACCGAAGAGCAGAGGTCTGATTGTCGCTCCCACTCGGTGGTCCCCCAATCCCGAGTTACGAGAGCTGGGTGACCGTAAAAGCCATAGGGACCTCTTGGTGGGAAATGAGAGGGACTGTAACTCAAGTCAATGAACACAGAGTGAGGAAGGACCTAACAGTACCTGGGGCTCCCGAAAAGCATTCGGGAGGGTTGAGGCGAGGTTCTGGACTGATACCAAGACCAGCAGGAGGGCTGGTAGAGGCTGCGGCAGTGGACTCTTGACTGGCCTGGGTGAGCTGCTGACTCCAGTGACTGAGAGCCTCCAGGTGTTGATCATGACGGGAGGAGGATTCCCGAACAGCCACCTCCATGGCGGTGAGTTGTTGCTTATCTTGGCGCAGGGCCCCCGCCTGGACATAGATCTGCCATCTGAGTGACTCTGCGTCGGCTGGGTCCATCTCTGGCCAGATTGTACTGTTAGGCTCATTGACTCAGACTAGAGGTGAACCCAAGAGCACGATGCAGGAGAGAAGGTGAAAGTTCACAAAGCAGGGGTTTATTAGAACCAACAGACCAGGTTCAGGAAAGCCAGGATATCCGTCAGCGGGGGTAAACAAGTCAGGCAAGGAACAGGCAGAGAATCAGAATCTGTAAGACAGGCAGAGGATCAAAAACCGGAGAATCAACAAGGTATTCGAGGGATCACTAGACGTTACGCTGGAGAGCTCAGCCTAAGCAAAAACAATCTGGCACAGAACAGAGGAGGTGGACCAGTATCAGTATTGGGTGACTGATGAGGAGATGAGCTGCAGGTGAGGGAAAGAGCGGGAACCCTAGGTGACGTTGAGCAAAGGGGAGCGGCCGGATCTGGAATGATCTGGATCTGAGTTACTGACAAGGCTAAACGCAAAACTAGATTAACTTAAATGAGTAGACCAAAGAATGCTGGATCTCAGTGAGGGTTCATGACAAACTCAAGGAAAATGCACTAATCCTAAAATTAAATAAAATGAGGCTAAGGGATCAGAAAATGACATAACTTGAATGCAATACAATTATACTACAGAGACATCCTAAGAATTCTATCTTGTTGCAATCAACTGGGAAAACACACACCTGATACTAAATATAACTATATAAACTCATAACCAAATATAAAAGATTAGAAACATCCCAGACATAATTCAAGTACATCTCCACCTCAATTTGACCACACCTCTCTCCCCACATTTGACTAGAGAAGAGTGAAAGTCCATTGAGAAATGAACATTATGTCATGAACGTAGTCCACCCATGGTTAAATGTTGACTCCACTGGACATTAATTTCAACGAAATATGTGGTGGAGATTTTTGAATCATTCAGTTATCTACACTATACGATGACAACACACTGGAAAAAAACCCAAGCCGTACTGAGGGGAAAAATCCTGCGTGAAGCCATTCTACAATTCTGAGGGGTAAAAATAAAATAAAATGAATCAAGTTATGAAATAAACAAACCTAGAGAGATTTGGCAAATACATAATTCTATGCAGGTTAAGCAATGGTTATCAATTAATAATGACTATTACAAAATGCATTGTGTGAACATAATGACTAACATCCTATAAGTAAGGATAAGCATATTTAGACAAACATCTTCACGTCTCAACGTCTCCGTCACAATCATTAAGTGGTTTCCAATCATCTAGTGGTATGGAGACAAACTGTCTCGCTGTCATATTATTATAGGTTGGAAAAATTGTAGCCCATGCTAAACATCTATATTCTTCCCATGATGTTGCTGTAGATGAGAGAAGGAATGGTGCTTGCACTGAGTGAGGCATTTTAGTACAAACATAACATGAATGATCTGCACCATACTCTTATATAACTGAATGATTCAAAAATCTCCACCACATATTTTGTTGAAATTAATGTCCGTTGGAGTCAACATTTAACCATGGGTGGACTACGTTCATGACATTATGTTCATTTCTCAATTGAGGTTCTTCTTCTCGATCTGGTGTGAATGAGAGTGGGGTGGGGGAGCGGCTATTTTTTAAATCTCGCTGTGGAACTGTGTTCCAGGGTTGGATGATCAACAGGACAATGGCAATGATGATGATAGGATGATCACACAGACGTGGCCAATCTTTTCCTGTTGACGGGGCGTCATCCTTTTCAAGCACACGTACTGTAGTGGCATATCCTCTTCGTGGAGACAGAGGTTACTAGTACATACTCGTTAGGATAGCGATCTCAGTTCACGTCTGACGATTCGCCGTTGTCATTTATCTGGTCCTCTGGAAGTTTGCTGACTTTCTTGCAATGAGCTGCGTGTACCCACGTTGGTTGTTCTGCCACCTTAACTGCCGTTGAGATTATTTAGGAGGATCTGGAACGGTCCCAGGAATCTGGCAGAGTTCCAGCTTTTCCTCCGTAACTCGCAGACACTCACAACCCTGTCATCTGGTCGGAGTTTGTGTCGTGGTCCTTTAAGTGGGTCGGGTAGGGCTGCTTTGACCTGGGCACATAGACTTAAACATTTGGGTGAGAGACACACATGACAACATTGTTTGGTCTAGGTCCACGATTGTAAAAGTGGGGTACTTGGAATAATTATGTGATTTCCCAAACAGTTAAGTTGAATAGCCGACCAGTATCAGTACAAACATAAATGTATGCACCTAGTGTAACAACAGAATAATATAATCACAATGTCTAATATGTAGGAGATAATGTCCATAGAATATCAATAACGCTACAAAATAACCAACAGTGTGTAATTCATGCAGGGTTTTAAATTTTCCTAGCATGCATTTCTCGAATGTTGCCTGAACATAATCACATCTACACAATCACTTAATAAAGTAAAATCTAAATATGATAAATACTAAACTGGACAATCTGATCACTACTGGTTTACATGATGTAATTCATATGTGCTTTTGTCGACAGAACACAGACCTAACCACATTGGTCTTCTGGTCAGCACTTCATTCTGGCACAGTACTGTCACACCATGTGATCAACCTTGCATTCCCATCATCACTAATGGCAGGAATGAAACTCAGTCAAAAAATGTAGAAACACCTCTTCCTGCATTGTTCTAAGCACAATAATTATGTTTACTTAAATCTCTAACTATCCCTTTTTGACAAATGGTGCTTACCAGATGTTAAACAAGTAAAACAATGAAAAACTAGCGGGAGAGATACAGTTCAGTACATACAGTACCAAGTGGCTCTGCCACTACAATAATTCAGTGCAGGATGCCATTGAGTAGAGGAAAAACAAAGTTAGTGAGGAATACTGTGTCCTCATCTGTGGAGGAGACAACCATCATTATTAGACAAGAGCAATATTGGGTACGGCGGCTTTGTTGGCTGCATTGGCTCCAACATTTCCGATAGAGATAGGGTCATGTACATTCATGTAAGCAACACAATAGGGAAATCAGAATGGGAGTTATGACATCAAATCATTAAACGGATGTTCTGTATGTCTCAATCAGCTACACCGCACAGTATCACAATTGCCAGTACATATTCATGCAACCAGATTAAAAAAAAGACAGTTTACAACAGATAGAAACCCAACCAGGCGTACAAATATAGACAGTGTTTTCCACAAAAAAAAACATGACAGACAGACAAACAATCATCGTATTTGAACTTTTCAAGAACTTCAGTGGCAAATCTGGGCGGGGCGAAGCCACAACGGCTATCGCTGTCAAGCAATTATGTGAATCTCCATAAGAGGGAATCTCTATAAGACTGCAACACAGCTAACATAAAACCATCTCCCTCATCCACAGTTAAAGTGATCCAGCAAACCCAACATGAAGCTGGTGCAAAGGCTTGTTTTGAAAAGTAACAAAATGTTGTTCCATCTAATGGCTGGGCAAGCATTGCATCATTCCACGATCCGAAAACAACAATAACCACAACAGCCCTGAAAGGCCATGCCAGGGTGCGACCCCGAGGAGAAAAATAAAATAAATGTCATGACTCAAATAGTGAATGTTCTTTTGTGCCGGCTGGAGTTATAAGGGAAAAAGAAACTACGTGACTATTTTGAGCTAAATAGTTTAGGAGGGCCTGCGTCTCTGCATTACATGACTCCTCATCTGGAGAGCAGACCAGTAAGTCATCTTCATATTGGATTAATGTGCTGCCATTCATAAAGTGAAAACCAGCTCTCTGTACACTCTATGATAGTGCCTAACAAACATATTAGTTCCCTGCCACACATGTAAATGGGACAACAGTTGGAGAGTATAAAACTGTGACGGAATGTCATAGTGTTGGTTTTCATCTTCATTGTCTACTACATCTACATCTAAGTGAAAGTCTCTCTCAAGCTCAGTCCTGCTGCTCGTACGATGGCGGTCAAGCGTCTCGATAATAGTGGACTTGATTTAATTTTGTGAGTGCATAACACTGAGTACCTTGCACCAGAGTTGACGAGAAATGGTATTGACTCACCATTTATCTGGAGAATCGTGGTCGGGCGTCTGTCAGCTGGGAGCAGAAGCTAAGAGAAAACAGGGAGGATAAATGTATCATCTAAATCGAGATAAACTGAGGCATCTGGAGGAGGAACATCTATTGGAGTGCCGGCGCTATTGTTTTTTTTTTTTTTTTTTTAACCAAGGACGTCATCAACAATGACGGTGTCCTTGGTATCTGCTACACCCACCTCCCCACCTCCCTTGTGGGAAGCAAACGGACACTTCATCCTCATTCCAGTCGCTCTCCTCTTATTCCTCATCCCTGTTGTCTCCGTTAGGACAGGAACAGGCATCATTTCCATGTTTGTTGCAGTAGTAGCACATAAACGTATATTCACTACCGTATTCTGGTCCCCCTATGCCTGATGCATTCTCTCGTCTGCCTGGAATTTCTCATCCTCTGGTAGGATACAGCATTGATCACGTGGCATTTAAATTTGGCAAGCCAAACACCCTCGTACCCTATACAGGTGGTGCAGGCCATCCTTCGGTTTTCTGGCTGAAGACCTTCAATAAGAGCATTCTTTAGCTGTTGATCATATGGGCTATCGACAACTCCTGGGGGACACATTAGACCACTATGTTGATTGACGAAACGCACAAGGCGTTCAAAGTACTCGTCTAGGCTTTCATCTTCTTTCTGTTTGTAAGCTCTTATCTTATCCCACATCATGATCGAGGGGTGGGTTACGATAATTCGTCTTAGTACTAGTTCAAGTTGAAGCATATATGGAGACCCAACAGCGGGATCATAAACCAGTGTCTTCCCATTCCGCACTTACGTTTTGCCATCGTAAACCTTTCATGATGATTTGTTGTAACTCATAAGATGTTGGATGTTTGTCTTTTCCATCAGGTTAGAGGGAACTATTGGGCACTCAAATATCTGTCCTAGATGGCTTCTGTTGCGGTGGGCAACAGGTGAGAAGTTTCCTCTGTCCCTCACTCCATGTTTTTGTTGGAAGTCCAAAGGAGAAGATGAGCAAGGAGTGGGGGAAGACAGATGAGACAAACCAGACGTACAAGCTTTGGAGGAGCAAGACTGTATCTCAATCACAGATGGATACAAAGATTATATTCCCGTTAGATTTTGGGGGCCATCCTCTGGGGTGTGCTGTAAAACTGGAGCTGGAATTGTAATTTGAGCTTGCGGTTGTAAATAGGGAGGCGTTTGATCCAAAAGCGGATATGTATGGCCCCGGAACGTTTACCATCTGAGTGGTATCACCTCGTTTCTGCTTTGTCTCCCTATTTTGTGCTTCTGTTACCCATGCATCATACACTTTCCAATCAATTTTTCCCTTCCCATAACATCCCAGTTTTTTCCTCAATTGTTGTAATTGGTGTAAACTAGAACTGTCGTTAGTTGGAAAACCCAGTTTCTTCCATAATTGTAATTGTTGTACCGTGTCACTCCCATGTTTGTCGACCATACATTTCGCCTGACTGGTCCATTCTGTTCTCGGAGTGATTTTCATACAGAACGCTCCCATTTCAGTGTGCGATTGGATCCGGGAAAGAGAGAGAAAATGAGGGGGAAAAAGTTATTACCACACATACAGATTTGTCTCTTTTAGTTATTCACAAATTAATTAAAACGTTGCAGTATCCTTTCCAGCAATCCCACCAGATATTTAGATTATAATGCTACTGTTTCACCGGGGACTCATATGTGAAGCTAGTTTGACATATTATGTACAACACTCATACCATGCTTAACTCGAGTTTATGCATTTGCTTTCATCAAGATTTTTTATCAGCCAGGTAGCTAGCATACCCCAAGACACTGATAAAATCACTCCGAACTCATTTCATTCATACGTGCAACAGAGTGATGTATTGGCCAGGCAGTTACACACCCCAGACTCCAATACGATGACCCAGGATTCATGTGAAGTGTATCAATGCAAATAGAGTAAAAAATGATGAGACTTTGACTGTCACCGATGAGTTCCTTGAGTTGGTGCATACGACGGACACCACAACTGCAAATTACATTTTCAACTCTCTCGTTGGAGCGCTGGACAGGGTCGGAGTGGCCTGGGCCGTTGCTGTTAGCCTGGCTACAGATGGTGCGCCATCAATGATCGGGAAAAAAGCAGATGTTACAAAATTGAGAGAAAGTACAGGCTGCAAAAGGAGGACGGTTTTGGACATTTCACTGTATTTTGCACCAGGAGGCATTGTGTTGCAAGTCGTCAAAAATGGATCATGTCATGGCCATACCACTCTGAAGTTAGGTGGTTAAGCCGAGGTGCCGTGCTGAGGCGTTTCTTTGATCTACGAACGGAAATCAGACAGTTTATGGAGAAAAGTGTTGGACCAGTGGAATTTCAATCCCTAGAATGGCTGGAGGACCTAGCATTTATCGTGGACATTACAGAGCACTTGAATTACCTAAACAAAATGCTGTAAGGCTGCAAAAAAGTTGTCACACAGTATTATGACAGCATACTTTGTGAGAGACACTGGTGATCCTGCTCATTTTCCACGTCTAAAAGATGTGTGCGCGACCGGAGTTAATGCTGACATGAATCGGGACAAAGACAAGATTACGGGATTGCTGCGGGAGTTTGAGCAGTGGTTTCAGGTCTTTGGTGAACTTGAGACAGAATTTGCAGTTTTTTTGCTCGCCATTCACAGTCAAGGCTTGTGATTTGCCCGTCAACATACAACTGGAAATAATCGAATTGCAGTGTGATTTAGATTTGAAGGACAAATTTGCCTTGGCAGGCTTGGACACATTTTATCAGTATCTCTTGCCAGGGTACCCCAAATTGACAACCCTTGCTGCAAAGGTTTTGTGCATGTTTGGGACAACTTACCTTTGTGAACAAGTATTCTCCGTAATGAGCATCAATTAAACAAAGCTGCTCTCAAGGCTCACACACAAGCACTTAAATGACATCCTGAAATTGGCTGCTACTCAGGATTTGACATCTGATATTGATGCACTTGTGAAGGCTTGAAGATGCCAAGTTTCAGAAACAAAGTAAACACGGAGTACACCTACTTCATGTAAAATGATTCTTCAGACACCTTTGTACCCTGAAGAATATAGTTCTGTGAGATGAATACTTACTGTGGAAATATTAAAAGACACTCTACATTGTGCAATATAATGTCAGTCAGTAGCTTCAGTACAAAATAGTTTGGTTTGGTGGAACCCTAGTTTTCATGCACTGCCACAGCTTTTATGTATTTTTTTATGTATACGTTTTATATATTTACAAGACAGGGAGATAAACGGAAGTCGGAACTATTGAGGAAGAACGTTAAATTAAGTGTGGTGTGTCGGTGCAGGTGGTCAGGATTTCTACACAGATGTGGAAATGAATGTAAATTTAAAATTTCTAGATCTTGACAAGTTGTTTTGATCAAAAAGTGAAGTATTGTTTAGTTCCAGACACCTCTGACTAAATGTTTTGTTGAAATTGCACTTATTTGTAAAATAATTTTCAGGTTCATAATGTTTTGTAACATTAAGAACCTGAAATATGAACCTGAAATATTGTAGCGATCTTCCCTGATCGCTACAATATCTCAGAAAGTCCTCACCTTAATTTGTTCAGGATTCTCGTGTTGTCTCTGCTGGATCTGCCTCATGTCCAGACAACTCCTTCTTGGATATCTTATGGCCGGTCCCTGACTGCGGTTGTGCACACAACCTAGGCATGAAGCAGTCCAACAGAGTCAAGCAGAGAGTCCCATCATCGTCGCCAAATTGTTGGAGAAATTCTCCTGCGTGGTCAGTGAGGTTAATCTGCCCTCAAAAGGAAAATTGAGAGTATTAATATATTCATTCTGCAGAATAAAGAGAGATTCAGATCAGTCTACTCCTACTACTGACAAAGAGAGCTTTATATTGATGACAGGTTGATATTAATTAGCTTGTCATTTACAGGATGATTCCAACTCAATCAATTAGGAACTCCTGCAACGGTTTAACAGTCAAACTCAGGTCACAGGTACAGTCTGACTATGCCATAAAACACACACACAATGCTCTGTCAAGTAACCCTTATCTCCACAAAAGGTTGAGTGAGGATGGAACGGTATCTGTGTTTTCCAATCGGACAACAGGCATTGTCTCTTCATATAAACTCAGAGAGATTCATTTAAAAAAAAAAACCCCAAGGCAATATGTTTTAAAAGTTGTAGTGGTGAGAGTTACTTTCTACAACAAGGTGTACTTTATCATCAACAAGGCTCATTAAAGCAGCTTGTGGTTCCTCAAGTAGTGAGAGAAATGCTACTCTCCCTTGGTCACTCCATTCACTGAGCAGGCCACCTAGGAAAACACAAAACCACAACCCCCATTAGATGCCACTTCCATTGGCCTGTCCTATACTGTATGCAGATGTCACTCAGTTTTGTAGAAGTTGCCCCTAGAGCCAGGAGAGCTCTCGTGAAGGCCCTTCTATAGTTTCCCTATAGAGAATGTCTTGTGATGGACATAGTGGGCCCTGTAAAGAGGAGGAAGTCAGGAAATCAGTTCATGCTGGTAATCACAGACTATGCTACCAGGTACCCAGAAGTTCTTCCCTGAAAACTCTGCCAAATCTGTTGCCTGATGTTTAGTACAGCTCTTTGTGAGGGTTGGGTTTCCCCATGGGATTCTCACTGACCAAGGCACAAACTTCATGTCCAACTTGTTGAAGGATGTGTACAGACTACTGGAAATTAAGGGTTTAAGAACTACCCCTTGCCATCACACAGACGGGCCGACCAAACAATTCAACCAGACACTGAAACAAATGCCCAAGAAATGTGTTAATGACTCTGGATTTCACTGGGACCAATGGCTTCCCTGCCTCCTCTTTGCATATCGGGAAGTTCCCCGGGGAGAGGAGGAAGTCAGGAATCTGTTCATACTAGTAATCACAGATTATGCTACTGGGTACCCAGAAGTTGTCCAGGCCTCCACTGGTGTTTCCCATTTTAAACTGATCTATGGCCATGAAGTAAGAGGAGGCCATACTAAGATGGTGGTATTGCTTCTCCTCATACCCTTGAAGGAGGAGGTGGACCTGATGCTATCAACAGTAATCATTGAACTATCGGGAAGTGAGTGGTGCAACCCAATTACATTGGACCCGAAGAAGGATGGTGAAATCAGGTTTTGTATTGATTTCAGTTGCTTGAACGCTATCTCAAAGGCTACTCATACCCAATTCCCCACATTGACGCCCTTATTGGGCATCTAGGCTGACATGGTGAGAGTTTTTATTACAAATGATGAATGAATAATAGACAATAATGCTCAGTTTGGGCGCAGGAGGAATGACGTTCCGATCTGGCTCCTGGTCGGCTGACGAGCCCATGCGCAGACCTCCCTTTTCAAGATTCCAGAGGTTTATTCGTCACATACACATACATACATACATACATACATACATACATACATATATGCAGTGAAATGTCAATGCAACGCACTAGACACTTGCACACTTGCACTTGCACAAGACAGACAAACATTAAGAAAG